>NC_048595.1:206626362-207226362 GCF_003668045.3 Cricetulus griseus
GGCTTGGGTATCAAAGTGATTGTAGCCTCGTAGAAAGAGGTTGGCAATATCCCATCTGCTTCTATTGTGCGGAACTGTTTGAGGAGTACTGGAATTAGCTCTTGTTTGAATTTCTGGTAGAATTCTGCAGTGAAGCCATCTGGCCCTGCGCCTTTTTTTGGTTGGGAGGCTTTTGATGACTGCTTCTATTTCATTAGGGGTTATAGGTCAATTTAAACTGCTTATCTGTTCTTGGTTTAATTTTGGTAAGTGATATCTATCTAGAAAATTGTCCATTTCCTTTGGATTTTCGAATTTTGTGGAGTACAGGTTTTCAAAGTATGATCTGAAGATTCTCTGGATTTCCTCAGTGTCCATTGTTATATCCCCATTTTCGTTTCTGATTTTGTTAATTAGCATGCTCTCTCTCTAACTTTTGGTGAGTTTAGCTAGAGGTTTATCTATCTTGTTGATCTACTCAAAGAACCAACTATTTATTTCATTGATTCTTTGTACTGTTTTCCTAGTTTCTACTTTATTGATTTCAGCCCTCAGGTTGACTATTTCCTGGCATCTGCTCCTCCTTGGTGAGTTTGCTTCTTCTTGCTCTAAAGCTTTCAGTTATTCTGTCAATTCTCTAATGTGACTTTTCTCCAGTTTCTCCATGTGGGCACTTAGTGCTATGAACTTTCCTCTTAGCACTGCTTTCAGAGTGTCCCATAAGTTTGGGTATGTTGTGTCTACATTCTCATTAAATTCTAGGGAGTCTTTAATTTCTTTTTTTATTTCTTCCTCAACCCATGGTGCAATTGGGTGTTATTCATTTTACACAAATGTGTAGGTTTTCTGCAATTTGTATTGCTGTTGAATTCTAGCTTTAATGCGTGGTGATCTGATAAGATACAGAGGGTTATTTCAATTCTTTTGTAACTGTGGAGGTTTGCTTTGCTATTAACTATGTGGTCAGTTTTAGAGAAGGTTCCATGTGGCTCCAAGAAGAAGGTATATTCTTTTGTGTTTGGATGGAATGTTCTATAGATATCTGTTAAACCCAGTTGGGACATAACTTCTTTCAGATCCTTTGTTTCTTTGTTATGTTTTTGTCTAGCGGTCATATCTAATGGTGTAACGGGGGTGTTGAAGACTCCTACTATAAGTGTGTGTGGTTTTATGTATGGTTTGAGCTTTAGTAATATTTCTTTTTTTCTTTTAGTAATGTTTCTTTTACAAATGTGGGTGCCTTCGTATTTGGGGCATAGATGTTCAGGATTGAGACTTCATCTTGATGGACTTTTCCTGTGATGAGTATGAAATGCCCTTCTTCATCTCTTTTGATTGATTTTAGTTTGAAGTCTAATTTGTTAGATATTAGGATTGCTACAGCAGCTTGTTTCTTGGGCCCATTTGATTGGAAAATCTTTTCCCATCCTTTAACTCTGAGATAACGCCTGTCTTTGAAGTTGAGGTGTGTTTCTTGTAAGCAGCAGAAAGAAGGATTCTGTCTTCGTATTCATTATGTTAGCCTATATCTTTTTATGGGTAAGTTGAGACCATTGACATTTAGGTATATTAATGTCCATTGTTTGTTGATTCTTGTTTGTTTTGCATTTAATGTTGGTGGTGTCATTGTGTGTGGAATTCGCCCTCCTGCTTCTTTTTGTGTTTGGTAAAATTTGATTATGTATTGCCTGTGTTTTTGTGCATGTAGTTATGTTCCTTGGGTTGGAGTTTTCCCTCCAGAACCTTCTGTAGTGCTAGATTTGTGGGTATGTATTGTTTAAATCTGTTTTTTGTCATGGAATATCTTGTTTTCTCCATCTATAGTGATTGAAAGTTTTTCTGGGTACAGTAGTCTGGGTTGACATCCATGTTCCGTTAGTGCTTGTAGGGTATCTATCCAAGACCTTCTGGCTTTCAGAGTTTCCATTGAGAAGTCGGGTGTGATTCTGATTGGTTTGCCTTTATATGTTACTTGGCCTTTTTCCTTTGCTGCTCTTAATATTTTCTCTTTATTCTGGAGATTTGGAGTTTTGATTATTATGTGTCGGGAGGGGATTTCTTTTTGTGCTCCAGTCTGTTTGGTGTTCTGTAAGTTTCTTGTACTTTCCTAGGCATATCCTTCTGTAGGTTGGGGAAGTTTTCTTCTATGATTTTTTGAAATTGTTTTCTGTACCTTTGAGCAGTGTTTCTTCACCTTCTTCTATACCTATTATTCTCAGGTTTGGTCTTTTCATGGTGTCCCATATTTCCTGGATATTTTGTGTTAGGGATTTGTTGGACTTGAGGTTTTCTTTTGTCGATGAATGTATATCCTCTATGGAGTCTTCAATAACCGAGATTCTCTCTTCCATCTATTGAATTCTATTAATTATACTCACATCTTTAGTTCCTGATCATTTATCCAGCCTTTCCATTTCCAGCATTGCCTCATTCTGTGTTTTCTTTATTGTGTCTATTTCAGCTTTCATGCTTTGAACTGTTTCAGGAGCTTCCTTCACTTGTTTGGTTGTTTTTTCTTGGGTTTCTTTAGATTCTTTAAGAGATTTGTTTATTTCTTGAATTTTTTGTTTTGTCTTTTCCTCCATTTCGTCTAATTTTTTGCTTGTTTTTTCTTCTATATCTTTAAGGGACTTTCTTGTTTCCTCTTTAAAGGTCTCTATCATCTTGCCAAGATAATTTTTGAGGTCCATCTCTTCTTCATCCTCTGTGTTGGGCTTTTCAGATCTTGCTGGTGTGGAATCCCTAGATTCTGTTGGTGTCATATTGGTCTTTCTGTTTGTGAGTGAGTTTTTATTCTGTCTTCTTCCCATATCTTCTTCCAGTGGGTGCAGGTGGGGTCTCTCTATCTCCTCTTATGGCCCCAGTGGTGAGTGTGGGCCAGGAATTCAATGTCCGAAGCTCTGGATGGTCTTGCCTTTCCTGGTAGTCTCCTCACTCTGAAGGAGTTAGGCCTCCATAGGGGTACGTCGGCAGGAAGGGAAGGAAGAGTGGGGTGTTTCCAGACTCAGGTAGTTCCTCCCTGCCTGGGCAGGTCTACTCCAAGTGGGTGCAGGACCAGAGAGATTGGGGTTAATGGGGTTTTGTACGGGAGTTGGGTAAGAGCAGAGGTCACTCACCTCGTTCTCGTTAAGGATCAGGTCGGCCCTTCAAGGCCCTTTTTAAGACATTCTTGGCAGTGCTTCTTATTAGGCCATCAAGGCTCTTAATTTTTGCCTTGATTGTGGTTAATTTTTAATATATATGGGACCATGGTTTCTGATGCTTTTTAATTTTACCTAGTAAATGGTAGATTTATATGAACTAAATGTAGTTTCATCTTGTAGTTATACTTAAGCACACCCACTAATTTCCTTTCCTCGCTTTCCATGTATGCTGAAATGAATGTCTTCTTTTTTGGAAACTTAATTCAATTCAACCAAATAGTAAATCATCCATGGAATTCAGATCAACTTAGTTTACTAGAGTTAAAGTCATTCTGATAAAGCAAATGTCTGTTGAGACCATATTTTAAAATATTTTAAGATGAGCCTAATAGGAAAAGATCCACTAGCAAAACTGAAGTTTTGCTCATATCTCAAACACAAATTGTGCAAGCTTATCCTGAAAAGAGTTTGAACAAGTCTGTAGTTTCACATCAATTTTAGATTCATATTTTCATTAGTATCCCATTGGTTAATTCTGTGGTAGTAGGAGCTTTGCAGAATGTCACTGTTTTTTGTTGTTATCTTTATGCCATTTATTGACCTATCTAACTACAAAACTGTTAAGAACAATGTAACAATTATGAGAATAAGATTCAGAATCAGAATATGGTCAGGATTAGTTTGTTTAAATGGAAGGCATATGAACAAATATTTACTGTTCATTCAATATAGATCAGTCTTTTGATTGTCATGTTACCTCTGCAAAACCAGCATCACAGAGAGAATGCAAGTATGGGTAAGGGATTTTAGGAGAGTTTTGACTCATTCAAGTACAAGATGCAAAATTCCAATTCAGACCTGTCTATATCATAATATCATGCAAGCAAAAACTGACAGTAAAATAAAGTCATTGATAGTGAAATAAGGAAGCAGCTACTGTATTCTATTAAATGAGGGCTTAATATTAGCTTCTGTCAGACATCCAAGCAATTCTATTTTATGACAGCATATGTCATTTTTAATGTCTGTTAAAATGCCAAAACAGATGCATTGGCTTATCATGTATTGATTTCAGGAATAAAAGCCTTGTGGAATGTTTGTGAACAGGGCAAAAATACGTGAACACAATGTTGCATAACAGAAATAATTTAATTAAACAACTTGATAGCTCAAAAAGCATTACAAAGTAACAAGGAAACAATATGCTTACACATGGACACTCACATTTCCAATACAAATGTTTGTTCCATTCATTCCTGAGTGATCCAGATCGACTTGTCCTGATTTTCAAAAAAAAAAAAAAAAAGACATCCAGAGTCTTCTCATTTAATTATGATGCGAGAAACCTCAGCAGTTAAGAGCATTTGTTCCTGTTCCAAAGGTCTGAGTTCAGTTCTCAACATTGACATAGACACTTGCAACCATATGTAACTCTAGTTCTGAAAATTAATTCCTTCTTCTGACCTCCCTAGTCAATAGTATACACATGGTTCATATACATGTGCTTAGGAATAAAAAATAAATTCTTTTTTAAAGTCAAGGAAATAATCCAATTAATAATGGGATAAGGAAATAAAAAGAGAGCTCTCAATAGAAGAAATTAAAATGGATAATTAAATATCTCCCATAGTGTCCTATATCTATAGCAATCAGGGAAAAACAAAGCACCTTTAAGAAATTTACTTCACAAGAACTATAGACAAACAACAATGACAACAACAACAACAAAAATCAGTACCAGGCACGAGAAACCTCCTGTCTAATGGCTGGTCAGGGTAGTCCAAGAAGTTCTCAGAACAATATAGACTATTAATGTAGCCCTTGATTGTCTCTCAGGAGTTGAAATGAGCACTATTGCTGAAGACATAACACAGTTAGGACACAGGACTCAGAGGATTTGGTGTGGATCTGACCTGAAAGTCTCTTCCCAGTGTAGAAGCCTCTGTGGTCCCAGAAAATACTATGTAAGCAGCCAAGGGAGGGACACGGTTAAATAATCCTACCCAGTTGCAACACCTGTGAACCACAACAATTACCATAATGGCAAGATATACACAAAGGTAAAAGAAATTGCATTAGCATATCAACAGCATGCTACTGGACAAGCCACTAAAAAGGAGAGAAATTAGCCAGAACCTGGAAGCAACCTAGATGCCCCCCAACTGAAGAATGGATCGAGAAAATGTGGTACATTTACACAATGGAGTCCTACTCAGCAGAAAAAAAGCAATGGAATCTTGAAATTCTCAGGCAAATGGATGGAACTGGAAGAAACCATCCTTAATGAGGTAACCCAGTCACAAAAAGACAAGCATCATATATGGATTTTAGACATAGAGCAAAGGATTACCAGCCTACAATCCTCATCACCAAAGGAACTAGGAAACAAGAAGGACTCTAAGAAAAGAATGCCTGGACTCCAGAGAAGGGGAAGAGACAGGATCTCCTGAGCTTATTGGGAGCATGAAGGTAGGGGAGAGGGAGGTGGGAGAATGAGAAGGGGAGAAGAGGAGGGGAGAGGAAGAAATGGAGGAGCAGAAAGGTTGAGTTGGGAGAAGAATAGAGGAGAACAGGATGAGAGATACCATAACAGAGGGAGGTTTGATGAGAGATCTGGCATTAGGGAGATTTCCAGAGATCTACAAGAATGACGCTAACTGACAATCTAGGCAATGGTGGAGAGGCTACCCTAATGCTCTTCCCCTATAATGTGACTGATGACTGCCTTATATGCAATCCCAAGCCCTCATCCAGTGGCTGATGGAAGCAGACGCAGACACCCACAGTTAAACACTGAACTGAACTCTGGAACCCAGTTGCAGAGAGGGAGGTGTGAAGAGCAAAGAGGTTGGGACCAGGCTGGTGAAACCCACCTAAACAGCTGACCTGAGCAAGGGGGAGCCCATGGACCTCAGACTGCTGTCTGAGAGGCCAGCAAGGGACTGATCCATACCCCTGAACGTGGATGTCGATGAGGAGGCCTCGGCACTCTATGGGGCCCCTGGTAGTAAATCAGTATTTACATGGAGAGATGCTCTCTCAGCCTGGACACATGGGGGAGGGCCTAGGCCCTGCTCAGAATGATATGACAGACTTTGGGGAACCCCCATGGAGGGCCTTACCCTCCCTAAGGAGCAGAGGGGGGATGAGTTGGAAGGCTGGTGGGGGATTGTAGGGAGGAGAGGGAGATGGTATTGACATGTGAAGCAGCCTTGTTTTTAATTTGAACTAATAAAAAATGATTTCTTGGGAAAAGAAAAAGAATGGGTATGTTAATACCAAAGGGGGAGAATCTCACAGGGTCTCACCCATAGACAAAGCATAATAGGCAACTAAAGGAGAAGAGTCAACCTCTTCCAGGAATGAACACCCTTATTAGTTTTCCAATGGAGAGTGGTCAGCCTTGAAACAACATACACACAAACAACAAAAGCAGACTTAGCAGGTTGTGATTGTAGATTATTTGTCCATACATATATGCTGTTTGAGTGCAGTGTGTGTGTGTGTGTGTGTGTGTGTGTGTGTGTGTGTGTGTGTGTGTGTGTTTGTGTGTGTGTGAAACAATAATAATCAAAGAAAAAATCACCAAATTGAGGAGGGGACATGTGAGGTGTCTGAGGGAGCAGCTGGGGGGGGGGAGAAAAGGAAAGAAGAAAAATGATGCAATTCTATTCCAATTAAAAACCTAAAAAACAAGCAAAATATATGATAAATAAATAAATCAAATAGGAAAGCTTCAGACATACTTTGATAAGTTTGCCCCTTTATCAGAGTAGTGCAAATGTGTCCACATGTGTTTGCATTGGTTCTAATAGAGTGACCATAGAGGTATACTATTCAATAGTTAGGACTGGAAACACACTTATCTTACCTGTCATTCACAATTGATACATGCAATATTAGGCTTCTCCTTTTCCCTGAGTGTTCCTCATTTTATTCATAGTGAGGCTGCAAACCAAGAAGCCCTAATTCTCAAATTGTGCCTTTTTTTCTTAGCTGCCTTAAGTCTAACTGGGAGGAACTTTGTCACATTTTGCATGACTAGAAACAGTTAAAATAGCACCGATGACCTTTCTTCTGTTGACTATAAAATGAGTACACATTCACAGTGTCAACCACAGGGTTATAGCTCAGGGTAGATCATTTGACTGCAGAAAGTCAGGCCCACTCCCAAACATGCTGTACAGTAAAAGTTACCAAAGTCTGAAAACTCAAAGTCAAAACCCACAGATTGTCTCACAAGCTGGATGTGATCCTTGTGGGGTGTTCTGGATGCAGACCAGGAAGGCATCAGCAACAGGCAAAAAATGTGACAACTCATTCCAGGACTACTAAGCAGACCCTAGGTTTCTTACATCCCTGCCAAAATGCATGCACTCTTGGTTAAAATTCACAGAATAACTTTTGTTCAAAAGTTGGTCGGATCTTTTTGGAAACTCATGTATAGTAAGAACACACACTGAGTATTATTCATAACTACCCAGGAGTGTAAAATGGCTCCTTTCAATGCATTGTCTTCTTCATGGCTTCAAATGGATGAAATAATGAAACTGAGGGACCCTCCTTAATGGTATTACTGTGTGTGAATCTTTGGCTATTATGAGAAAGGGTTTGACTTCAGGAAGTCTGGTAGGTCAGGTCTAGCCATTTACCCCAAAGTAAAACAATAATAATGAAGAAGAGAAGGAATGGAGTTTGCTTAGTAGTTTATCAATTCATCTAAGGAAGACTAGGTGGTCCTAGAACTGCTCTGGGTGCTAACACTAGGTCTAACTTATACACGTGAGCAGGCAAGAAGTGTGCAGCTACATGTCTTGGATTTACTGCAGTCTGTCTGACTGATAGTCATATTTGCTCTACAAGTTGGCTCTAAAGAAGTTGTTGTCACTTAACAGACAGTCTGCTTCCCGTCATGAGATGGTTGCTTCAGTATGGGGAATCAGTCTCAGTTCTTGTATTTTGGTTGTGAGCCTAGCCTTTAATGGCTGAGCCATCTCTCCAGTCCAATCTCAGTTCTTATTAATAATAATTGCTCTTCCATTCCATTTTGGGGTGATCTTCCTGCAAGAATCCTTGTTCCTGGCTAGTTTAGGGCAATGGCAGGAGACTTCAAGGTACTGTGCCAAGTACCTTGATGGTATAAATGCTGGAAGGTGTCAATCTATTATTACAATGCCCCTGAAAAATTTGAAGATAACTTGTTTATCCTTATCTTTATTTCTTCATCTTCCAAAGAGGAAAACTGCCAGTTACTACCCTTTAAGTGACTGACTTGTCTTCATGGAGAGTTGAGTAGGAATCTCTGACCCAAATTTTAAGGAAATGAAGAAAACAGTTACAATGAAAGTAGGAATGCCAAACTTTATGCTGCTCTTAACCACCTACTTGTCAATGCAGAAATGAATGCTTTTAGCAAAGATAATTTGAAGTCCTCATTACATTGTATTGCAAAACTTAATGTTTAATCTTGTCTTTTTAATATATTTTTGTGATAGTAAAGATAGTAGTGGTGGTTTTTGCTTAGTAAAATGATTACTTCAATTTTGATACAGAAAGAGTTAATTAAACGTGATAAAAAAAAACAGTGATGTCTCAAAGTCAATTCCTACAGCTTCTTCTTCTTCTTCTTCTTCTTCTTCTTCTTCTTCTTCTTCTTCTTCTTCTTCTTCTTCTTCTTCTTCTTCTTCTTTTTTTTTTTGGTTTTTTGGGACAGGGTTTCTCTGTGGCTTTGGAGGCTGTCCTGGAACTAGCTCTTGTAGACCAGGCTGGTCTCGAACTCACAGAGATCCACCTGCCTCTGCCTCCCGAGTGCTGGGATTAAAGGCGTGTGCCACCAACGCCTGGCTCCTACAGCTTCTAATTGGCAAGATTTAGGAAATTTCATGCTAATTTCAGCTTTTTCTGGAAGAATTTATACCAAGAATATTGTCGAGCATAATAAACTAAGCCCTCTTCTCCCTTTGTCTTATTTTTGAGGGTGAGTAGTTAAATATTTATCAACATGCAACCAAACAAAATGCATAACCCTTAGCATGGTCAACTGAAATAAGCATAGGGAGCAAGGCTCCTTGCCTGCTTTATCTCATCCCTGGATTGATGAGATATCCAGAATGCTTACTTAAGAATGCTTACTTAGAATGCTAGGCTGTATCATGTACTAAACATTAGCTTCCTTAAGGAACACTTCTCATAAAGAGTCAAGGAACAACATGTGAGTTAACACGCAGTGTGAAATGGTTATGACTACCAGGCACCATTTATTTTAGATGAAAGTATATAATTTATAAAGAATAGGCAAAAAATGGAAAGTCATCACTTTTCCTCTGGTTAATAATGCCCTACACATCCCTGTCTCTGAATGATTTTTGTTCAGTGATGTTCAGAAGATATATATTTCTAAAATCCTGATACAGCTTTTCCATCCAGTGGTATTGTTAAAAACTTAACCAGTCTTTCCTCAGATTAAATATTGCTTTAAACACATGAACTCGGGTCTATGTTTGTCATGGTGGGAAATAATTGAAAATAGTAGTGCTAAAATCTCAGAGTTGCATTTCCTTTTTCTCCCCAGGTCTGTGAACAAGCGGGACATGGAAAAGACCTTTGCAGAATAGCTTTTGCAGTGCTTGCTTAAGTTGCAAAACTTCACATTCCAGGTGTACTCCATCTTCCCCCTTCCCTCAGTCAGGATGATTTGTGACAAGATTTAAAAATGTGTGTCATTTATTCCTCACTTTCCTTTTACTTCATTTATAGATTAGGTGAGGGCTTCTTGCTGCGTGGATTTACATTCCCTAGCACTAGTCAGGGTCAAAGTACAAAGCCTGTGTATGCATTCTAAGCCCTTTCAAATATGTTCTCACCCCTCTGCGATGCATTAAAACAAAGATACCTTGTTCAGAAGCTACTCACAGTCTCCTGTGTTTTGTTTGCCTTCTATTAAAGCCGAAGCAGCTACATTTTCATTCTAAATGCTACACAAATGCTTTCAGAATAGCTTAAGTCTACAGCTGTCAGAAGATAACCACTGTCCAAAACCCCTCCCCACTCCTCACCCCCTTCTATGTTCCTGCAACTGTTATGACTCTGTACTGAAGACCACAGGATCTCTTGCCTGCATCATTTCCTCCTTCTAAGATATATCTCTGCACTCAATGAGCTTTTCTTTTTATGTCTCCTGCCCCCATAGCTCCCCTGTTCTCCAAAAATGTTCCAGTAAGTTGCACGTATAATTGATATATACTGCATATAATAAATACACTAAGTATAAAAATATAAGTTTAATACATTTAGCAAACTAATAGCAGTAGCTTCACCACTTTAACCTCCTTGTCTACAGGATTTTGACCAGCTTTAGAGTGTCAAGAAAATACTCCTTTCTATAGAAAGGTTCTCAAATGCAGTCATAAATGATGGGTTACTCCTACAGTTGTTGTGCCATCTTTCCAAAAATGCCTCGAGAAAATAGTTCCAATGTCTTCTGAACAGTGCTTCCAGGAACTCACAGCAGGGACTCCACTCCTGGCATTAATTTCCTGTAGTATTCTCATTTTTTTATAGCTACAACAAAATATTGGACATAAATTAAGAAGAAATTAATTTATTTTAGGCCCTACTATCAGGGGTTTCTGTCCATCATGGAAGGGATGACAAGGCAGAGTACAACAGTTAAGAAATAGAAAGGAATATGCCTGCATAAAAGGTTCTCTCCTTCCCTGTCCTCCCATTCCGTATGAGGACCCAGACTATGGAATGCTGCAAGTCTCTCCAGTTTAGTTAATATTCTCAGAAAATTGCCTCACAGATACACCAACAGCAATGCTCTACTAGCATAAGCAATTCTACACTCAACTAATTTAACAGTTTGGTCAACCATCACACCTTACATAGAACAAAGTAACTTCTGGCATGGGAGAAAAATCTCACATTGGTTTGTATGGTCTTATCATATTAAGAAGTATGTTTTACCTCATCTCATATGTGACATCATTCCTTGCATGAAGCTGGGTATGAGATAACTGCAAATTGCTCAGAGTAGCATAGTAACATATTTACCTGTTTTTACCAATATAAAAAACAATGTTATCTAAACTTCAAAAATTATCAATTAATTAATAAAAATATTCTTCATTTTATTTTCAGTAGCTTTTAATACACTTTTTAAAAATTATATGTCTGTTTGTAAGTTTAAGTAATAAGATACAAACTTTCAAATCCTTTAAATGAAATGATGCTGCCATAATGGCTAATGAACATAACTGAAAAGAAGAAAATATAGCTTAAATGTTGAAATAGAAATATATGTTGGGCCCGGCAGTGGGGACACATGTCTTTATTCCCATCACCTAGGAGGCAAAGGCAGGTGGATCTCTATGAGTTCAAGGCTAGCCTGGTCTACAGAGTGAGTTCCAGGGAAGCCAAGGCTAGAGAGAGAGAGGGAGAGAGAGAGAGAGAGAGAGAGAGAGAGAGAGAGAGAGAGAGAGAGAGAGAGAGAGAAATATTCATTGGGTACATGAGGATTTGGGAGGAAGATAAAATCAAGTTAAACAATAAGACATAGCTCAAGAAACCCTTTGAAAGGAGACACTTAAATGTTTGTCTTGAGAGCTTGAAATCAACCATGGTAAAAGTCAACGAAGCACTGTATACATGAGCGAAAGAATATGAGAAAATGTCTTGTTTATGTATCCATGCATCCATTTGTCCATGCAGCCACATATCCATTTGTCCATCTTCTTCTTTTTCCATGCCTGTGTACACAGGAATCCTGGCTTTCAATCCGCCTTTGATGTGTAATCAGTGTAACAGCACTGACAGCTTTAAATTCAACATGTTCTTTTATGCCTTAAGCCTGACCTTTAACTATAGAATCATAAATCTTTGCTTTCTATAAAAATAATATCTGGTACCCATATAAGGTGAATGTCATAGAGTTCTATAGTTACAGGGGAAAGTTACAATGGTCCTTACAGAGCATTCTTTTCAGTATTTAAGTATGCCCTTGGCTTTGGCAATATCACAGATCCCAAAGATGTCACACAGCTTCCTGCTGCAGTGGGAGAATTCAGTGTTTGCCAACCATGTGGCTTTCCTCCTGCTCTGGCCAGGCTCCAGATAATTTCCCTTTGTAAAACATTCTTCTTGTGACATAAATGGGTCATGCCACACAACAGGATGGTGCTTCAGGGGCCAAGTCAACTTTATTTTTCCCCAGTTCACTCACTGATCAAAGAGGCAGTCAACAATGTAGATAGCTGTAAGAAACATGGCCTTACCACAAGAATGGAATGCTAAATCATTGCAAAATATGTCCAGATGCCTTTGGCCTTCAGATGCCATGAATGGATATTCCCCTTCCATGCAAAGGAACAGTTTCAACTTGTATTGGTAGCAGAATGAGATAGAGCACAGTCTTCCTGATGGAAGAATTAAGTTCTACTTCTGCAGACAAGCAATGTTTCCCTTCAAGAAGTCACCAATACCTGCTCCATGCTTCCTCCATGGGTAATGGTGATGCTCACTCTGATGCCTGCTATCAGAAATATGAAACCATCCTCCTAAATGATAAACTACCGGCTGATTCTGAATTAAACCAGATCATTATTAATCTACAATAATTGTTAAAACCAATGAGAGTATACAGGTGTATTTTTAAGTCAAGTGGGTCAATTGCATCTGTCATATTTTCCAACAATGAAAGATATGCTTCCTAATTTAGTGAGCAGCCTGGGGCCCAAGAACTAAGTTCATGTCACCTAACACTGTCCACTGAGAGTCTAATTTATACAATGAACTATGCTGTATGCTTTAACTTTTACCATTTTCCCAAGGTCACATGGCTGGATAGGGTAGGACACAGCTGTTCTTACACCTAGCTGTGTTATTCAATATTCTATTCTATCATATGTTCTAGCGACGTATTTGTTCAGCTGGGCAAATTACAGAAGCTGAATCTGTGTTACCCAAAGGCTATTTCATCCAAAGTTCTATATAAAGCACACCAATTTCTCCAGAAGCATTTCATTTAAACTTCTTTTAATTTAATCAAAGAAAAACATAAATTGATGATAATTAGAAGGGATGTGGGGTATGAAGTTGGATCCCTCAGGAAAAGCAAAGATAATAAAAAACTGAACAGTGTCCAAGTATCAACATGTCATGTGACTATTTCCTCCTAATGTAAACATTAAGACTCAAGGAGTAAATGGGATATAATATGCTCAGGAGTTAAACAAAACTCAGAGGTCTTAGGATGCTCCTAAAACATGTAAAATTCATAAGACTCCTCTTCAAATTTATACAAGCAATAATAATTTCTGAGATCATGAAACTCTCCTATCAGCTCAGCTATATCGCTGTAACCTCAGCAAACTCAATGGTTCACTAAGCTAGACTTAGAATCATTTTATTTTTGTTCTGTCATTGAGCTCTGTCTGGAGTGAATAGAGATTTTTCCAAGCTCTATAGAATTTGTGCAGTGAAAAGAATTGTCATAAATAATTTTAAAGTTATTGACAGCCATAAAGTGACTGATTATCATCTAAAAAAGAAGACGATGAGCCCCAAGGCCCAGCAATATGAAGCAAACAATTACTTGTCACCTACTTTAATCACCACTGACTATTACTAGAATGTTCTTTCTAAGCTGTAACCACTGAACTGCGGCCCTCACTGCACACAAATAAAATAAAGAACAAGAAAGAGATTTGGCTGCTGTCAGAGAGCAAGTCTTGCTGATTTTTCAACCTGAAATATGGTTTAATCTGCATAAAAATGGAGTCTGCAAATGGACTAGGATTAATAGGTTCTGGCTCTGGGTCCTTCTTGTGGCCTCATTTAAATTGGCCATTCATCACTGTGACCTCTTTGGATAATAGCCTTACTGTAATATTTAATTTCACATTAATTCAGGTTTAACTTAGCCAGTGGTCATTTGTAAAGAATCACTCAGGAATCATCTCTGTCTGCTTCTCCTCCTTTCCCCGACATCTTTATTCATTCCAACACGATTGATACTGTTTGATTCTCTGTTCGGTTAGATGTATTGTTCAAGAATCATGTGTGTTTGGGTAGAACTGAGTGTGAGAAGAGTAGATAATAACTAAGAATCATTGGCTAGACTAGCAAGTAGGTGAGGGTTTTTTTTTTTCCTTTCTTCATCTTTTATTTGTTAGCTAGCTAAGACATAAGCTCTCTAAAATGCAAAATCTCTACTGACCGAGTCAGTTGACACCCAGGGGTCCATCAAACACTGTGTGAGAGTTGGTTAAGATTCTGATTCTTTACTGGGCTATGCCTACTTCTTAGGGACAGTATGATTTCCAATGAACTCAGTGCAATTCAGTTCAACAGACTAATGGAATACGTTTATAACACATACATTGTGTGCTCTCTGTACATTATGTATAGCTGTTTACAGAAAGTAAGCAGATATTCTCTTGGCATGAGTAAAGGCAGTCTAGTCACTACTTGGCCATGTAAAAACTGAGAGTGATGTTCCTACCTTGGCAATGACTAGGTTGCAAATGACCTTGGCCTCTTCACTGTTCTCTGAGCTGTCAACAGAACCAAGAAGAGTCTGAGCAATTTGTGTAGTTTCCATAAGGGTTGTATGGAATGTCAGAAAATGTTCTGAATTTGGCAAACATTTTAAAACTGAAAACAGCCTTCCAGTAAAGATACTTGCATCAAGTTAAGTATCTTTCTCTTACAGATCTTAATGTTTTCTAGTGAGGTGGGTTTTAGAGAGTTCAGGCCTAAGCTCTAGATACACCAGTGCCTGTTCCAGATATGAGGGACATTTAACTTTGTTTTGCAATATGTTTATTTTCTTCTTCATTTAGATAGATCTCTTTGGGTATTAAATGCATGAGATTGATAATGATATTACTTTTAATATTAACACATAGTATCAGTAAGTATCTGGCCCAACTAGATGGCACAGAACTGCTCATACTTGTGGAAACACATTCACTTTAAAGGCAGAATTGAGAAACAACAATGGAGTCCTAGACAGAATCTAAAACTATTTTTTAATATTTATTTTTATCTATGTGTATATTTATGGCTATGTTTATTTATATACACATGTATTTGGGTACCCTCATAAACAAAATAAAGTGTTTAAGGCCAAAGAGAGTATAGGATACTCTGAAGCTGGAGTTACTGGTGGCTGTGAGTCACCTGAACTGAGTACTAGGATCCCAACTGTCCTCTGTAAAAGCTGTATATGCTCTTAATTGATTAGCCATCTCTCCAGACCTGAGAATCTAGAACCCGTGAATCTAATCTACCAATCCCTCTGAGTTTAGAACTTTACAAGCAGACCAACCAGTCAGTAAACTGCCAGAAAATTTACATGGTACATTAACATAAGCTTCTTTTCATTTTTACTGTATCATTTTGATAGGATACCATGCTGGGCATAATGGTGCATGCCTGTGACTCTAGCTAGTCACAGGGCTGCTGCAAGAGATTGTAAGTTCAAGCCCTGTCTAGGTGAGAGTGAGGTCAAGGCTGGTCTGGGTCATTTAGAAGCTATTTAAAATAAAAAGTTTTAAAAAGTGGTGCTGAAGATGTAGCTTAGAGATAAACACTTAACCTTTCATATGTGAGATCCTGGGTTGATTGTTCATTACTGCAAAAAAAAAAAAAAACAGAAGAAGGAAGAAAGAGAACAAGGATGGGAGGGAGAGATAGATGGAGGGAACAAGAACATCAAATTACTAACTTTACATAGATACCTACGACTTTCAACATAACACCTATTGCAATAATGTTATCCCTTACTCAACAGCATCCAGAGATGAGGAGCAATTATTAGTGGGCCCACACGAACATGTGGAGATTGGTATCTCTGGCCATCAAGCTATTGCATGTTGTTCTTCAATGCCTCAAGGTTCAGAGGAAGACCCTGATGAGGTTGAGAATATTCATTTTTCCCCTGTATCTCACCAGAGATTCTCCTGTCAATCCCCTTAGGATTTTGTCCTTAGGAAGAAATTACAAAAGGACACCCACCTAAACTTATTACCAAATCTGCAGAGCTCCTCAGAGACCTGCCCATGCACTCAACATTGCAGGAACAGTGTGCTACCTGACTGTGCTTCTTTCTTATGAACACTCAGATGTTTAAGTACTTACCTTTTGAAATCATCCCTTGCCTATTGCATCACCCAAGTTTACCCTCTTTAAAGTCAATAACATCATTAATTCAACATATTCAATATTACACCAATTCATAGAAAAAATGCATTAAATGCCGCTGACAGAAAGGACAAAGTGAACATTCTATTAAAGCCCGCTTCCTTGTCCCACCATCTCATTTTTTTTTCCTTTATGGTGAAATTCCATGAGAAGGTTATGTGAGTTCCTTGTTATATTTCTTCTTGATTTTGCCCTGCACTGTTCAAAGTCTGATTTCCATCCTCAACACTCCACAGGAATAAATCACATCCTTTTCACTTATGACCCCTCTGTATGGGACAAAATGGGGGGAGTCTTGTGGTGGGTGAAGGTGGAAATTCTACTCTGATTGTTTTTCTTGGAATCTTTTTTTCATTTTCTCTGCTATAGTGATTCTTAAGTTGTGCTTAAAATTAAACTAGTTCTTACACCCAGTCTGTCAGGTAGTTCAGTGGTTCTAATTCCAGAGTGTTGCCATGACCCTGTCCATCATTATCTCTCATATGGGTCAACTTAGTGGTTCACAGCTCATCTCCTTGTTTTACTTGTTCCTTGCCATCTGTTCTTTATATTTGAGTTGAAATAATGAACTTAAATCAGGATCATTCTCTTTCTGTATTTGAAACCCTCCAATGATTCCTTGGGTTTCTTTTACATATGCCAAAGTACTGACAGTGCCTTCCAGGACCTTCCCCATCATTCCCAATTGCTGTGTAATGAAAGAATATTTGCAGAAGCACATCCAACTATGAAAAGACAGAGCGTATGGGTGAAAGGAATAAGCTTAGTTGTATATGGGGAAACGTAATAGAGGACTGACTATTCACTGAGCCCACATAGGCATCCTCCTTTCCAAGTAGAAATATTTAACTGTTAAGAATGATATCCAACTGCCAGAAATCCAGAACCAGCAAATGAATAAGTATTACAGGGTTAATAATATAATATATGTAATATTATATGCAAAATATATGGGATTTATAAAAATGACTTTCAAGCTGTGGTTCAGCTAATTCTGTGGATGGAAGTTCCTGTTCTACCTGGTCTCTCAGCCGTTTAGTCTAATAAACACACGGAGGCTTATATTAATTATAAACTGTTTGGCTGATGGCTCAGGCTTCCATTGGGTAACTCTCTCTTAATGAACCCGTATCTATTAGCCCATGTAGATCCTCATTGACAAGGGCTTACTGGTGATGCCTGGTCCCCTTTCTTCCTTGGTGGCTACATGCATCTCTCTTTCAACTCACTCTCCTCTTCCCTTTTCCTAGAACTCTCCTAGTCTGGTAGCTCCACCTATACTTCCTGCCTAGCTACCTCTTGCCTGTCCATTGGCCAAAACAACTTTATTCATCAACCAATAAGAGAAAAATATATTCACAGCATACAAAAGGCTGCCTAAGAATAGATGATCCAAAGATCCAGTAGTTTTTTATTCCATGTAACTACATGTCTTGGCTGGACTTCAATATACTCTGGAATCCTAAAGAAGTCAGCTCTAATACCAATGACTTGCTAGTAGAGACAAAGGCAAGCAGGCAGAGAGAGGCTTCCTTCTTTCATGACCTTTACATAGGCTTCCAGCAGAAGGTGAGGCCCAGATTAGAGGTTGGTCTTCCTGTCTCCAAAGATGGAGACTAAAGGTGTGTATTTTCATCTCAAGGATCTGGATTAGAAGTGGATCTTCCACATCAAATGACTTAAGCAAAAATCCCTCACAGGTGTGCCTGCCATTTTTGAGTTTTAGTTATTCTCAGATGTATTCAAGTTGACAACCAAAATAGCCATTACACTAACCATACTCGAATTTTATTCCTGAAAACAAAAGGATGTTTAGAAAAGACCAGCTGTTCTCCATGATTTAAGTGACATTATCTTAAGGGCACTATGGTATTGCCAAAATAGAAAAGTTTCCATTTCAACCTGTCAGTATAGCAGAGGGAGTCACACATGCAAGAGCAGGCTCCAAAGTTTGAACTGTATCTAACTTACTTCTTTGTAAAGGTTAACGCTGCTTTTGTATTGTTTGGTCTGAATTTGCAGGAACTGTTAGAAATGTTTCTTTCATTCATTTGTACTGTTTCTCTAACTCCTTTGGATCTGTAGGATGCATATATTCTGTCTTCACAAAAAGTGTTGTCCTAGATACTCTATCATATTTAGAAAAACACATAGAAAGAGTAAGTAACCAATGGCTCCTATGGAGGTATCCCATAGTGGCTTTGGGAAATTTGTTTAGAGATCTATTGGTTCCAGGATCAACATTGTCTAGCCACGCATGTTATCTCCTTTTGTCTCTCTTTTATATATTCTTTAACTTGCTTATAATAAGTACATATTCATATGGATTTTTCATACATCATTTTAGTTAACCTCCCCAGTTCTCTCTTCTCTTCAATGTCCTCGACCTTCCTTGCTGCTTAAACTTTTCCACCCCACAGGGCTGGAGAGATGGCTCAGTGGCTAAGAATGAACACTGGCTGTTCATCCTGAGATCTAGGTTCAGTTCCCAGCACCTGCATGGCAGCTCACAACTGTCTGTAACTCCAGTTCCATGGAATCCTGGACATCCTCATATAGACATGCATGCAGACAAAACATCAGTTCACATAAAAAAAAAAACAAAATAAGCAAAGAAATAAAAAAGTTTTCCACCTCTGTATTGATCAACAACACATGCCTGGAAGGTAACAGACCCAAGGAAACAATTTACTAGTACTGTTGAATTAAATTGCAGTACCATCAAACTGCTTTCTACATATCCATGTTTATACTCACAGACAAAATTTCCTCTTAGCATTAACTAGAGAGGCCCGTCCTTAGTGAGAACTGGTCAAGCAGAGGCACATGACTTCCCAAGATTGTGAGAATAAGTGATTTTTGAGGGTTCAACCTTAACTAAGACATTAGAACAGCCCTCTATGGCTCAGGGAATGTTTGGACATGGGGAGGGAAGAATATTAACATGGAAGATACAGAGAAAGATGTGAGCTATAACACAGCCATGGCACAGTCACTCCAATTGTGAATTCACAGCAGCTGTAGGTACCTGCACTGGCTTTACATAAAATTGGCCCTGTCAATAATTAGTTGTAGATTGAGAAGGACTCATGGGACACTGTCCTTACTGTTGAACTGTTGTCTAATGATATTTTCTAGCCATTGTTTTCAGTTGTTCCCTCACTGCAGACCATACCAGACTATACACTCAAGGTTGTAAGCATGGCTCATGAAATAAAACAGATAGATATGAATGAGAAAATGAGAGTAATAGGGAGGAGGAGAGGTAGACAGGTGGGGAGAGACAAAAGAGAATAAGAGGTGAGAGTAATCATAAGAATTTATAAATATAATTGTATATGAAACTATCAAAGAACAAATTTAATTAATAAAACTTTAATAAGCGATAATTCTCCCTAGACAAAAATAGTTTTATCTTAATGAAATATATCTAGACATTCATTTGTATTCACTTCATGGTTTGGGTGAATTAGGAGAAATGAAATCCCATCAGCTGTTATAACTATTTGACTGTTCATGCTTGTCTCAGGTTATCTATCTGAGTCATAGAGTCATAACACATTAACTAGCATTGAATGGGTGCTATTACCTTCATTACACAACTTAGTCACCCTTACCATCATGAGGGAGATTAGAAATTGTTTCACATTATAAATGAGGGGTGCCTTAGGGTTTTTATTGCTGTGAAGACACATGACAATGGCAACCTTTAAAGGGAAAGCATTTAATTGGGGTGGCTCACTTACAGTTTCAGAGGGTCAGTCCAATACCACCATGGCAGGGAGCATGGTGGTGTGCAGGCAGACATTGTGAGACTATACCTTGGCTTGCAGGGAACAGGAAATTGACTGACAGTCACACTGAGGGAAGCTTGAGCACAACAAACCTTAAAGCCCACTCCAACAAGGTCCTAACAGTGCCACTCCCTTTGGGGGTCATTTTCTTTCAAACAACTGCAAGGGGCCAAGATTCAGGATTCTGAAACTCAGTTACTTCATGTATTCAAATGATTCATTTTCTTAAGATGACTTTGGAAAATTCTAAAAGCATAATGTGCACATACATTTCCTCATGCTCTTTCTATCAATGTGGAGGATGTATGGAAATCCCTGGGCATATCCCAAGAGCATAGAATCACCATGTTTGTGATGGGTGCTTCTTATCAAACTTCCTACGGTAACTCAAATGGTCAAAATCATATTTCACTATTGGAATTCATTTTTAATTAAATAATCTAATCACTCTACAATCATTTTACAAACTCTTCTGTTCGTGTTGTTTGTGTTTTAATTACATTTTACCTTTTCTTTTCCTCCAAACCTTAATGGCATATATATATAATATATATATATATATATATATATATATTATATATATCCATCCGTTTTGGTCCATATAATGATGTTGTATATATGTATGTTTGAGGAATGATCATTTGGTACTGGACAGTTAATACATATATGCTCTTCCCTTAGGATTATCATCTCTCCTGCTCCCAGATTTATTCAGTTACTTGTACCTTTGTACATAGGGTTGAGACCTCCTTGGCTTTTCCCATCCACTTTGGCATGTTTACTGATTATTGCTAGTTTATCTCACATTTTGGTGGTCATGTTGGTGAGATTTTTATATGTGTAGTTTCTGTGTTACTAGAAGACACAATCCCACAGAAAACTCCCAGATCATCTTCCTCTTAAAATTTTTTCACCCCCTCTTTCCAAAAATGTTTCCTGAGCTTTATGTGTGGGAGTGTTTTGTAGGTGTATCCATTGGGACTGGTCTCCACAGCTCTGTATTGTGCTTGGTTATGGTTTCATTTAGTGGTCACTGTCTGTTACATAAAGAGCTTTCTTCAATGAGGAGATGAAGATGACAATTATCTGTGGGTTTAAGGACAAATGGTTATAGGTTGTTGTTAGGGATTATGTTGGTTTAGTAAATCAGCAGTAGTTTCTCGTCTAAAAACCATGACTTCACTAATACCAAATAGTTAGCTAGGTTTCCAGTCCTCAGCACAGTGTCCCTTTTGTTGAGTATGTCTTAAGTCCAATTAGAAAGCTACTGGTTATTGCCAAGCTATGTATGCCACTACTGCACTTATGGTGTCATGCTGGTCCTGATGTAGTTAGTACGTATCATGACTGAATTGGAATAATGGTTGCTCCCTGCCTCCCTCTTTTAGAAGCTTACACAGTGTCTTTTGGTACCATGAATGAGAGCTAATCCTCATGGAGGAGGCATTCAGTTAAGTTCTAACTCAGGGGTGTCTGGAAACAATTTCTGAAGTGCATGGTATCTTTAACAATAGGGACTTACTTTCCATCGAGGGCAATAACAATAGGCTGTATGTTTGTAGAATCTCTTGTGCAGCCCTGTTCAACAACTCAAAATACAGCTTCTCGTGTCTGGTACTGAGATTATTTTAGGTGGGCTTTGGCTTTTGAAGAAAGTATCATTATCTCAGATTGTGAAAGTTAATTAATATATATATATATATATACCTATATATGTATATTTATATACTGAATTCTGTGCCTTCCAGGATATTTTTAGGTAAATAGCTAAAAGTACGATTTCTTTTGCTTCTTCAGCCTTACATGTTATTATTTTACCTAATTAAGAGTATACTTTACAGTCTTGCCTACAATTCAGTGTTATGGAGGCATTTTAGGGTTTCCTTCTTTCAGATGACTCTAACTTGTGTCAAACCCATATAAAACTAGCCAGCACCGTTCCAAAACTCTCTCTAGAGTGCATACAACAATATCTCACAACTTCCCACAAGGCCTCACCTCCTAAAATTTTTGTCTTGATGTAGTACTGTCACCGTGGAAATCACACATTAACACATAAAGCACCATGAGAATGTTCAATACCCAAATGATAGTGTAATCATATTCCTTTCTAAAACCACCAGTCCTTCTGGAAATAATAGCCATTCTTGATGAGTCCACACTTATGTTCCACAAACTCAATGGCACTGAGCCAAGTCTGTATGCATTGTCTCTTACCGTGTATGATTTAGACTGCTAATAGATTCAGTTCAGACTCATCACTAAATACCTTCCCATTTTTGTGTGCCTTTGAATAAGTCTCAATTATTCACAAGTTTAGGGAGTTTAGTGCAATAAGAACTAAATGAAAAATGATTACCCTCATAGCTTTTATTTTTTAAAAAACAGGTAAATTTGTTCTATTTTTTTTAAATTCAGGTAAACCTGCTGGGTGTGGTGATAGACACATTTAATCTCAGCACTTGGGTAGCCAGAGGCAGGCATATCTCTGTGTATTTAAGGCAGGCTTGGTCTAACTAGTGAGTTCCAGGCCTGCCAGAGCTACATAGTCAGACTTTGCCTCAAAAAGACAAACAACAAAAAAATTATGTAAATCCATACCCTATTAATAAGGGGTACACACTCTTTCACATCTGAAAAAGTTTGCTCATAAGCAACCTCAAGCAGTGTGAAAAATGGCATCAATGCTGTTGTCAGCCCAGACAAGGATCATCTATGAACTGCCAAGCTTCCAGGATGAATACACAGATGTATACTATCAGCTCTATTTGTATGTTAAAGACTTAGCAAATGCTAAGATAATTATGTATCTTCCAGCTCATATTATTCCATATATCTTCAAATTAAGTTATATTCATAATAAAATCAGAAAGTAAATATTAAAATCAAAATAAATAATATCCCTGCCTTATAAAGCTAAATAATATAAATACTGTTTATAATAACAAGTTGTAACTATATGAAAAACTGATGGATGCTTAAGAGAGAATCTCAAATGTGTCCAGACAGTCAAGCCAAAGACCAGCAATAAAAACAAGCCTTAGGGAAAGAGATATTGGGCATGTAGTGTAGGGTTGGATTTTAGCAGCAGGGGAGTTTTGATTCTAATTTTCTTTTTGTCTTCAAAAGCTCTTTGTTGTTGTTATTGCTGTTGTTCAGAAAATAAATTCTATCACCCTAGACAACATTTTCATCCTCAGTTCCAATTCTTTTGTAAGTCCAACATGTTCCTGGTCATCCCTCAGCATCTGTAACAGTTAACTTTAATGCCTCAGTCTCTGAGGAGGTGCAGAACACATTTCAATGCACCAACCATAGCTATAGCCTGAAGACCCAGCTACTTGGCAGCAGATCAGCAAGTGACCTTTCCAACTGACACTGTCTGCATAGCAGCTTGGCCACACAGACAAGAACAAACCTCTTCCAGAGCTAGTCTCAGATGGGAAATGGAAATTGCACTCCCATTTAGGAGCATCAGATTTATTAGGAGAAAGACTGTTCACAGCAGGGGGCGTGGAAACCCTAACCACACAGCAGATCCTGCCACTGTGGAGACCATGTGTGCTGCATGTTCAGGTAGCTCGACTGGGAGGACGCCATTATATCCATGTGGTATTGTTTCCTGGCTCCAATCAAAAATTAGACTGGGGATGCGTTCTGTGGCTTTTCTGGGGAAACATGAACAAACGCTTATTCACCACAAATATGGTACCAACAACAGACTAAAGGAATAATTATATTCTAACTCAGTGAACAAATGAGATCACTAGAGTTGCTTATAGGAGTACGAATGAGGGAATTTTTTTGTTCTTTTTGAGACAGGGTTTCTCTGTGGCTTTGGAGGCTGTCCTGGAACGCGCTCTTGTAGACCAGGCTGGTCACGAACTCTGAGAGATCCACCTGCCTCTGCCTCCCGATTGTTGGGATTAAAGGCATGCGCCACCACTGCCCAGCCAAATGAGGGATTGTTTACAGAAACATAAATGACTCAGAATTGTGTATCCTCCAGGAGACCACAGATCTAATTCCATTGACAATAATGTTTTACCATCTCAACAGCTCTCTCTGTCAAATCTGACAGCATGGAAACCGACCTATGATAGACTCCCAAGTCTGCAATATCCTTTTTCCCCCAATTGTGCAATTTTCACCCTCTGCTTTTGGACATAGTTTGGCATAAGTTAATTTTAATGTTCATTAAAAGCTAAACTGCTGCTTATCTGTTGGTGTCCTTGAGTACAATTTTATTTCAATATTATTATGAGCTCTAAGGTTTAAAGATGTTGTAGATTGATGGCATTTAAATATTTTGCACGGAATAATTTGTTTTCTCCTTAAATACAAAACTTCCAATAATCCCAATTTTGAATACAAACAAAATTGGTTTCTCCAGATAATATGGTTAATGGAAACAGAGCTATAGCTTGCTCTTCTCAGTGCAAGTGGAGGTCAGCGTATGCACTTTGGAGGTTTAAAAAGCACTGGTCTTTAGAGATTTGCATCACGAGAATAAAAAGGCCAGTTCTTAGAGGAAACAGGAATAGAGAAGGTTGGTCAGAGGGTACCTGGTCATGGATACAGAGGGGGAAGAAGGTCACTATTGCACAGAGGATTTAATATGGAGAATGTACTGTGTATTTTGAGTATTTGTGGTTTGGGTTTGATCTTGAGTAGGTCTTACTCAGCTAAACACAACTGCTGTGGCCTTGTGATGGGACATAGCTACATCATATCCAGAAAAGAGCACTTCAGAGCACTCCCTTCTACCCTCCACTTTATATACTTTCCAGGTCTCATCCACAGCATTCTGTGACTTGACGGTAGTAGGGTTAATACAGGTGTCCTGTTTGGTCCTAACAGGGCTGAAAACCTGATCTCTTATCCCCAGAACTTTGAGAAGTTAAGTATCTCTCAATTGACTGTCAATTCTAAAAGAAGCATGTCTTCTCTGTCTACCAACAGGAAATGCCCAGGTTTGTGGGTACAAACTTAATTATTTAGAAGACAGTTTGACATCATAGCTACTTAGCAAAATAATAAGAGCAGGTTTTACTCTAGTGCCTATGACTTCCACAGCCATGGGATTTCTAACAAGAATGATAGAAACAGCCATGATCTCTAAGCCCCACCCCATATTGAGGAGCTCATAGGAGGATACCTCCTGGGTAGGGAAAATCCTTTTTCTTTGAAGATATGGCCACTGATAGGCTTCCATTGCCAGACAGATACAACAGCTCAAGACGGGTGGTACTGGGGAGATGTTGGAGAAATTGGAAGACTGTAGGGGCAGATAGGGAATAGATATGCTTATATTTCATTACATACATGTCTGAAATACTCAGTAGCAAAGAAAAATTTGAAAAATAATAAAACAAAATAAAACTTCTACAAGACAGAAGTTTTAATGTTTTCCCCATAAACCAATAATAAATAGTCTGACAAATAAAGATTTTTTTAAACCAAATTCCAGCATTTCACAACATGTACAGGGAATTTTATGCCATGCTCAGTTGATATCCCTTGGAGGCCTGCTCTGTTCTAAAAGGAAATGGAGAAGGAGTGGATCTGGGGGAAAGGGGAGGTTGCAGGGGGGACTGGGAGGAATGGGGGAGAGGAAACTATGATTGGGATGTAATGTATGAGATGAATAATTTTGAAAAAAATCAAAAAGCAGAATACAAAACAATTGTATAGGATTTTTTTAAAGTTTTATTAGTTAAAAATCACACACACACACACACACACACACACACACACACACACACACACACACACGTGAATAGTTGTCTCTATTATGTGAATAGTTGTCTCTATTATGCATACTATATTCATGCAGGTACCTATTGAAATCAGAAGGTATGATATTCCCTGGGACTGGAGGTAGAGGCAGTTGTGAGCTACCTGAAGTAGGTGCTCAAAATTGAACCTGGGCCCTCTGCAAGATCAACAAGTACTTTTAACCCTGGAGTCATCTCTCTAGTCCCCAAAATCAAGATTTTTAAAAGCTAATTTTTGGTGGAAATCAAAGCAGTGCTGAAAGGTTCCTCTATCTCTGAAGCATAGGCCATGACCATGAGAGAAAAAAAATCCCTCCACATGAGGGTTGCTTTGTGTTTTTCTTTCTAATTATAAAAAGGAACTTAACCTTTAAAGAAAACTTTGTGTTTATTAATCCCCTGAGCCTCCTTATGCAGATTAAATTGTGGAGCATAAGACAACATCTGCAGCAGTTGGTAGTCCAGATCCCCACTGAGAACTCACTCTTCTCCTCCCCAAAGCCAGGCTTTTCAATGAGTCTATAATGTGTTGAGAAGAAGAACAGAACAGCCAAGCATAATTTACAGCATGGAGCATCATAATGAAACAAGCACATATCTCTCTGGAAAACACTGGAGCCAAATTATGGCTTATGCTTCTATTGTAGGAAAGGACACATAATGGATAGGTTCTACAAGAATGAGCATATTTTATGTCCAAAAGAAGTCAGTGGATTTTCCAAGCAATAAAAATCTTGTCTGCTCTCAATGTGAGCAGCATTGCTGCCTTAATGTTAACTGATAAGTGAAGATAGGATTGGAGCTATAAAGTCATTTTTATATCAAGGTATACACCCTGCAGTGGGAATTACTTTCTCCTTTCTACTATAGAATAAGTAGAATCTAGTTTTATTAGATAATCCTAATCAGTTAGAAATACAAGTTGCAACTCAAATACCCAGCCCACAATTAAGAAAGATTTATGAATACAGCAAATCCTGGTAAGATAATTGCAGCTTTTTCTTTTATCTTATTAAGAACCAAGCATGTGACTAAACATATAAGTGCACTGTTTCAGTGAATATTATTATATTTGAGTGGGACAGCCACTACTGCCATTCTCATTTGATGTTAAGAAACAAAATTTCTGAGAAGTGAAGTAACTTACCAAAGTCTACAGATGCTTAGCATTGGAATCAGCATATGGAGACGTGGACTAAAATTGCCATGAGTTGATGGTATTGAAGAGAAAAGTGAGTGGCCAAAGTCAAGAAAGGTATGTGTGGTAGAAAACTAAGAGATCATAATGACTATAAATGGAAGGGAAACTTTAGAAAAATGGTAATTCACACTGAAAAGATGAAAATAGCTGATAAGAGGGAAATAACTCAGTAAGAATTTGCTTTTCAAAATTATTAGAAGACATGGAACATGGGCATGTAGCTGAGTGGTGGGGCATTTGCCTAGCATGCTAGAAGTACTAGACTCAGTCTAGCCACCCTGCACAAAGAAGGCATAAAGGGATTAGAAAACACACAGCCATAAAATACATCATTAGAGTTTTAAACATGAAAAAATTAATATATTTGGTGACTGTCATGAATAGACAAATTTAAGTGGAATAATTTAAGGACTTTAGATATCTATTATGGTACAAATTTCTTTTCCATTTTTTTTGCACTTTAATAAAAAAATAATCCGACTGGTTCAAGTGTTCACATCCTTACTCTACCAGAAAATCATCTGCCAAGCATCAATTTGGAGTATGAACTTTTGCCAAAAAGCAGACTTACAAATCAGGAATACTGTGTTTCTAAGGGAAGCAATTTTTCATTTAAGCAGAGTCATGGCATGACTTGATTTACATAATAAAGATATAAGTCTGTGAGGAATGAATCCTAAGAGGAAAAGAACACAAATAACAGGCTAGGTAACAGACTACAAAAATAATTCTTATGATAGAAAGAAAGGGCTTTAAAACTGGAGAAATGTAGATAGATGGCACATATTTGAAGAGGCGGCTTGCCTATATGAAATGAAGGCTAAAGAGGCAAAGATGATTTACAGCCCAGAGATGCCACCAATTCTCTCAATGGCTGACCCACCTTGCATAACATCCTCTCATTTAGAAGAGTCAGTGGGGAATCCCTGTCAGTTCTTACTCTTGGATCATCTGTGACTTTGGTCCATATTTTTCATACAATTTAGTATATCTCATAACTTCCACACATAAGGAAAAAATGTTTACCTATGCTTATGAGACAGCTATGTTTCTAATAGAAAAAGAAGAACATCCATTTACTTACCTGTCTTGGTGTATGTACATACAACTTATCAGCTCTCCCTCTCATTGAGAGCTAGAAGAGGCTTAAACCTGGGGGAGTATCTATGGGTCTCTTCCATTGAGTGTTTATAGGAGTTAACTGCTTTGCCCAAGCATCAAATTAGAGAGACAATAAGAGCATATAGTGAAGCAGTAATCATGAGGCATCAATAATCATGATGTTAGGATGTTAGGAAAAGGGAAGTTTAACACTATTCCACAGAAAAAAAGCTACTGTCACTGATTTTAAATTATCAATTTGCACTCAAGACGTTGGTATTTGGTTGTTTTTTTTTTGTGTGTGTGTTCACTTTTATTTTTCTATTCTCCTCATTCAATTAGGGCTAAAACATGCTTTGTGTCTTTCCTATCTTTACTCAGTGCTCTAGGTCTGCCGTATAACACTCTCTGCTAAATTATTTCTGAACTATTTCTCTGAATTATCTTGAGACGTCCACAGATGCTTTATTGTGCTACCTTTACTGTAAACCAGTGCACAGCCACAGGACTGGGAAGTTTCTGGGGAGTTTTGTGGTCTTAGCCTTCATGGAGCCATTATAATCTCCAAGGAGGGGGGAGTTGATGAACCTGACAACATTCCCATCAGGCCAGTTTAAATTCACTTTTGTCTCTCACCCTGTCAACAACCAGGATAACAGGGTCCCCCTGCCACCTTCCAGCAACTGAAGAAGGTAATCTGTGGGCCAAGTGATGAAGGGAAAACGACAAGATAGTTGTCAAAGGCAGTGAAAAATTAAGATCTTGACCATTGATCCAGGGGTCCTAGATGCTCTCTGGAGTTCTACCTAAATCAGGGAATGAAATAAAAGAAATACCCTGCCAACATAATAGCTGTCAAAATGTCAAAATAACTCTCTGAGTGTCACAGGGTGGGGTATACAGGGAATTCTCTTTGATAGAGTTAAGACATGACTATAAGGCACTAAATGTCTCCCATGAACACTAAAATAATATGTCAATACAATGTTTTTTTTCCTTTTTTATTATTAATTCAAGTTAGGGGACAGGCTTGTTTCACATGTAAGTCCCCTCTCCCTCTCCCTCCCCTCACCCCCATCCCTCCTCCTCCACCTCCAACCTACATGCCACCCCATCCACCCACCACTCCCCAAGCAGGGTAGGGCCCCCAACAGGGGCTCCACAAAGTCCACCAAATCTTCCTGTGCTGGGCCTAGGCCCCTCCCCATGTATCCAGAGACAGAGCACATCGCACACACCAGGGAAAAAACGCCAATCCACCTCTGGAGGTTTCACAGAGTGCAGGGGCCTCCCCATTGGCATCCATGATCAAGGGGCTGGATCAGTCCCCCACTAGCCTCCCAGACAGCTTCTGGGGTCCAAATGCTTTCTCTTTTGCAAGCCAACTGTTTCTGTGGGTTTCTCCAACTTGGTACAGACCCCTTCGATCTTCATTCCTCCCTCTCTTCAAATTGGTTCCAGATTTCAGCTCAGTGTATTTCTGTGGATGTCTGTCTGTTTCCATCAGCCACTGGATGAGGACTCTAGGATAGCATAGAGAGTAGTCATCAATCTCATTCTAGGGGAAGGGCTTCTAGGCTATCCTCTCTTCCACTGCCGGGACTGTCAGATCGTGTCATCCTTGTAGGTCTCTGGAGATCTCCCTATTCTCTTCTCAGACCTATAGTGGCTCCCTCTGATATGGTATCTCTCATCCTGCTCTCCCTCCTCTATTCTTCCCTCTACTCAATATCTCTGCTCCTCCATTTCCTCTCCTCTACTCTTCTTCTTGTGCTCTTATTGTGGCAGCACCCTCTCCCCTACCTCATGCTCTCAATTAGCTCGGGAATTCATACCACTTCCCATTCCTGGGGTCCATTTATCCCTTAGAGTCCTTCATGATTCCTAGTATCTTTGATGAAGAGGATTATAGGCTGGTAATCCTTTGCTCTATGTCTAAAAATCATATATGAGTGAGTACATACCATGTTTGTCTTTTTGTGATTGGGTTACCTCACTCAGGATGGTTTCTTCTAGTTCCATCCATTTGCCTGCGAATTTCAAGATTCCATTGCTTTTTTCTACTGAGTAGTACTCCATTGTATAAATGTACCACATTTTCTCTTTCCATTCTTCAGTTGAGGGGCATCTAGGTTGGTTCCAGGTTCCGGCTATTACAAACAATGCTGCTATGAACATGGTTGAACAAATGTCCTTGTTGTATGAACATGCACTATTTGGGTATATACCCAAGAGAGGAATGGCTGGATCTTGGGGTAGATTGATTCCCATTTTTCTGAGCAACCACCATACTGATTTCCAGAATGGTCTTACAAGTTCACACTCCCACCAGCAATGGAGGAGTGTTCCTTCTTCTCCACATCCTCTCCAGCATAGGTTGTCATTGGTATTTTTGATTTTAGCCATTCTGACAGGTGTGAGGTGGTATCTCAGAGTTGTTTTGAGTTGCATTTCTCTGATGGCCAAGGATTTTGAGCACTTTCTTAAGTGTCTTTCAGCCATTTGAGATTCCTCTGTTGAAAAATCTCTGTTTAGTTCTGCACACCACTTTTTAATTTCATTGTTTGGTGTTTTGGTGGCTAGCTTCTTGAGCTCCTTGTATATTTTGGAAATCAGCCCTCTGTCAGATGTGGGATCGGTGAAGATCTTTTCCCATTCTATGGGTGGTATTTAGTCTTATTGACTGTGTCCTTTGCCTTGCAGAAGCTTCTCAGTTTCAGGAGGTCCCATTTATTGATTGCAGACCTCAGTGTCTGTGCTCCTGGTATAATGTTCAGGAATCGGTCTCCTGTGCCAATTTGTTCAAGGGTAATTCCCACTTTCTCTTCTAGAATATTCAGTGTGGCTGGATTTATGGAGAGATCTTTGATCCATTTGCACTTAAGTTTCATGCATGGTGACAGGTATGGATCTATCTGCAATCTTCTGCATGTCCGAATCCAGTTGTGCCAGCACCATTTGTTGAAGATGCTATCTTTTTTCCATTGTATAGTTTTAGCACCTTTGTCAAAAATAAGGTGTTCGTACGTGCGTGGGTTAATATCTGGGTCTTCAATTCGATTCCATTGGTCTATCTGTCTATTCTTGTGCCAATACCAAGCTGTTTTCAGAACTATGGCTCTATAGCAGAGCTTGAAGTCAGGGATGGTCATGCCTCCAGCAGATCTTTTATTGTAAAGAGTTGTTTTGACTATCCTGGGTTTTTTATTTTTCCATATAAAGTTGAGTATTGTTCTTTCAATGTCTGTGAAAAACTGTGTTGGGATTTTGATGGGGATTGCGTTGAATATGGAGATTGCTTTTGGTAGGATTGCCATTTTTACTATGTTAATTCTACCTATCCAAGAGCATGGGAGATCTTTCCATTTTCTGGTATCCACTTTAATTTCTTTCTTTAAAGTCTCAAAGTTCTTATTGTACAGGTCTTTCACAATTTTGGTTAGAGTTACACCCAGATATTTTATGTTGCTTGTGGATAGTGTGAAAGGTGATGTTTCCATGATTTCTTTCTCATTGAGTTTATCATCTGTATACAGTAGGGCTACAGATTTTTTTGAGTTAATTTTGTATCCGGCTACCTTGCTGAAAGTGTTTATCAGCTGTAGGAGTTTCCTGGTAGGGTTTTTCAGGTCACTTATGTAGACTATCATGTCATCTGCAAATAGTGAAAGTTTGACTTCATCCTTTCCAATTTGTATCCTTTAATCCCCTGTTCTTGTCTTATTGCTCTAGCTAGAATTTCAAGTACAATATTGAAGAGGTATGTAGAGAGTGGACAGCCTTGTCTTGTTCCTGATTTTAGAGGAAATGCTTTGTGTTTCTTTCCATTTAGTTTTATGTTGGTTATTGGTTTGGTGTATCTTGCGTTTATCATGTTTAGATATGTTCCTGTTATTCCTGTTCTCTCCAAGATCTTTATCATGAATGGATGTTGGATTTTGTCAAAGGCTTTTTCAGCATCTAGTGAGATGATCATGTGGTTTTTCTTTATCAGTTTGTTTATATGGTGGATTACATTGATGGTTGTTCGTATGTTGAACCATCCTTGCATCCCTGGGATGAAGCCTACTTGATCGTGGTGGATGATTTTTCTGATATGTTCTTGGATTCGATTTGCCGATTTTTTATTGAGTATTTTAGCATCGAAGTTCATGAGGGATATTGGTCTGTAGTTCTCTTTCTTAGTCTTATCTTTGTGTGGCTTGGGTATCAAAGTGATTGTAGCCTGGTAGAAAGAGTTTGGCAATATCCCATCTGCTTCTATTGTGCGGAACAGTTTGAGGAGTACTGGTATCAGCTCTTGTTTGAATTTCTGGTAGAATTCTGCAGTGAAGCCATCTGGCCCTGGGCTTTTTTTGGTTGGGAGGCTTTTGATGACTGCTTCTATTTCATTAGGGGTTATGGGTCGATTTAAACTGTTTATCTGATCTTGGTTTAATTTTGGTAAGTGATATTTATCCAGAAAACTGTCCATTTCCATTAGATTTTCGAATTTTGTGGAGTTCAGGTTTTCAAAGTATGATTCTCTGGATTTCCACAGTGTCCTTTGTTATATCCCCCTTTTAGTTTCTGATTTTAGCATGCTCTCTGCCTTTTGGTTAGTTTGGCTAGAGGGTTATCTATCTTGTTGATCTTCTCAAAGAACCAACTCTTTGTTTCATTGATTCTTTGTGATGTTTTCCTAGTTTCTACTTTATTGATTTCAGCTCTCAGGTTGATTATTTCCTGGCATCTACTCCTCCTTGGTGAGTTTGCTTCTTTTTGCTCTAATGCTTTCAGTTGTTCTGTCAATTCTCTAATGTGACTTTTCTCCAGTTTCTTCATGTGGGCACTTAGTGCTATGAACTTCCCTCTTAGCACTGCTTTCAGAGTATCCCATAAGTTTGGGTATGTTGTGTCTGCATTCTCATTAGATTCTAGGAAGTCATTTGTTTTTTATTTCTTCCTCAACCCAGGAATTGTGCAATTGGGTGTTATTCATTTTCCAAGACTTTGCAGGTTTTCTGCCATTTGTATTGTTGCTGAATTCTAGCTTTAATGCATGGTGGTCTGATAAGATACAGGGGGTTATTTCAATTCTTTTGTACTATGGAGGTTTGCTTTGTTGCCTACTATGTGGTCAATTTTAGAGAAGGTGCCATGTGGTGCTGAGAAGAAGGTATATTCTTTTGAGTTTGGATGGAATGCTCTATAGATATCCGTTAACCCCAGTTGGGTCATAACTTCTTTCAGATCCTTTGTTTCTTTGTTAAGTTTCTGTCTGGTGATCCTGTCTAGTAGCATAAGGGGGGTGTTGAAGACTCCTACTATAAGTGTGTGTGGTTTTATGTGTGGTTTGAGCTTTAGTAATGTTTCTTTCACAAATGTGGGTGCCTTCATATTTGGGGCATAGATGTTCAGGATTGAGATTTCATCTTGATGGACTTTTCCTGTGATGGGTATGAAATGCCCTTCTTCATCTCTTTTGATTGATTTTAGTTTAAAGTCCAATTTGTTAGATATTAGGATTGCTACACCGGCTTGTTTCTTGAGGCCATTTGATTGGAAAATCTTTTCCATCCTTTTACTCTGAGGTATCACCTGACTTTGAAGTTGAGGTGTGTTTCTTGTAAACAGCAGAAGGATGGATTCTGTCTTCGTATTCATTCTGTTAGCCTATATCTTTTTATGGGTAAGCTAAGACCATTGACATTTAGGGATATTAATGTCCATTGTTCGTTGATTCTTGTCTGTTTTGGATTTATGTTGGTGGTGTCATTGTGTGTGGATTTCACCCTCCTGCTTCTTTTTGTGTTTGGTAAAATTAGATTATCTATTTCCTGTGTTTTTGTGCATGTAGTTATGTTCCTTGGGTTGGAGTTTTCCTTCCAGAACCTTCTGTAGTGCTGCATTTGTGGATATGTATTGTTTAAATCTGTTTTTGTCATGGAATATCTTGTTTTCTCCATCTATAGTGATTGAAAGTTTTTCTGGGTACAGTAGTCTGGGTTGACATCCATGCTCCCTTAGTGCTTGTAGGGTATCTATCCAAGACCTTCTGGCTTTCAGAGTTTCCATTGAGAAGTCGGGTGTGATTCTGATTGGTTTGCCTTTATATGTTACTTGGCCTTTTTCCTTTGCTGCTCTTAATATTTTCTCTTTATTCTGTAGATTTGGTGTTTTGATTATTATGTGTCTGGGGGACTTCTTTTGTGGTCTAGTCTGTTTGGTGTCCTGTAAGCTTCTTGTACTTTCATAGGCATATCCTTCTGTAGGTTGGGGAAGTTTTCTTCTATGATTTTGTTGAATATGTTTTCTATACCTTTGAGCAGTGTTTCTTCACCTTCTTCTACACCTATAATTCTTAGGTTTGATCTTTTCACATGTCCCATATTTCCTGGATATTTTGTGTTAGGGATTTCTTGGACTTGAGGTTTTCTTTGGTTGATGAATGTATATCCTCTAGCGAGTCTTCAATAGCTGAGATTCTCTCTTCTGTCTCTTGGATTCTATTAGTTATATTCATGTCTTTAGTTCCTGATCGTTTATCCAGTCTTTTCATTTCCAGCATCGCCTCATTCTGTGTTTTCTTTATTGTGTATAATTCAGCTTTCATGCTTTGAACTGTTTCAAGAGCTTCCTTCACTTGTTTGGTTGTTTTATCTTGGCTTTCTTTAGATTCTTTAAGAGATTTGTTTATTTCTTGATTTTTTGTTTTGTCTTTTCCTCCATTCGTGTAATTTTTTGCTTGCTTTTTCTCCTATTTCTTTAAGGGATTTTCTTGTTTCCTCTTTGAAAGTCTCTATCATCTTGCTGAGATAATTTTTGAGGTCTATCTCTTCTTCATGCACTGTGTTGGGCTTTTCTGATCTTTTGGAGTGGAGTCCCTAGATTCTGGTGGTGTCATATTGGTCTTTCTGTTGTTGAGCAAGTTCTTATTCTGTCTTCTTTCCATATCATTTTCCAGTGAGTGCAGTCGGGGTCTCTCTCTCTCCTCTTGTTATGCAGTAGTGTGTGGGGGCCAGGAATTCCATGTCCGAAGCTCTGAATGGTCTTGCCTCTCCTGGTAGTCTCCTCACTCTGAAGGAGTTAGGCCTCCATAGGAATCGGGTGTGTGGGGGCTGGACTGGAAGTAAGAGTGGGGTGTTTCCAGTCTCTGGGGTTTCCTCACTGCCTGGGCAGGTCTATCCCAAGCAGGAGCAGGATGTGACTTTGAAAGGGAGTTGGGTAAGAGTAGTGGATCACTCACCTCCTTGCGGATCGGTCAGCGGGAAGGGAAGGATGAGTGGCCTGTACCCAGATTCAGGGAGCTCCTCCCTGCTTTGGTGTGTCTACATCAAGCAGGCACAAGCCCAGGGAGATCTGGGTGAATGGCGCTTTGGACATGAGTTTGGTAAAAGCAGGGGGTCACTCACCTAGTTGCTGCTGGGTCGGCGGAAAGGGAAGGAAGCTCAATATAATGTTTAAGGCAAAACTGTAGAAGGTTTCATTGCAAAGCAGGATAAACCAGGTGTGCGCTGTAGAATAAACCACATCTAAGATCATAACACAGGGTGATAGCATGATTCTGGAACTGGAAAAGAAACCAATATGAATAGAATTTACCACTATCTGTGATCATATGCACATATTACATGTGAAATCAAGAGTACAGTGATAGTGATACTGAGCAGCAGGATTTTAAAACAACTCCAGAATGCTGAAGATGCATGGTGAGGATGAATTGCATGCATCATTGAAAGAAAGGCAAGAGACAAGGTGCAACATTACCATGGAGGCGGCAGGAATGAGGGAGCATAAAATTGGGTACCTGTCTTGGAAATACAGTATTTAGAACAAGCAAGAATAATGTTACTTTTGTTCTGGCTAGTTTGGGCATAAGCAGCAAACTCACCCATATTAAAAAATTAGAAACCCACCTTCAATAGGGCTAATATAGAGTACACAGGAATTCAAAGCAGGTTATAATGAAGTATGTATGGAAGCTAAAGTGCAAGGAAAGCAGAATTATAGAGAAAATCTAGTGAGATGGAGATTGGGACTGGGTGAAGGTTAGTGTCAGAAGGAACATTCCTTTGTACCAGCTTTTGGGGAAGTTCATTTAGCCTTGCTCAAGGTACGTTCCTCGTACACCTAAAGACACAAAGGGGATAGGCATATTACCTACCATCTAAAAATCATAAATCCAAGGAAATAGCTTATGTTAAGTTGATTTCGCAGACTAAATTTACAACTCTATAACAGCTCTAAGCAAAAGAGTTGACAAGGAAATTCTCAGTGGGCGAGAGTCCTATCAGGCTATCAGACACACTGTGTGAAATGTCATCACTAACAGCTTGTTTTGTGCTGGGCATTTTCTTTGCACAGTATCCTGGGTTATAATTCAGGGTTTTGTTTTTAATTCCCCTATTAGTAAAGATGTACTAGTCTCACAAACTTTATGACATGGCTGGCTAAACTACTCCCAGTTTAAGGTAAGCACTTAGATTAGAGGAAACCGAGTGTTCTTTATGAAGATACACAGGTAGCTCAAAACTGTTTCTTGGAAGGAAAGTGTTGTTTCTGAAGAAGATTTGACTTAGTTCCAAAAACTCTAGGGAACTTAACTAAAGCTTCCCCTTTGGTTTCTGATGAGGTTCATAAAGAACACTTTTCTCTTAATCATGAAAGCCAATTCCAGTCGGCATACTACTTGAATGTGGCATGTCCCTCCTGCAGACATTTCTTTTTCTCAAGGCCATGGGTACTATGAGCAAACAGATTGAAACAGTGTATGAAAATGTGATGTATGCTGCTTGTGAAATACAAACAGTTCTATTTAACATGGTGCTTCTATCATAAAGGAGAGAACACAAAGATAAATATCACATATCTCATTAAATCATGGGTAGTCTGTGTGCAACTGGAAGCATCTTTCTCTCTGAGGATCCTTAGGTCATGTTCCTGAGTAATGAATGACACCAATACACTGACCATTGGCTCTAATGTAAAAGGGCATTAACAACAGGTTAAAATTGTCAGGTCTCTTAAAGCAAAACTGCATGTTCATGCATAAAAGAGAGGCCACACTATGCTGCAGTTTGCATTTCTCTTGTAAAGATATGTATCTTCGTGTACTCAGGTATGCAGCAACAAATATCTTCACACAGGTAGCAAATACATTTATAAAACTACTCAAGGTATACCTGCCTTCTACTCACCCTGTCCTGTCAGCATAATGGAATCATTTGGGCGGACTAGCTTGCTGCCATGGGAACAAACTCCAGGCACAGAGTCAATGATGTAGTCTAGATGAGGATGGGTATGGACTCCGTGATTCTTTCTAACAGGAAGAATCATTTCTGACTTTTTATAAACATCAGGATGGAGTGGAGGAGGAATGGAAAACATCTCAGGATATACAGGTAAGAGCTAAAATCATGATCAGTCCATTAATAATCATGGCAATACTTTGGGAAGTCATTACAGTTGGATCTACTATTTAATAAAGTAATAACCCATTTTCATTGCTCAAGAGCCTCTGTCTTACAAGAGAGTCAAGTGGGATAAAATAGAAATAAGTGCCTTTGAGTCTTTCAAAGGCAATGAAGATGTACTAACCCTTGCAAATAATCTAGAACAATATTTGTCTTGTTTTGAAGGATTTTAGTAGTAAGGCTAACATGAAAATTATCCCTATTACTGAATTACATTTTTCATATATTCAAACTGCCCACAGAATGACTTTGCAAACACACTATGCCCACATAAAACAATGATATCTCTAAGTTTTCTTTACCACCAGTTACTTGTAAGTTTTATATGACCTCTGACCACAGTGCTCTTCTGATTTGTCTGACAGTAGTGTTTTGTTTTGTTTTGTTTTGTTTTGTTTTGTTTTTACAGACTCAACAATTTCTCCAACATCCAGGTTATTTCCTAACAAACAAAGTGTGGCTAACCATAAATTTGCTACCATGGTTAACCATGAAAGATCGCAATGGTACATAGTGAATATATAGAAAGCATATAGAATGTTCTATGAGGTTTGAAAGTTTGTCTCTTCTAAGATTCATATGGAAATTTCATTGTCATTGTGACAGCATTGACAGAAAATTGGACCATGGTGCTGTATAGCTGGGCTTGATGGCAGGGGCAAATGATGTTTGGCCTCCTCTTGGCATCTTTGGATGTCTTTTCTCACCCTTTGATGAACTGACAACCACAAAACCTGCATGAGACTGATCTATGCCCTCTGCATATTTTGGGACAATTATATAGCTTGGTGTTGTGGGATTTTGATCCATTTAGCCAATGACTTTTGGGACAGCAAGCCCAAAGGCATGGTCTTGTCTGCCCACATGACAGTTTAAAAACTGAGGGAGAGGGTCACAGGCTCTTGCTCTCATGTTCTCTTGGGTGGTCAGAGCAGAGCAGGAAGCAGAGAGGAGGCTTGTAGTTGGTGCTCTTCAGCCCTGGGATGAACAACTGGACGAAGGCAGCTGGATCAGTGGTGGTGTCTAATTGGTTCTGCATCAGTGAGTGTTTGCCCCTATCCTATACCTAAATAAATTCTTGACACCCTTTAACAGGCTCTTGTGGCCTCTCATAAAGGCTTGGTCTTATAGTGGTAATCCTAAGAGTGAGGACAAGGCCTTCTTTGACACTTTTTTCTGGCTTTTGGGACCCTATTCCACATATTGGATTGCCTTGTCCAGCCACAATATAAGGGAATGTAGTAGTCTTACTTGATAGGCCATGCTTTGTTGATATCCATGGGAGGCCTGCCCTTTTCTGAATAGAAATGGAGAATAGGACAGGGGGCATAGGGTAGATGGGAGGAGGGACTGAGAGGAGAGGAGGGAGCAAAGCTGTGGTTGGGATGTTAAATAATAAATAAATGTAAAGATATAAAATTTACCCCCCAAGTGATTCTCCTTATGAATTGTGCTTTGTTTTCCCCTCAGGGTAGCAGGTACACTGAGCTTTTAAACATTGATAACTAATATTCTACCAGTGCTATTCTGAGTATGTAGCATTCACAATGAAACTGCATTACTCTAAATGACAGCGTTTCTACCTGGAAGTGAGCCTACAGATGTCTATGAGAGAATCTTTAAAGCATATTGGTCCTCTCTTACACTGTATGGGTATTATCTTTTCAATTTCTTCTTTTTCAATTAAAATCAGTGTTACCAAGGCTTTCTTAAGAATGACTCTTCATGTTCAAGACAGATGAGTCGACAGCACATGGTAAGTGCACTCAAATGCATGGCTTCCTAGTTCTGGGTTCTTCATTTAAGTCAAGGTAATTCTGGTAACAATATTTGGTGTAGGCTTCCATGTAGCAAAAAGTCAATGAAGTTAAGTTTGCTTCCAGATTCTTGAAATACTTGGTGTTAACACACTAAATCTTTTTTAAGTATATCAAAACTGTTTCACTCACAGATTGAAGTAAATGTTGATTTGACAAAACAAAGACTAGAATCATGGTTATCAAAATTTGAGGAGAGTGAGTAGTTGGGTAACAAGTACCAAGTTATAACCAGAAGTCAGATGGCAGTAGTATGCTCTACTGTACTGTAGCTCATAAAAGGACTGCAGTTAGTAATTACTGTGAGTTTCCATATGGTGAGAAGTGAGGATTTTAAATGTTCTTAGAACAAAGAAATGATAAATATCTGATGGGGTATATATGATGACTATCCTAATTTGATTATTATATATTGTATGCATGAGTCAAAGAATCACACCATCTCATATACTTCATGAACATATACAATTATTATGCATCATTTTTTTCCAGATTTTTTTATTTGAATTAGAAACAAGATTGTTTTACATGACAATCCCAGGTCCCTTCTCCATGCCATCCTCCCCTAACACCCCCACAACTAAAACCCTACCTATCACATATCCTTTCTTCTATTCTTCCCCTGACTCAACCTTTCTGCTCCCTCATGACCTCTGCATCCTTCCTCTTCTTCCCTTCTCATTCTCGTAGCTCCCTCCCCCCTCTTCCCATGCTCTCAGTTTGCTCAGGAGATCTTGACCCTTTCCCCTTCTCCAGGGGACCATGTATGTCTCTCTTAAGGTCCTCCTTGTTTACTAGCTTCTCTGGCAGTGTGGATTGTAGGCTGGTAATTCTTTACTCTATAGAAGACAGCACTTCTTTGAGGGATTGGTTTAATTAAAGTATGAAGACCAGCTCTAAATATTTGCATCACCATTCCATGGCCTTGGGTCTTGGTCTAAATGAAAAGGAACAAGTGAACCAAGAACCAGTATGTATGGCCCTCTGCTTCCTGACTGTGGATGGCATGTGACCAGCTGCCTTAAATTCCTGCCACCATGGCTTCCCATCTTGATAGACTGTCCCCTAGAAACATGAGTTGTTGGTTTTATCATAAGCATGAGAAAAGTAAATACAGAAAATTGAGGACAGCAATAGATCTGACATATAGATCATCACAGCACTGAGGAGGCCTTTACAACTGGTCTGTGGGTGTGCAGAAATGTACAAGAATATGACACTTTGATCTAGACTATCTTTAGAGTGGTGCCAGAAGAATTTTTCCATTCATTTATTTAGCTCATAAATAAAGTCATGCACAATTATGATATATAATACAGTATGTTCACAATGGCATGGCTAAATTAAACCAATTAACGTGTTATATCACACATATTCATTTTTGTTTTGAGAACACTTAAAGTATACTATCTCACAACTTTTAAAGTATAGTATATTGTTATCAACCATATTTATCATGCTCTCAGTAGACCTCAAAACATCACAGAGTCCATGCCTCTTGTCCAACTGCAGTTTTGTATCCTTAAACCAATCATTTCCCCATTGTTAAAAGACCCACATTGAAGCCTAATAGCCATAATTCTGCTCTCTGCTCCCATAAGTTCATCATTTCTAGGTTATACATAAAATTGAAATTGTGTGACATTTGTCTTCCAGTGTGTCACTTATTTTTCTTTTGGCAAGCATATAACTTTACTACTTACTAAATATGAAGCATCATTTCTTAAAAATCAGCTGAGCCCCTGAAGTCTTAACAATTTATGATTCACAAATTCTCCTGTTTTTGAGCTTTTATCCTCAACTCATACAGAAGGAGAAGCTGGTGTTCATCATCCTTCAAAAGTCTATTACCAGGTGCTACCCTTCTCTACCTCCAGACTAAATGACAGTGATGTCAAAACTTAGTCTGAGAGTGTAGAATTTGAAAAATGTCCTTATCATATTGTCTAACTCTAAATAAATCATATTTTCCAGAAAGCTATTATTTTTTTAAAGTTCATAGCCAATGAGTGTGGAAAGAATACCTTATTTGTTCCAAATCATTTCATTTCACTCTCCAAAAGTTTGGTTGATACCCAAATAAAATAAGGTAATTTTGCCACATACCTGGAATACCATCTGTTGTAAGAATAACACAACACAGTCATTGCATAAAGTTATATTATATGGGAAAAGTTATAATTGGCTCTTGCAAAGTAGCTAAATGTCTGTCAAGAATTTGTAAGTGGAACTACCCTAAACTGGAATATCTTTCCTTCTCACATGGACTGACTACTGTACACGAAGAAAAGTTAATTCACACACAACCCACCCCCAACACATGTAGCCATTCTCATTCTTTCATTGATTTTCCTGTGAAAAAGGAAGAAAAGTGGTTGACTTCAAAGTGTTGGGACAAATTATCTATCATCACTTCTACTTTGACTTAATAGGGAAGCACAGTATCTGGGTAGTTTGAGAAAGAGCCCAGAATAACCACCACCCTACAACAGTACTATTATTAAGTTTAACTCATGACGTTACTATTACCTATAACTGACAGTCTGAATAGTCTTTCAGTGTTTTCTTTTTTTTACCCCAAAGGAAGAAATGGGCAAGTCGGGATAGACCTAAACCTGTCAACAATTTGATTTATGGGGCCTATGTCTTCTTTTTTCTATCCAATCCTTAAACAAACAGGCTTAGCTTTGAGCTTAATCATTACAGTTTTATTCTGTTGAGGTTCAGGGCTTTTAATCTTTAGGTTATTGATTAGATCCTTGTTAGTAATCACAAATTGTGTTATTACCAAGTTCATTTCCAGAAACTTCTAACATTGCATCATGAGAGAGACAGCTGAGAAAATAAGGAATTTGAGTAAAATGGCTGGTAAAATCTAAGTTATATGGACTGCCCATTTTTTCCAGGGGACATCATTGGCATAATGGCATGCCAACACTGGTTTGGAGCTCTCTTGTTTTTCAAGGACACTTATTTTTAAATAGATTTGAGAAGCACTCTAATACTATTAAGCAGGGTAAGAAAATTGATTTCTATCAGTTGAGAATGAATCTCATGTCCTCAGGTAATGTCCTTTCTCTCCAAATACATCTCTATATTTTCATAAAAACACCTGGAGTCAACACTGGGTATCTGGTCTTTTCCAATATGTAATTTCAAAGCCAAAATTCCTTTACAAAGAAAGACCTCTGAGGATTGTAATCCAGGATTCTAGGCTTTTAAATCCATAATGAAAACCTGTCAGATACTGTGTGACACCCTAACATATTATCTAGGCATTTAGATCAATCATAGCCCAGGGTCTGAGATTCAATATATCTTGTTGAAAGGACACAAAACTTTCAGAATACATTATGAAGAAGAAGTTTGCCAATCCAACAAACATACATTAGTGATCCACTTGACACACTTGCATGTCAGTGAGTCTTTGCTGGGCTTGCTGCTGAGTATGAAGACTGCACTGCTATTTCTGAGACAGAAGAAAGAACAAGACAGCTCCACAGAGATGCTTGCCTATATCTTCCACTCCATGGCAATTGAAGATTCCTGAATGTCAAACTTCCTCCCATTATCCTTGCTCTGTATGACTTTCAAGATATTTTTCCAGTAAAAGGAAGGAATAACGGTAAGCAAATAAACAAGCAAAACTCGGGCATAAAGGTGAAGGAACAAGTAGGTGCGAACTCCGTTTTTTAATCTCAATGAGAAGTGTGGAAGGTTTTGTTCCTGGCAATGTTAACTATGCTAATATTGCACTACTTATGCAGCCAGATATTGCCCTTGCTTCTAATAGGTGGATGCAGACATCTCTCACTCAAAGGCTGTGCTTTTATAACCTGACTGAGATCACATTTTTCCCTTTAAAGGCTGGAGCTGTTCTCTGCTTTCCTGGAACTGCATTGTACCCAGGTTGTTAATACATTCCTTTATCAGAGATGACTGTAAAATTAGTAAGTGGTAGAAGAGAAAACAAAAAGTGAGTCCTCACCCCACCCCCAGTGCCTTTTGAGAAACACATTTTTCCTCCTAAGAACATCACTGAGCCCTGTCCTCTCTGAATTTAATATCCATGCCATATAAAATGTCATTCATCAATTATTTGGTGCTAATGAAGTCATATAAGTGAAATTCTGAAGTCCAACAGAGAACAAGCTTCAGTGTCACTGTGTGATGACTTCGTTGACACAAATAACCCTGTACAATGGCTGCTTGCAAATGATGGCTTCTTTCTCCTGACCTTTAGAAAGTTTAAAGTTGAGAAAGGATAACCCTGATAGAAGAGCTATATGGTTAAATATTTCAAACCATTTCATAAGAACTTCCAAATGGGGCTTATGAACTAAACAGATGTATTTTTCAATAGTTAAGCTAGTCACATGAAACACTCAAAAAGCAAGTCACAAATTATGGTACCTTGTTCACTCACAACAGAAGTAAAAAGATAAAAAGATAAATGAAACCATGATGCTGATACCCTTCTTGTATAGTGAACTATGCCAGAAACTCAGAACAAACCAAGTTGTTCCAACATAATAAGATCAAACTGCATGCTGGAAATAGATATAGGCACATTTCTCTAACTTAATCAGGAAATCAGCAAGTAACCCCCTGCCCCAAATCATAGGGCTTGGGTTAAGTCAGAATATTTTTTTTCTCTTTGACACAAGTCTTATTGTCTGTTTAGAGACAGGGAATCAGATAAGCCTCAAAAGTGAAGGAGACACCAACTTCTGCCTATATGTGGCCTTGTCTCATGGTCCAGGATAGCTAATCAACATATTTACATCCAAGTCCAGTGAAAGGAGAATAGTAAGAAAAGGAAAGTTCCCTTTATTTCAAGGGTATAGCATGAACAGTCAACATGTGAAATTGATTACATACTATTTTCCAAAAACTTAAACACATAGCTAATGACTTATATAATGATATAATTTATTATATGGGTGACCAATTGTATCCGAGTAAGGTTTTATTACTAATTCTTAAAGGAAAAAATAAAGGAAGAAAACTTAGAAACAGCCCTCTTAGTCACAGATAGGGTCAGCCATAACTTATATGAAGTACTTAACATGCTGGTTTCAGTGTTAGTCCCAATTGCTTCTTACCACACATGCCAAGCAGCCCTGAATTCTTCAAGTCCTTGGTCCCTTAAGGGTGAATAAGAGAAGGTATATTAAACATGGACAGTAAGGAGATGGCTTCCTGGAACATCTGAGAAGTCAGGCTATTCTGTTTGGGTTCTCACACAGGTAAACACTTGGATAGTAAATTGCTTCAGTGTGGTTCATGAACTTACCCTTCATTCAGGACTGGGAGTCATGGTTTCCAATTCAAGTGCCAGTTTGGATTCAACTCTCTTAGGATTGTCTCCCATGCAACCTGTTTAATTGGTCAGTTGACATCAAGACTTTCAAAGATCACAAATGAATTAATGAATATGTATACTAATTCAACACTAAGATATTAAGATTCATAATATAGACTAAAGATGATGTTATGTAACCTTATCAAATGATAGTTTATAAATATCTATGGTGACTTTAATCACAGAACACAGAGAATCAAGCTGGTACTCACCTGGCTAACTTTCATAGGGCTGGAAGGTGCTATGAATGCTACCTGGAGGAGAAAAATAATTGCCAATCCTACCCAGCTGTGAACTTAGTGAGCTATGGTAAGACCAGCCTAACGAGACATTCCCACTGTAACAATAGTGGCATGAGTGTTATGAGGGTAGCCAACCAGTTTCTCACTGAATTTAAGGCCTACTCCACAAGCTGAAACTCCTACCTGGCACCTTGACTGGGGTTAGAAATTTCTGGCTAAGAGGAATGGAGAGATAGTTCAGTAGTTAAGAGCACTGGCTTCTTTTCCAGAGGATCCAGGTTCAACTCCCAACCCCACATGGCAGCTTACACCTGTCTCTAGCTCCAGTTTCAGGGGATCAGACATCCTTAAACAGACATACATTCAGGCAAAATAATAAATAAATAAATAAATAAATAAATAAATAAATAAATAAATAAGGTTATGTCATTCATTGTAATTCTTCAACATACAAAAAAAAAACACTCCTTTGATCTATAAAAAATGGATCTTATGTCTAACTTTTTTGTTCAGAGTTCTCTGCTATTACCACTTCTTGGTTTCAGGTCATTCCATGCTGCATGTTGATTTGTAGAAACAACCATTTTCTTGTATCAAATGTGACATACCAGGTACACATGCTTCATTTCTTCTTCTCCCTTCATCTCCTTCCTTGTGTTTCACTCTGTCAGTAGCTTCTTTTCTTTGCTGTAGCCATGGAATGAATAATAATGGAAAAAAAACTCAATATGGGGAACTAAATGCTACAGTTTGTTTTGTTCTTGTTTTGAGCTTTATTTATTTTTATTTATGTATATAGATGTTTTGCTTGCATGTGTGTCTGTTTACCATGTATCTGCCTCGGCTGTGGAGTCCAGAAGAGGCTTTAGGATTTCCTGAAATTGGAGTTAATTTTAGAGAGCTATTAGCTGCCCTGTGGGTGATAGGAATTGAATCTGGGATTACTAGAAGTGCAGTCTGTGCTCTAACCACTGAGATCACCCCAGCCCCTCCTGGTAACATTATATTGTCAATTTGACACAACTTAGAATCACCTGGGAAGAAGGAACCTCAGCTGAAGAATTGGCTCCATCAGATTAGCCTGTGGACATAACTGTGAGAGTTTGGATAATGATTGATGGGAGACAGCTGGGCACAATGTGAGTGGCACCATCCCAAGGCATATAGGCCTGGGTTCTAAGAGAAAGCTAATTGAATATGAACCAGGGAGGACGCCAGTAAGAAGTATTCCTCTATGATTTTGTCCTTGAATCCCTGCCTTATATTCCCTCTGTGATGGATTTTGACTGGGAGTTGTAAGCTGTAAACCCTTTCTTCCAGAATACATTTTAGTGACACTTTTTTTTTTACAGCAACAGAATAAAAAACACCTCAAAAGAAAATCCATCTTTATCCAAGAAAGAACCCATTGCTATTATCTATGTCAAGCTATTACATTTGTTCATGTTCATATCTTTATGAATATGCCCTATATATTCCAAATGACTGTTTCCTTTGCCATACATAGCTGAAAAAAATCCACATAAGATACAGAACTCCAAATACACGTTTCACAACTATGAAGACATACACAGAGAAAGAAATCATTCTCTCTTGCAGTCTTTTTTGTTGCTATTATTACTGGCATTCTGCACTTTATATTCTGGCCTACAGTACAAGCACACTAATCGCTCCAGCTTTGGAGTGATATAATGCATTAAAGTGGCTTTTATGATTGATTAAATGTTCCAACTCGGCTACTACATTTAATCAATGGGAGCAGCCTGACACAACATCATGAAGTGAAAGGCATTCAGGATTAAGCTTCATATATTTTTGTTATTTCTGAAAAACTGTAATGTTAGTCACTACAGTATTTTCAGTGCCCCAGACAGTGGCAATTGTCTCTATTAAAATAGCACATTAATTTTTGTCTGATTAATTCAAACATTCAGTACTATGGTAAGTATAGTTCACTAATTCTTTGCTTTTTGCAAAAATGACAATGAGTTAATCCCACATTTATTTCAATACTTTAGGAATGATTGTTATAGTAAATGTTCATTAAAGAAAATATGGAAAGAAATTCAAAACTTGAAAAATGTTGGAGACTTTATATGGAGAAAATTTCATCTGTATAACAGCTTCCATAAAAAGATCTAATGGTTCTAGAAAAGCCTGAGATTTTCATATACATTTTCATCAGAATGAAGTGAAAGTGACCCAGTTTCTATTTAGAACTCGCCTTTCTTCCCCAAACAATTATCCCAGACCTACTCCTGTTGATTAAAACAATGTGTTAGACAATGGCTAAGCTACGTGTAAAGACCATCATTTGCCAAGCTCTAACAAAGTCTATTATCATTCTTTGGAAATGGATTGAGAGTCTCTCAAGTCTTTATATGCCAAAATTTTATTCTCTTTGTGATATATTGAGGTGAGGAATTATTCTGACTATACCATTTGGAGACAAGAATTTTGTGAAGTGTTTAGAATTTGATGAGGTCATTAAACTTTATCCCCATTATGGAATTCTTGCAGATTTAAGTCAAGAGAGAGAGCTCACACAGAAGCACACACAGAACATCAAGAAAACCATAACGATATAGTCCTTTATCCCGAAAATCCAGAAGATGTCATCTAATAAGTCTATTTCATTAAGGTAACGAATAATGCATGGACCTGTCTTTTGTTGTTCTCAGGAATGGGGACTTTGCCATGTTGACTGTGTATCCCTCACTGGAAGTGCAATTTTTTATGGAACAAAATTCAATGAGACCCTGAAAAAGTTTAGTCACCAAAGAAATGAAGGTCCCTGAGGAACTCATTTTTATCAATATACCCCCAAATAATGACACTCACCATCTTGGGAAGCTGGCACTGAGGAGAGTAGAATCCAGTTGTGTCTGTTCTCTCCCAAAGTGCCAAACTATTGAACAAGAACTGATTATCCAGCAGAAACTGGTGAATATTAAGACAAAAGTATGACAAAGTGCAATGTAGGATCTCAGGGGTCCTAGGGAAAGAATGAAAATTGGACTTTGGTGGGAAAACTAATTAAATTCAAATAAGTCATATAATAATAATTAAACTGTGCTGTGCCTAAATTACTTCTTTAGTTTTAACGATTATACTGTGGTTATAAATAGTGATAATGCACCTGGCATTGGTGGCACATGCCTTTAATTCCAGCACTTGGGAAGCAGAGGCAGGTGGATCTCTGTGAGTTTGAGACCAGCCTGGTCTATAAGAGCTCATTCCAGGACAGGCTCCAAAGCCACAGAGAAACCCTGTCTCAAAATAAATAAATAAATAAATAAATAAATAAATAAATAAATGGTGATAATGCTAGGAAAGGGGCTTATAGATGCTCATTCTGGTCAACTTCTGTCAGTCAAGAATGAACAAAAATCTAAATTAAACATATAAATTTGGTAGTGAATAAATCCCTTTCCTCAAGTCCTTCAGGATTAGTTTAGCAGCCAGGATACTTTTAGATGCAAACAAGAGAAGTCCAACTAAGGAACTTTAAGAGCTCCCTGGAAATTTGGAGGCATCTTGCTTTGTGCAAGAAGGCTTCACAGTTACTTTTCTGATATATTCCATATCATTGTCAAAAGGGTGGGATTTGATAATATTATTTTTTCATAAGGGCAACATCTTTGTCAAGATCTCTGTGGTGACTTGAATGCTTGGTAATCAGGGAGTGGCACTACTTAAAAAAGATTAGGAGTTGTGACCTTGTTGGAGGATATGTGTCACTGGGGGTAGGCGATATGGTTTCAAAAGCTCATGCCAGTCTCAGTGGCTCTCTCTTCTCCTATTGCTTGCAGATTCAGATACAGTACTCTCAATTACTTCTCCAGTAGCATGTCTACCTGTAGGTCACCACGCTCCCCACTGTGATGAAAATGTACTATACCTCTGAAAATGTAAGCAAGCCCCAATTTAATGCTTTCTAAGACTTGCTATGGTCATGGTGTCTTTTCACAGCCATAGAACAATGACTAAGACACTCTCCAATCCCGAATGTCAGAAAACAGAAGTAGGCCCTATAACTTGTGCCAGACCATGGATCATCTAGAAGCCACTATGAGTAGATTAAGTCTATCTTTGAAACTGTGTTACATGAGCTTGGTTCTCTTGGATAATATAGACACATGAAGGAAAAAGACTTCTGACAGGAAAAGGGAAATTTACATCCGGGAGGGAACAAGATGTATTATCTAAAATTATAGCAGAATTGTTATCATTGAGTACATAAAACCCAATGATATTTTTTTGTGACTAGAGAGTGCATCTATCACTGTAGGTACAAGTGTGTTTTCAACTGAAGATAATCAATGTCTTTGTGCTAAGTAATTAATGTCTGTTGGTTATGAACCACTGCACATTCCTGGATTTGGAGTTTCTTCACAAACTTACTTGGAGAACAAAGTTCCCTGACCTTTAGAAACCAGTCTTTCCTACAATATCTTACATGTGCAAAGACTATCTGGAGACCCTACTGCTTAGGGATTTGTGGGGATGGTTTTTACTCTTGTTAAACAGCTTTTACTTAAAATAAAATTATATAGCTTTCTACTTCCCTTTTCTCCTTTCAGATTCTCCCAGAAACCCTACCTACAGCTCTCCTCATGTTTCCTCACTCTCAAATTGGTAGCCTCTTTTCCATAGATTACCAGTGCTTCAGGTATACAAATATAACCTGCTTAATCCATTTTTGATTTTTCTATATATATGGTTTCAGGGCCGAGCATTTTGTAATGGATAACTAGTAGGAGCACTCATCCCTAGAAGAGCTTAATTCTATTATAAAATTAGTTATCTATAGTTATTTGTGTATGGGTGAAAACCCTTGAAATTTTCTCCCTTTCATGTTAGAATGTTTACTGATACTGTCAACATTCTGCCTTTCTTCATAAATCCATTCCTAGGAGAGACCATGTCACCCCATACTTGCTAGTATTCTGTTTTCTTTAATAATCTTTCTGTCCTCTCTTCAGCAATGCTCCCTAATAATTCCTTACTATATTAGAAATATTATTCTTATATGCATAGCTAAGTATACCTACTACCCCTCATCAAAGAAGCTTCTCTTTATAGAAAATGGAGACCATCAAAGAAAATCAAAACTGGCTACAATACAGAGATCAACATATTGTATGCAGCCAGCCACATTGGGTACATCTATATCACAGTGTTTATTATTTTCATTCTGTCTCCTACAATGTCACTGATATCAAGTGCATCCCTTTTTCTGGAGCCAAAATTTCCAGAAGACAATTCCAAATTTTTATTTGTATCTGTACACTGGCAGTGTTATTGTTAGGCACCCCATGTATCTCTCTAGACTTCTTTGCTCTCTTTTGAAGCATAGAGGCAACACCAGTTTCTATGCTTGATCTCAGCAACAGAAACACAGTTGGACCAAAATTTGTTTGCAACCTGGACATTGTATTAATGAATGCAACCTCACATTATGTGTTAATATTATTTCATATTAAGTTCTTTGGGGAGTGGGGAGGAATTCATTACCAGATAACAAACTGCCTAAATGTGCTGAATAATGTCACAAATGTCACTTCAATTCTTTCTCCCTCAAACTCCTGCTTAGTGGTATCCTGAGGGTAATAACAATAAAGCAAGGTTAAGAAAGTTGTGGAGGATGGAACTTAGCAGATGTTTGGCCTATTTGAGCTAGGGGACATGTTCACCTACTGAGGCCCCAAACAGCCTTCAAACTGCAATAAAAAAAACCTTGTTATCGAAGCAGAGTTATTGCCCTGTGAGCATTAGAAATTAGAATATGTGTAAATCTGTACAGTGGCCTCCAATGCAGGTCTAACTCAATTTTTGAGAACAAAGTTGTGACAGAGAGACAGGAAAATCATTATACCTACCACACTCCACCCTGTTCTTAGAGCAGTGAAGTGTCCTTTACACAGAACATGGTTTCTGGGTAGGGTCACCTGCATTAGAGAATAAAATTACCACCCACAAAGCTGAGCAATGTGTTCAATGTAGACAAAGAACTCTATACCCCTAACAGAGCTTCAGTGAGGGCCTGTCAACATTGGCTGGGTTGCTCAGGCAGGCTGATGTCTTGGATAGCCTCAGTTACTACCAGGTCTTGTACAATAGATATAACAAACGTGTTTCTCATTTTAGGAGTGTCTGTATTTGAATTATCAATAATATACTCACTCAATATTGAACTCACCAGACACAATTTTGCATAGTGGAAGTCAAACTTTAAGGCATCATTAATTACCCTAAAAGTGCCCTTCTGAAACAATTCATGGTAATAAATACCACTTCCACTTGGCACATAGTCGTCGTGATATTTTTTGAAACATTTAGATCTACTGAGCTTTATGTAGGTTTTTCAGCAAGAAGTATTGTTGGAGATTTGTTCTGTTTCTCTGCTGAGTTTTTTGGAAGTTCAGTGGAAGAGAAACACTTTTAAGGAGTCATGTTTTTCCCTTGGCATTTCTTGTTTTGCTAGATTGTTTTTTCTTTTTCATGAAGACAGTTTAAATTAAAGAAATATGTAGCAACTATTTTTTCTCTCTGCTCCACAGGGCATCATTTACTTTGTCTTTTTAAGAGTCATGCAATTGCAAACTATCCTTTGGAAGATATTACTAATGTAGAGAAAATGTCACCACCACCATCATCACCATCATCTTGTGATTGCCTGTTTAGACTGCTGTTGTTAGTTTGTTGACTGGAATTCCTGTTCTACTTTCCTCCATTAATCTAAACTTTTAGTCTTAAGGTCTCTGAAATTTTTCCTCAGTATCTTGATCTGCAGGAATTTTTGTGTCCTTGGTCTCAACCATTTATTTCCATATATATTCCATAATCCTGAGCACTGTGTCTAATATGAAAGTTTGAGAGCTATCTTTAAAATTGCAGTTTATGATGATAATGACCGTGGAATATCAAATGGAATTCTAATTGATTGCCTTCCCTTGCATGGTGTGTATACATTACCTTGTTTGGCTATTAGCCTTGATCTTAAAGGAATTTTAAATCCTATAAATAATACTTGTGTCTCCTCATAGAAAATTACATTCAGACTTACAGCCACTCAGATGAGGAAAGATGTTGACAAATTACTGCAAATCCAAGGGAGAGTTGCTGGATTGATTAAGGAGATGGAAAACTTGATTTATGAGAAAACATTAAAAGAACTAAATATGTAAGGCCGGGCTCCACAGCAATTCCAAGCAGAATCTGACGACTGTATATCAGTAGCCAGAGGATGAAAGTATCATTACAAGAACTGCTTAAATGAGAGCAAAGGCCTTAAATGACACTCAACAGGGATTTTAATTACTCGGGAATAAATGTCCTGATATATAAATTCAGTACTTATCAGTCTTTAATGATTCCCACAAATCACCTAGGGATCTTGTTGAATGCAGATCATTGTATAGAGCTTGCAAGTGGGCCTGAGATTCTGCATTTGAAAAGAATCCCAGTTAGTGCCCAGCCACTGCTCCAGAGACATATTTATTCTAGCTTTTTGAAATATATACAGTTCTGCTTAATTACAGAGTAAATAGGCATCAATAGTGGGACCAACTCCACAAAGGATCTGCCTTTAGTCAATGTACAGTTAAGCCAAAGAGAGAGAGAAACGAGAAGTTGCACATCTGGCATCCATACTGGTCTTATGCAGTCTGAGGAGAAGCCATTACTTCTCCATATGTACACTTCCCCCCCGCTCATGGTAGAAAGCACATCCTCTCAGCGATGTCATGAGAGGATCCCAGAATTCCTCCAACTCTTTTATGGGGTGGGGAGAGTGGAGGAATAAATAAATGTGATTTATTTGCAGTCTTTAGGCACCTATATCAGGAGTCACTGTAGTGAGCAAAGCAAATACAATCTTGATTGAACACCTTAATTTGAGAAGTTCATTCATTCATTCATTCATTCATTCATTCATTCACTCTTTCCTGAGGTATATATTTGAGTGACTATTATGTACAGAGAAGCAGTCCCCTAGATTATAAGGACAAATACAGAAGGAAATGGTCAGATCCCTTTTCTGGCTTCTGTCATACACAGATAAAACACCCATAAACATAAAAACAAAACAAGAGTTTAAAAACCTAAAATATCCACATATAAGCAAATGCATACTGTATTTATCTTTCAGGGTCTGAGTTACCTCATTCATGATGATGTTTTTCTTGATCCATCCACTTGCCTGCAATTTTCGTGATGTCATTTTTTAACAGATAAGTAATACTCAATTGTGTAAATGTACAACATTTTGAAATAAATTTTCTGTTGAGGAACATCTAGATTGCCTGCAGTTTCTGACTATTATAAATAGAGCAGCAATGAATGTGGTTAAGCAGGTGTTCTGCCTGCAAAATATGGTAGGGCAATGGTGGCATAAAACTTGTAGGAGTAACCAACCGATGTCTAATTTAGTTTAAGGCCCACCCCAAGAGATGGAACCCATACTGCTTGGGTGACCAAGAACCAGGGACTAGATATCCCAGAAACTTAGGGCAAAAGCAAATGCTGCTGTTGTTTTTTTAAAATGTAACAATAAAAGGACTCCTAATAATATTCTGGTATATTCACAGATCAGTGCCTTATTCAGTCATCATCAGAGAAGCCTCCTCCAGCAGTATATGGGAACAAATACAGAGACCCACAGCCAGAGGTTATGCAGAGAGAGGGAGAGAGACATTGGAACACTAGCTTTAAATGGGATGTCTCCATCAAATCCCTCTCCTCACAACTCAGGAAGGCCCAGGGGAAAGTAAGTGTAAAGTGCCAGGAGAACAAGGCCTTCAGTCAACTGAGCATGCTCATGTGAACTCATAAAGACTGAAGCAGCAAGCAGAGGGCCAGCATGGGTCTGCACCAGGCCCTGTACATACACATTATAGCTCTTAGTTTAAGATTTTTCGTGACTCCTGAATATGCCTTCTCTAGAGGATCTTTTTTTTTTCTGTTGGTTTGCTTTGTTCCAACTTTGATGTGATGGGTTTTGCTTTATCTTATAATATTTTATCTTGTTAGGTTTGTTGTTATCTCTTGGAAGCCTATTCTTTTCTAATGAGAAACAGTAAGGGAACAGATCTGGACAGGAAGGGAGATGTGGGGGTGGGGGGACTGAGAGGAGTAGGAGGAAGAGAAACTAAAATCAGGTTATGTTATATGAAAAAAGAATCTAATTTTAATAAAGGGAATTTTTTTAAAAAAATAAGATATGTTTAATCTCTTAACTGACTGGTAATTCTTCCACCTTTTGGCTGATGCTGTATTTTCTGCAGATGCAGCTTCATCAGTTTTATAGTAGAGACCTCCCTGGTTACTGCACAGTAGGATGTAATGCTTTCTTGATAAATTTTAACAAAGGGCAAAAATGACTATCATTAAGATATGGCTACTGAGGACTTATGCAAGGATGAGAAATGTGAGGACAACTTACCCATTTCTGAGCTAAGAATGTGATTCAAAAGAGAAAGCCAGCTTTGCCACTGCAGCCTGATTCCATGGGTGCTGAAATCCAGACTTCCACGTTTTCAGGCCAACATTCTTCCTCTTGCACCACTTTTCCCTCCCCTCTGCTGGAAACCTCACTCCTGGCTTTTCCTCTACTGCTTGCTCTAAGTGTAACCCAGGGGCATTTCTTAGAGCAAGTCACTGATGGGCAGTTATTCCTCACCTAAATTAAGCACTTAAAGATAATATCTCCCTCCTCAGATATAACTCCTGAGCAGATGAATTTCTATTTCTTTATTATAACTAAGCAATTAGAGCAAAAAGTGAGGTGAGTTTAGGTGCTGCCTCCTTAAGAAACAGCTCAAGGAGATTTTATTCACTTACTAGCCAGGAAGGATGACATCAGCTTACCAGTAGCAGAGCCAGGACCCCTCCTCCCATTGGTTTGCCTACCTCCCTGCTTCCCTATTGTTCTGCCACCTGCCTCCTCTACCACTCTCCCTGTTTCTATGTGACACTCTAGATTTTTGGTAACTCTGGCTTCTCTAAAGTTTCATTGTGCTCACAGCTCTTCTGCCTTTATCTTCTAATATGATTGACTCAACATTCTTTAAGATAACTATCCTTATTGCTACTTTCCAGTTTTAGGCTTCTTTGTAAAAAGTTAACATTATACACCACACATCCTTATTGGCAGTATGGATCCTGATCTTGGAACTTCAAAACACGTGATATTTTCTCAACCATACACATCTTCAGTAAAGACAAATATTGTAATACCAGAATAAAACAAGTTCATCATGTACCACACATGCTTAATAGGTAAGACTTCAGTGAGTCATGAGAAATCTAGTTTGTGTGTTCTTGTATGGTTTTATAAGTTTCATCTTTTGTTTCTGGTTTGCCTCCATCTTGGGAAAATGGATTTATTATTAAATAATGATAAATATCTTCAGTTCACTGAAACTGAAGTAGTCTACAAGCACATTGCCTATTTTCTTCATTTTGTAGGTTAGTAGAAAGAAGCAGAGTCAAGGACACCAAAATGAAGTGATTTTACTTTAAAATTACAGCACAAATGCTGGAGTCATTATAAATTCAGTGTGAACTTGTTTTCTGTCTCTATATTTAGTAGAGCACACTGAGAGTTTTTGGATATCATGATTTTGCAAGGCTCTTTAAGATCCCAGCCTTTAAAGAAAAGATCAGCCATGTTCAGTAGATTCTCCTCACAAACAAATGTGGGTACTACAACAAAGCATAGCAGAAATATTAATGATTTTTTATTCCCATTCCACTCCCTGTATATGCTGGTTAACTTAGATCTATTGTCAATTCTATTTCTTCCATTTCTGCTACCCAAACTGAAAATATCAAAGTATTACCATCTTTTATTGTTGGGACAAGCCTTTGTATGAGGCTGCAAACCTCAGCATTCCTTATGGACCAACTCGTTTTCTACAAAGTATTGTGCACATTTCAGCTCAGCTCTTGCATTGGTTGTGTGGAAAGCAACTAATATTGGCATCAAGTAGAATCTCTCTCTCTCTCTCTCTCTCTCTCTCTCTCTCTCTCTCTCTTTGTGTGTGTGTGTGTGTGTGTGTGTGTGTGTGTTGTCTAGATAAAGAGAGAATAGTTACATTTGTAATGGTAATAGTATAATTTAGTTTTCATACTTATTTCTGAACTATATCAAATAATGGAAACTAATTAATGTCTAAAAAGTAATAATGATAACGTTGAACAGTGTTATAGATAGACTGCTATTCTAGGAAACATACAATGAATATCAAAGATGGCCAGGACCACATACAAAGGCAACAGAACAAGATACATATACATTGACTGTGAGGATGAAACAGAGTGAAAGATGATATGAAAATTGAAAGCCAAAGTTACTAAAAAGTACAAACAAATAATTTATGCATCAAAATGACTGAAATTAAAATGGTTGCTTGGAACAAATGTGGGCAAGGGTTGGTGCAACTGGAATTCACACATTTTCTCCAAGAATGGAAAATTGATAAGCAAATTGACAGTGTCTATAATATTCAACATTACTCATCCTTTGAAACAAAATTCTACCTTTAGGAATATATTTACAGAAAATGAATATACATGACCACAAAAAGATTGGAGAATAATTAACCTAATTGGTTCATATATAATGACCATATTGAAAAAAATAGTTAAAGTGTCCATTGAAATGAAAATGAATAATTGAGTGACATATATTGGGTTTTGAAGACAGGGTATTCTGAAACTCACTTTGTAAACCAGGCTGGCCTTGAACTCACATAGATCAGCCAGCCACTACCTCCCAAGTTTTGGGATTAAGAGCTGGCACCACAACTACCCATCTTATGGTAATATTTTTTATAACCATTGTTATCTAAAACTATTCAAAATGTTGGATGGGAAAGCATAGATGTACAGTAAATAGTCTTCTGTGAAAGGAGGTGGGCATAAAAATGAATAATCCATAATTTCTTTATACTTAGTCAAATGAGTATGAGGATGCTCACAATTAGGAAAAAAATGAAGATGTCCCCTGGGGCACTAGAGCCACCACAAGTCTTCTGACTAGAAACTCTGGTCAGAACTCCTGTCAGCAAACATCAGCAGACTCCTCACCCTTACATTATCCTCATCAGATAGCATGCAATAATGAGCCAGGATTTTCACAGGGTTTCAGTGCACATCAGGCAAATGTCCCTTTGCCAATGAGAAAGGCTGTGGTAATTATCTTTTGTCTGGATATTATGTATATGTACAGTTTTCACCACCAATACACTTTTTTTCTTTGCTACTTAGTATGCATTCCCTATTTAAAACTGTGAATTTTGGTAATTTGCCATGGGAATTCAAGATATTTGTGAAAACAAATAATGCTCCATTGTGCTTTAATAACTTTTTATATGGGTTTTATTTCTCATCTGTGGGTTGCCAGTTTATTAAAAATTTGTTCTAGAAAATCTAAAAATCCATAGAAAAGCATGGAAGAGCTGAAGTAAGATTTTTTCCACAAAAGACTTTAAATATAATTCAAAACTGCCAACTTCTTCCCATACTAATTTTAAGGTGAAATTGAATTGAAGGCAATAGTAACATAATATTGAATATGGTGCAGAATATATGATCAATCCACATGTAAGGTCCAAGCATGGCCTGATGACTGCTTGATCATGGGAAATTGTATTTAACTACAGAGAGCATAAAGATTTGGAGACACTGATGATGCTTAAAATATTATACAGTTAATCAAAAAGGCATTGATTCAAGACCATACTCACATCCCTCTCTACATCTTCCTAGGAACTGTACACCATTGACAGCCAGAATATTATCTGAGAGTAGGTTTACAAGATGAAGATATTTTCACTAAAAATCTCACCTTGGATTCAACCACTAATTATTTTCTCAAGTATCTGTCACTTAAAATATCAATCCCTTTTATAGGCAAAATTCACTTAAACTTCATTGTCTTATTCTTGAAAATGCAAATCATCAGATTCCCCTTTACTTGTCGGTTTAAATAAATTTCTGCAACCACAATCATAATTGCAGAATGGTTATTCCTAGACTGTTATCAAAAAAACAATATAAAAGAGCCTAACTCCAGGCATTTCCAGAACACTGTATTTAAATCACCCCATTCCTCTATGAGAGTGACATATATTCATGCACCAAGTTCACCTTTTCAAGACATTTTCAGGGATGCAATTGTGGAAGTGAAACAGTAAAAAGGAGAGAGGGAAATTTAGTCAGAATATCATACTATTGACTATCTGCTTACAAACTGAGATCAACATATAAATTAGGACCTGGTGAATATAGAATGCAACTCTAAAAGTGTCCTGAGCTGAGATCTGGGACTTTTGGGTAGACAGAGTATTAGGGATGAGAACATTTTAGAGAGCACATGCACACCAGCAGAGGCCTGTGTTTGGAGAAACTTAAATCCAACATAAATCTAGCCACACCAAACCTCTTAGAAAGGAAAGTGGGAAGTACTCTTGAACAAATTGGTACAGGAGACGGCTTCCTGAACATAACACCAGTAGCACAGACACTGAGATTGACAATTAATAAATGGGACCTCCTAAAACTGAGAAGCTTCTGTGAGGCAAAGGACACAGTGAACAAGATAAACTGACAGCCTACAGAATGGGAAAAGATATTCATCAACCCCACATCTGACAGAGGACTGATCTCCAAAATTTACAAAGACCTCAAGAATTAGTCACCAAAACACCAAACAATACAATCAAAAAGTGGGGTACAGAACTAAATAGAGAATTCTTAATAGAGGGATCTATAATGGCTGAAAAACACTTAAGATTAAGTGCTCAATATCCTTAGCAATCAGGGAAATGCAAACCAAAACAACTCTGAGATACCATTCCTGTCAGAATGGCTAAAATCAAAACACCAATGACAGTTTATGCTTGAGAGGATGTGGAGAAAAGGGAACACTCCTATACTGCTCGTGGGAGTACCAACTTGTACAGCCACTTTGAAAATCAGTATGGTAATTCCTCAGGAAAATGGGAATGAGTCTGCCTCAAGATCCAGCAATTCCACTCTCAGGCATATACCCAAAAGAAGCACATTCATACAACAATGGCATCTGTTCAACAATGTTCATTGCAACATTATTTGTAATCGCCAGAAACTGGAAGCAACCTAGATGCCCCTCAACTGAAGAATGGATACAGAAAATGAGGTACATTTACACAATGGAGTACTACTCAGCAGAAAAATCAATGGAATCTTTGAATTTGCAAGCAATGGATGGAACTAGACGAAACCATCCGGAGTGAGGTAATCCATTCACAAAAAGACAAACGTGGTATGCACTCACTCATATATGGATTTTAGACATAGAGCAAAGGATTACCAGCCTATAATCCACATCTCCAGAGAAGCTAGGAAACAAAGAGGACCCTAAGAGAGACATACATGGTCCCCCAGAGAAGGGGAAAGGGACAAGATCTCCTGAGAAAATTGAGAGCATGGGGGAGAAGGGAGGGAGTTAGGAGAAAGAGAAGGGGAGAAGGGAGAAGGAAGATATAAGGGACCATGAAGATTGAGTTGGACGAAGAAGAGAGGAGATCAAGAAAAGAGATACCTTAACAGAGGGATCCATTATAGGTTTAAAGAGAAATCTAGCACTAGGGAAATGTCAAGAGATTTACAAGGATGACATCAACTAAGAATCTAAGCAATAGGGGAGAGGCTATTCTTAAATGGTCTTCCCCTATAATGAGATTGATGGCTACCTTATATGCTATCCTAGAGCCTTCATCCAATAGCTGATAGAAACAGAAGCAGAGACCCACAGCTAATCATTGAGCCAACTTCCTCGAAATCCAGTTAGAGAAGGAGGAGTGATGAACAAAGGGGTCAAAACCATGCTGGGGAAACCGAGAGAAACAGTTGACCTGAACAAGGGGGAGTTCATGGACCCCAGACTAACAGCTTGGAAACCAGCATAGGAGGGAACCAGGCCCCTGCACGTGGGTATCATTTAGGAGGCCTGGGCAGTCAATGCAGCCCCTGGTAATGGAACAGCATTTATACCTAGTGTACGAAAAGACATCAGGAGCCCACTTCCCATAGAGAGATACTCTCTCAGCCTAGACACATGGGGGAGGGCCTAGGCCCTGCCCCAAATGATGTGATAGACTTTGATGATCCCCCCTAGAAGGTCTCACCCTTTCTATGGAAAAGAAGAAGGATGGGATGGGGGTTCGTGGGGGGCATGGGAGAATGGGAGGGAGAGGGAACTGTGATTGATATATAAAATAAGATTGTTTCTAATTTAAATTAAAAGGGAAAAGATATTAAGACAATATTTAAAAGTGAACAAACGTTGCATATTACATAAATTAGTACAAAAATATTCAATCCTTGATTTTATTGTACTGTGGCTATGTAGGTATTGTTTTTATTTTTAGGATGCATACTGGCATATTTGTTGTAAAGAGGTATCTCATGGCTGAAACACATGAAGAAAATAAGAACTGTTAAACAAGCCAAACAATATGATGAAAGCAGACACAGGTTCTCCCAATCAACACAGACTTTCTTTAAATCTGAAATGATGTGAAAACTAAAATGTAACAGATGATTAAGAAGCAAATGACAAAAATAAGCAGAAGAAATTGTGGGCTTCAAATGCCTATGGGTTTAAGCCTGGACTCTGCTGTGAAACTTTGAATAAATTGCTCCAGTTATCCAAATATCAGTTTCCAAATTATAAAAGATGGATCAGAAAAGAATTTTCCTTCTCAGGCTTGTGCGGGCATTATGTTACCACATGTAGAACCCTCAGTAAAATTTGCCATTGATTTTGAGGCAACTGAATAGAAAAGAAAGCAGACACAATACATGCTGAGGTGTTGGGAAATTACAGGCAGCACTCACTGCTGTCCCCAAACCACTGGAGCATTTAACAGAAGCAAGCCTCATTAAGGATTTGAATTAGCTAATGGACAGTCTCAGCCTGTGCTGCCTCTGAATGTTCTGATTCCTAGAGACAATAAGGTCTCTAGGTGACTGATAAGAAAGGAGTAAAAAGCAGGCAAGAGCAAGTGTACCCTAGCGCAGACAATATTACCAATAGCACTGACCTGATGCTGGGTATGCTTAGCTCCAATAAATAACAAGACACATGGCACTGATCACCATATTTCAGACATATGCCTTGCAACCTCAGAGCACCAAGAAATGGTGACCTGGAGAAGAGCACATGGTTCCAATCTCGTCCTAAATTATTGTTTTGACATGTCATGGAATTCCCTCTTTCACAACTTTTTATAATATAAGCCCATTCTCAGATTTTTAGGAGTGTTTTATTTGTAGTTCTAGAATTGTCTAAAGTGATCCATGGGGCAAAACTTCTCTGAGCTCCTGCCACTATGTCCCACAAGGCTCTTGCCTCTCCCCATGCTTAGGTCAATAATGCAGTACTTCCACAACCGAGTACATCCTCTGATTACATTTTCTCCTGGGCCCTTACACAAAAGCATGCAGTCTGATACATCATGTCATTTTCAAGGAAGAAATCAGAAATCTGTCTGCTTTCAAGGCCTGAGTGATGGGACTACGAACAAGAATAGCAACCAAAACACCTCAAATTGGGGGTGGTTGAGGCAGAGTTGACAACTGTTCCTGAGAGGCCATTTTTTTCTTTATTTATTACCTGCCAGAGTAGGGAGGAAGGAAATCAACTAGGATAGAGGATTTGGTAAAACACCCTAAACTCACTGGGAACATGGATGAGGGAGGACAAGAGTCTTATGAAGGATTATAGGTACTAGCAACAGAATGACTATACAAATTAACATTCAAAGGTAAGAATTTTAGAGGAAGGTAAGATTTTAAATTTTTAAAAGAAGATAATTTTTGAAGGTAGCTTCAGAGAAAGAATTTTATCAAAAGTATTCCAGCACAGTAGGCATCTGCCTCAGGTACAGCAAAGTTTATAGCCATGACAGTGATGATAGTATGGGAGGCAGACTTATTCTATTCTGTCAGTTTGAACAGTTGCACAACTCCCAGGCCCTCTAACAGTATTAAAATATACAAAACAGAATTTAGAGATCCAATAACTCAATCTTTCTATTTGTTGGGAAAAGGTAAAAGAAGCAAAAGAAATCAATGATTGCAGAAATGCCAACTGGCAGTGATCAAATGTCTTTGCAGGTATTGCTATTTGATCTACGAACCTGAAATCCATGCTTCTCAGGCTGTCTCAGACAAAAGAAGCTAGCAAGGTTTGTGCCTGGCTAGTGTCTGCCTCCATCTGATGCTCATCGGAAAACAGACACCCAAATTTAACATCCTGGGCCATCTACTAAACCCCAATCTTCAGACCATAATTTTTGAGTAGAAGTTATACGTATCCAAATGAAGAAACACACCAATGAGACCACTGTACCCTGAGTACTATGTCTGCTCATAGATCAAATCATGTGGACCCAATGCATAGTAGGGTGGGAGCAAACACTCTATCACCCATAAGAAAATCACACAAGTTTGGTGAGAGTTATTTGTAGGGAGAAATATGTGTGGATCTATTGAAAAAAATCATTAGCACAGCTCTAAGGCAACCACACTGAAGTTTTCCAGAGAGCCATGGTCTTCCAGACACCTTCAAGCCAAGATCTACTCTCAGTAAAAATCTAGAAATGTGTGTTTTCTTCAGTGAGTGACTTTCCTCAACCATTCAACTGTTTACTATTCTTGTGTTTGTTCCATTTTATGCTTGGTCCCTATTTCTGCCACTCCAGTTGTATGACTCCATCCTTCTGAATAAGCAGTGAGGATTCAACTGGAAAGATATTGAACAGCAGTGCAGGGCTAAGTGATGGCTGATGGGGGAAACACTTCTGTGTATGTTTATCTTATTGATTGTTGAATAAAGCTCTGTTTGGCCAATGGAACAGCAAGTTAGACAGGACTAGGAGTCAAAGAGGATTCTGGGAAATGTAGTAGAGAAATGATGTTCCAGGCAGCAAGTGACATAGCAAGGAGACTCATATTTAAGAGAGGAGAAACAGGAAGTGTCTCTTTTCCCCTTCCTCCTCCAGCGGCGCCATGTGAGCCATGAGCAAGCGAGGGTGCTAGCAAAAGGCATCCTCTATAAGATAAGTCTTATAAAATATATAGATTTATGATAATTAAGACTGAGCTAACAGATGAGAATCCTAGTCATTGGCCAAGCAGCTTTGAACCAAATACAAGTCTCTCTGTGTATTAATTTGGGCCCTAACTCGGTCGGGGAGCTGGCATAAAGCGCACACGTGGCGGTGGGTCTCAGGCAGCTTTGGCGGAAAGATTTATCGTAACAGATGGCAATCTTCTACTATGTGTCCTGGGTGCTGCTACCCTGTCTCTCACCTCTTGCTACTGGTTTGTTCTAGAATTAGACTCTCCTTTGTAAAATGTAATATAGTCCCCTTGAATATGGTAATTTCTTCCCATCCTTGCAGATATAAAAGGTAGAAGTAGAATTTAAAAAAAAAAAAAAAGAAAAGAAAAGTGAGTGGTGGGATCCATGAAAGCAGAAAATAGAAAGCACAGAGTGGTAAAAGTGAATGCAGTAATTTCAAACAAACAAGCAAAATAGTTCAAATTATACATTTCCAAAGCAGAAATCAAAGTTTAAGAAATTTCCAAACATTATTTATAGATGAAATATTAGGGTTTATTTTTGACCAAATATCTGACAAGAAGCAACTCAAGGGCAGACTCTGCCCAGTGTTTTAGTGAATATTCCATCATGCAAAGGGAGTCTTGGTGGTAGGCAAAGCTTGTGGCTATGTAAACAATACTGTGAGTATACTTGTTCACATCTAGGCGAACACTATCACTCAGTCAACTTCCTGTTTTCACTCCTTCCAATGGGATGGGATGGTGCTGACCCCTCATCCCCTCTGGAAATCCTTCAAAGACACACTCAGAAATGCTCCTTAGGAGATTTTAATTCCAGTCAAGTTAATGATGAAGATTTACTATTACAGTGTACATTTAAAGAAAAACAAGCTGTTTGAGGATTAACCCGATTTTCACTAAATGGATACAACATGTTTAGTCTGCCTGTAGATACAATGAACCATAATATAAAGGTTGTTATGAATGGTCATATGAGGAGAGAAATTGATAGCAAGCTCCTTTTTTCTAACATATTTTATTTAGCTGTTCCAAGACATTCCAATTCAGGGAAATCAAAATTCACTGTATACTATCCACACAGCCTCTTCCACACTGCACAGAAGATAATGAGATGCTTCAAATCTATTTATACTAAGGATACAAATCCAGGGTTCCCTTTATGATACATAGTAGTGACCATGCTTTATCAGAGCTGTTTTTAATGATGTTGCTCAGAATAGTTTCCTTCCAGATGATGATTGAGAAGCTAATTTAAAAAAAAAATGGTGCCAGGTACCACAAGAGTAACAGAACTGTGCTGTTTTCTGGGATTTTGTTTTTCACTTTTTTTTTTTTAATGGAGTGTGCTGGATGTCTCTACAATTTTGTTCAAATGACTGCAGAACCTGAAAAAGCTGTTGTTGCTATTGAAGCATAACATACTGCTATTATTGATATATATATATATATATATATATATATATATATATATTGAATTTTTGAAAACTTTAGCTGTGCTGTCCACTTTAAAAAAAAAAAGTATCCCAGTTTACCGTGTTGAGTTGGCATTGTACAGAAACTAACAGCCATATTGGTCTAGAAATGTTGAACTTATTTTTTTCCATTTGTACAAGGGTAACACACTGTATTAAATATGTAAGGTCTTATCTACCTGGGTTTGATTACAAAAACTAATAAAGTATTCTCTAAATAAAAAAATATATACATACTCTTAAAAAACAAACAAAAAAAACCTATACATACTCTCAAAAAAAAAAAAACAAACAAAAAAACAAATCCAGGGTTCCCTTTTTCTGAATTCCTTGGGACACTTAACAATTCAGATTCTATTTTGTATTAAGATAATACTGTGTGATAATATTAAGATAATTCCAAGTTTGATTTAGCCATATTATTAAACTATATAAAATGCTTCTCAAGTTCAGGTCATATTTACCTTTCCAGCTTCTAGGGAAATACAGGTAGAAAGCCTTACACAGAGAGAGTGCCTAATGTCCTGGCTTCTGTCACTATCTGTCTCTGAGTGGCTCTCAGTTTGGCATGAAAATATGAACCATAATACAGCCTTCAATGTGCTATTGAATCACCTGGAATAACATGGTAAAACCAAAAGAAACCTACTGTTCTCAAGAGCATCTTTCCTGTTCTTTGTTGAAGAGTGAAGTAGTTCATCATGGCCTGGGCTAAGCAGAAGACACACCTGGTTACTCTAGAGTCCAGACAGCCTCATTTCCAGGTACTGAAACAGAAATTAAAGATACTAATTGAAAGTACTAGAGCAATGGCTCAGTGATTGGGCATGAGTACTGCTCTTGCAGAGGATCTGAATTCAGTTCCCAGCACCATTAAAGGTGGTTCACAGCATCCTGTACTCCAGCTCTAGGGATTCAGTATCTCTGGTCTCCATGGACACCTTCTCTCACAGGCACATAATGACCCCCAACATGCATATAATTAAACATAAAATAATCTTTAAACAAGGAAATACTAATTGACTACATAGCAACAAATTTTTGTTCATTTTAGTAGTGTTTATTAATTGTAAAAAAATGTACTTAATTATGGGGTTTCACATATATCTGTGTGCTATACCATGATCTGTTATCCAGATTTACCCAGAAACACATATTGTGGGAAGACCAGGATTGGTCTTCTAACACCCAGGTATCATCCTCATTTCTTTAAAGTCCCACTTAATCTTTATCACAAGCTTTGGGTCATCTGGTGAGACAGAGAGTCCCTCTTTCTCAGATAATATAAAATCTCAGTTGGGAGACAGCAGTGATCAGTGGATGAACCCAGCAGTTCTAGATCATAGGCACCACTGTGGTTGACTTGCCTATAACAATGGAGAAAATAGCATGCAACTATTATGAAGACCAGATGAGTTAACATACATAGAAAGTTGGCAGTGTATAATATATGGAAGAAGACAAAGGAAGATAATTTCTTTGCCACTTTTCCCTGATTGGGTAAACTGGAATCTTATTGTTGCTATTGTATCTCATCCCTGACAACAATTAAAAATACTCAAAAGAGCCAGGCAGTGGTGGTGCACGCCTTTAATCCCAGCACTTGGGAGGCAGAGGCAGGCAGATCTCTATGAGTTTGAGACCAGCCTGGTTGAACTAGCTGAACATGAGCTAGTTCCGGGACAGCCTCCAAAGCCACAGAGAAACCCAGTCTCAAAAAACAAAAAAAGAAAGAAAGAAAATATTCAAAAGAGATGAGGAATGATTGCCATGGAAAAAGCAGTAAGGACCAAAGCAACACAGGGACACAGTGGATATGACAGGGCACAAAGAACAGTGGCCTTTTACAAGCAGTAAACACAACAAAACAAATAACACTTAGTGTTTCAGCAGAGCAAAGCTGAGATGTGTGTGGAGACAGTAGGGACTACTGACATCCTGCATCACTAATCACAATGCTTGTCTCCAGACTATTTATTTGTAGAAGCGCAATGACAAGATATATTTCCTGTCTCCCCCTGGCCCCAACCTCATTAGGATTTTCTGCCCCTTTGCAATGTCTTCTGTACATTCTGAAGGATGATGTGACGTGGAAGGAAAGTTTGTGCTCAGAATGCCCTTTGCTCATCTCAGCTAAGCATTAGTCTGTCATGGAGACATTTGGGGCAAAGGATGCACTGTCTATGCTGGCTGCCTGCAGAGTCTAACTGTTAGTGCTGAGATGTCTGATGCAGGAGAAGCGGTGGGAAGACAGACAAGGGCAAGCATAGCAGCTAGATTAAACAGGAAGCCACAATGTCACCTGCTCTGATACGGGCTTTAACAACCATATATTCTCCCTCTCCTCTTACCCCATCACTACTTGCTGCATGACTACACAGCTTCGTTTGGAGCCAGATGCAAACAGAATGATTTGAGGAAGAGAATGGCATTGTGGGTACTGCTAATTGTTTTGTCTTAGTAGTATTTATTAATTGTAAAAAATAATGGATTGAATTATTTTATACATCTCTGTGCTGTACCAAGATCTGTTTTCCAGAACATACCCAGAATTACATGTTGCAGAAAGAACAGGATTACACTTCAGTCTTCTAATCCCAGGTATCTCACAGACCCTCCTTATCAATATTTAAATAATGCATCATAAAGGAAGATTATACTGAAAATGGGGAAATAAAATAAGGATTCCTTATTGATTTTAAAGTATTGCTGACTCCTCATCCCAAATAGTTAACAGCTAGCAAGTCGGAGAGAGCACTGTCCCAAGACCTGTAAAGTGTGATCTTCAGAGGTTGCTTTTATATAGATTAACTCATCATAAACATATAGTTCATACAATTAATTGTGAAACAAAGTGGTGTAATGAAAAAGAATCAAAACTACAAGTTTCTATAGGGTTAATATGAGGAATACAGTCTTTGTCATAATACAGCAAGAAAAATCTGAAAACTATAATTTAATCAGTTTTTATAATGAATATTACATAAAGTTGAGTGTTATCTCCTTATATGCCCATACACATGAATTTAGAATGATAGTTTAAAGCCATGGGCTTTTCAGGCCTCTTTAGCTCACTTCATACAGACCTAATTGCACCTGAGTAACAACCAAGGTTTTTCATCTGAGTCACTGGGATGGGCAGGGGTCAACCTTCCATGTGAGATGTAGCCTTTGCTGCCCCTCCCTCCTGAATGTGTATCTACAAGAAGCATGCTTCCTCTGCCTCTTTCTGTGTTGTCTCCTGCAATACAAAGCTGAACTCAAATGTTTATGACTAGCGTTCTCAAACCTTCTAAAATTAGTGACTGTAAAAGCTAAGGTCAGTACTTTTTATGCCATCCTAAAGCCCTCATCCAGTGGCTGATGGAGGCAGAGGCAGACACCCACAGATATACACTGAACTGAACTCTGGAACTTAGTTGCACAGAGGGAGGAATGAAGATCAAAGGGGTCGGGACCAGGCTGGTGAAACTCACAGAAACAGCTGGCCTGAACAAGGAGGAGCACATGGACCCCAGACTGCTATCTGGGAGGCCAGTACAGGACTGATCCAGACCCCTGAACTTGGATGTCAATTAGGAAGCCTCCACACTCTAGGGAGCCCCTGGTAGTGGATTAGTACTTTTCCCTGGTGTAAGAAGGGATTTTTGAGATCCCATCCACATGAAGGGATGTACTCTCGGCCTGGACACAGAGGGGAGGGCCTAGGCCCAGCACAGGATGATGAGGTGGACTTTGCAGAGCCCCTGTGGAGGACCCTACCCTGCCTGGGGAGTGGAGGGTGGATGGGGTAGGGGGTAGGTTGGGGTGGGGTAGGAGGGATGGGGGTAAGGGGAGGGAGAGGGAGAAGAGATTGACATGTGAAACAAGCTTGTTCCTAATTTGAACTAATAAAAAAAATACAAAAAAAAAGCTAAGGTCAGAAAAGACAGTCCCCAAGGGAGGGAATGAGACTTTAATGGTGGAGATCTGAGAGTTCCAAAGAATTCCCTCATAAGGCACGGAGCAACACTCAGGTGACATCTAAAACTGTCACAGGGCAGGTGATGGCAGATCACTTTGCATCAGTAGCCTGGGCATGAACTAATATAGCATGACTTTAGGGCCAAAAAATTATGTCTCTAGTAGGGTTGGTGTGCTTGGCAGTATACCAAGGTGGTTTGCTGTCTGGTTTCTCTGTTATTGGGAGGACATGTCTATGTGTTCCCTATGGCTGCTAATTGTCCCCAAGTTCACCGTGCCATATTGCTTCACAGTCATTCTGCCGTTTGGTGATGGCTGCAGGCTCCTTCCATTCCTTTAGCATAACTCTTGTGTGTAGCTGTGACCACTGCTGACATTTGGCCATCTGTTGAGGCCAGGTTCTCCCCGAAGCAGCCTCAGAGCAAAGGGTTTACATAAATGATTTATGAAGACACATCCCAAGAAAAAAAGGAGAGGAGTTAGGGATCAAAATCAGACAGGAAAAGTCCAGTCTGCCTGGCCTCAGACAGCTCCCAGGGACAGCTCTGGATTATAAATTGCACTCTGACCTTTTCCAACCTCTCCAGCAAAGATCTGGGATTTGGTCCTCCACAGCAGCTAGTCACTGATGATGATTAGATGTTAGGGCTATGGTAGATAAATTAATGCCAAGGTTATTATGCATGTAACCAAAACTGTCCTTTCCAGAATTCAGAAGTCCCCCTCTCTAAATATTTACTCATTGAAATCATTGAGTTACTTATGCAAAACTGGGCAAACCTCTGGTGCATAAAGCAGGCTTTACTATGAGAAGGCAGATCATTGGGTGACAGAATGCTGGGCTGCTTGCTGAAGAATGTGACCATAATTGAGAAGAGACAGAGAAATGGGTGGTATCTTAAGGTGAACACAGGACTCAAGGGACAGGCTTTTTAGATGGCACTGTTTTCTTGTCAGTTTAAGCAACAGAAAAAAAAGTTCAATAATGCACGAAGGAACAATTATTGGAGAGATATTCTAAAATGTTAACTACTCATGGGGACACTGGTGAGTGTGTGCATGTGTGAGTGTATGTGTGCATGTGTAACATTCTAATTGTCATTTCTTCTATAAACAAGCTAATATATACCCACAAACTCCAAGTATGAAAAGTCTCTGAAAGATTGAGTACATTACCCAAGAACATACAGGTAGCAGGTCCCAGAAGCAACTTCAGACTCACCTTTGGCTCTCTTTTATTCCTGTTGTGAGCTCAGCTGACACAATTGTAATATTGACACTACTCTTCTGCAGGCCAAACTCAGTGTACAACCTGTGGAAGAACAGGTTTTATTTTTAAAAGAAATAAATACCATAAACTTTCTTTGGGATGCTCAGGTGGTGAATAAAATCCCAACCCCACCCTAGCCCAGTGGATATAAATCATTTAAACTGAAAATCCCTGAGATACAACAACCAGGGAGAAAGCTAAGTGGCTTGACTTAGAAAATATTGTGCATACATTACTCTTCTCAACGGGAATAGCTTCCTTTTTGGCCTCAGTGAAGATGTTAACATCCCTCCAGAAATATTGAATTTTAAATACTTGAATGCATAGAATATAAAAGCTGGCATGGCCATGATGCCCCATACAGATGTAGGCTACTAGAGAAAGTCCCAACTAGAAATTTCTATGTACTTCTCACCAATATGGCTAGAAAGAACTTCTTTCACTGAGTAAATTCTGTAAATTACTGACTCACAAACTAAATAGTTATTGTGACCTATAGTGCAGAACTCAACACTGAAAATGAAAGCCACAGTGTGCATCTGCATGACAGTCACAGCAATGCCCCCTCATGAGGTCTATACTTTAGTCCCCAGAATGCCATCCTATGTATCAAAGGAGACTCTGCAGATGTTAAGTCATACTTTTCAGATGTTAAATAATAAGATAGATAGATTTTTTACATTATTTCTATGTATTCAATGCACTCACAGAAGACCATATACCAGGGTATCAACATGGTCAGAGCAAGAAATTAAAAGACATTACATTTCTGATGCTAATGTGAGTTTAAGACGCATCAGCCAACAGAAGCAGAGGCACTTTAAAGATGTATAAATCAAAGAAAAAAGAAAGATCCTCCTCTTAGTGCTTGTCAAAAGGAATACAATTTTTCTAAAACCTTTGTTTCAACCCAGTAACACCCTAGAATTATATATATATATATATATTCTATATATGATATTTTAAACCACTAAATTTGCAATCATGTTTCAGCATTCAGAACAAAGCAGTACATTTGCCATAGAAAAAGAACACCCAGAGATCTAAAAGGAAATATCAGGAACTGTGAAAGCATATTTCAGTAGGATATTTTCTTGGCCCAAGCTGGTGAGAAATTGAAAATGAATACCAAAGCCTAAGGCATAGCCAATGTCTTCATTTGAGCTCTCCCAAACAGTGTGAAATATGGACTGGTCCTGTAGTTCATGCAGGAGGCATTATTTGGAAATGGAAGGGAGGTGCCTTGTCAAGGTCTGAGACAAAACCCACAAGAGCTCAAGCCTCTGAGACACAAAGATTGTTTCCCAGATCTATCCATCCATCATGGGATTTCTGGGCAGTGATCCATGGCCTCCCATTCCCTACTGGATAAAAGTTACCCCTACTACTTGAGGAGGCATTCAGAATTTGGAGAACCTCCTTAGATATGGCCAGAAAGACCTGCTGTGCCTTCCTCTGAAGATCTGACCTTACATAGATCTACCATCCACTGTCATGGCTGAGGTCAGCAAGAGGATAGAATGGCAGGAACTGATTAAAACAAAGGCCGACCCACAGCCAAACAGTAGGCAGAGTTCAGGGAATCCTGCAGAAGAGGAGGAGAAAGAATTGTAGCAATCAGAGGAGTCAAGGACACCACAAGAAAAGCCACAGAATCAACTAACCTGGGCCCATAGGGGCTCACAGAGCCTGAACCAACAGCCAGGGAGCCTGCATGGGACTGACCTGGGCACTTTGCATATACCTTATATTTGTGTAGCTTGATCTTCATGTGGGACTCCCAACAGTAGAGGTAAGGGCTGCCTCTGAGACTTTTGCTTGCTTTTGGGAACCTTTCCCAGCCTTAATACATGGGAGGTACTTAGTCTTACTGCAACTTGACATTCCATGTTTTGTTGATATCCATGGGAGGCCAGCCCTTTCCTGAACAGAAATAGAGGAGGAGTGCATTGGGGAGTAGGGACAGAGGAGGGTGGATGGAAGGGGGTAATGGGAGGACAGGAAGGAGGGGAAACTGTGTCTTGGATGTAAAATAAATGGAAGGAAGGATGGATGGATGGATGGATGATAGATAGATAGATAGATAGATAGATAGATAGATAGATAGATAGACAGATAGATAGAAAAGAAGACAGGGCACACAGGGACTTTGCTACAGTTAGTGATGCATAAATGCAATATGTACTACTATATAAAAATAAATAAAGCTACCAAAGACAAAGGAACATAGTAACAGAAATTATATACAAAATATATAGTTATAAATACTCATAGGAAAAGGAAGGTAGCCTATGTGTAAGAGTGTAAATAAAAACAGAGTAGGTATTTCTATGCAGAACAAGTACAAATATGCCAAGTACTCTTTACATTGTATATTCAAAGAGTTGAAAACAAATTTGTTTTGACTCATCATTTCCAGTTATAATCACTTAAGTTGAGGAAGTGAATAATATGTTTAATAATTTAAATGACTTATAATGGGAAATTGCTTAAATAAATCTTAGTGTAAACACATAATAGGTATGAGACATTATCATGTTGCAACTATATTTAGATATGGAAACATATTCATGGCATACTATTAAATGAAAATTCTGAGTAGATGCCCATGGAGTGATTCAGTTTTCTATAAAGGTTTTTTATACCTGAAATTATACAAGTGATTATCTTTAAGATTTATTTTGCCAGCATTTTCTAGAAAAACTATTTTATATGATTCAAATTAGTTATATAAAAAGAACTCATTATGGTACTTACAGTCTTCTTTATAAAATAATTTTGTGGTAACTGAATATAGTAAGAGCTAAAGATAGAAGATGCTTGACAGTCTCAAATTCTGTGTATGCCGACACAAATGGAGCATTCTAACTGCTATATCTTCCTTTATAATACAATAGAGCATTATAAAAAGTTTACATATATGGCTTAACCACTCTGTAGGCATTTGAAGTTATTTTACAAAATAAGTAAAATGAATTTTGGCAACAGAAAATCTCATTACATCATTGCTTTTATATCACTTGGCATATATATTAGTAAGTAAATTCTTGAAGTAAGCTTGGAACACTTGGGATTAACTAAATTCTCCCGACCTCAGTATATAGAAGGATAGCAGCCAAATAAGATTTAACAACTGTAGTGGGTCATGTGGTTTTCTTCTTAAGTTTGCGAGAATGGCAAACCATCCTTTCTATAAACTGACTCAAACCCATGATGTTCATTCAAATATCTCAATAAATCATTTCACTGTAGACATTAGTCCTAAAATAAATCACTTACCCTATGGAATGGTACTGATTACTTTATAAAAACAAACAAAAACTAAAAGTAATTATAAAAGGCCATCAGCTATGGAATGTATCAATAACACTCATGTTTATTTAGAGTTTGTTACAATTTTTTATTGAGTTTACAAAGGGTTTTCATGAGTCTATAGTAAACATCCAAAATATAAAGAAGGCCTCTCCTTTGGTCTTCACAAATGGATGGCAGGTCCCATTGCTGAAGACAACAGCTACACAACTCACTGAACATGGAGAAGTTGAGCTGTCACCCCTTCATGCTAATATCATGGATACAGGAAGGTACCCTGTACTCTACCAAAGGAGGAAAAAGGAAAAATATAAACACCAATCTAGCTACAAACCCTTGATTTACAGTGGTATCCTGCCAGCAAGATATGCTAATGCAATGGTAGCACAAAGCTTAACCAACCAATAACTGATTTGACTTAAGGCCTACTCCACAAGATGGAACCTATACCTGACACACCTTGGATGACCAAGATCCTAAGACTACATAGCACAGGAACCTAGCATAGAACCAAATGCCACTGTTCTACTAAGACAACACAGCAATAAAATGACTCCTACTGAAATTCTGCTATACTCATGGATCATATGGTGTTAACTTGTATGTATGTTTCCATGGCTAACCTTCTGGTCTTGGACAAGCAATCCATGTGACCTCCCTTGCAAAGAGACATAATGTCTGCTTCCACGAGTCCTCAGTTGCCTTCAGTACTTTATATAGGGTTGAGGCCTCCTGAATATTTCTCCATCCTGTTTGGCCTGTTCATTAGTGTTATCATTGTTCACCTCACATTTGAGTAGTGATGTGGCTAGGAGTTTGTATGTGTAGCTTCCAATGTTACTAGGACACACAATCTAACAGAAAACTCCCTATTCTTCTGGCTCTTAAAATCTTTCCATCCCCTCTTCCAAAATGTTCCTTGATCCATGTGATGGGGGATGTCCTTATGTATATATGTATCTCTTATTGGTTGATGAATGAAACACTGATTGACCACTAGGCAGGCAGGCAGATAGATGGGGCTCCCAGACCAGGAGAAGGCTGGGGAGAGGAAGACAGAGAAAGGCCTTGAAGAGACACCATGCTGGCAAAGGAGTAACACACTGGATTACGGTAAACCACAGCCTCATGGCAATACATAGATTAATAGAAATGGGTTAATAATTAAGACAGAGCTACCCAAAAAGAATCCCTAGCCATTGACCAACAGTTTATAAATTAATCAACCACTCATGTGCTTATTTGGGGCTAAAAGGCAATAGAATAGAATAGAAACCTCCATCTTCAGTATTAGGTGTGGGAGTGTTTTGTAGTTTTATCCACTGGGACTGGTCTCTATAAAGCTGCCTTATAATTGATGTGGTTTCCTGTAGTGGTCTCCACCTGTTGCAAAGAGAACATTCCTTGATGAGGGGTGAAAATGACACTTATCTAAGGGGCTTAAGGACAAATGGTTATAGGGTGTTGTTAAGGATTATGTTGGTTTAGTAAATAGGTGGTTGTAATTTCTCCTTCAACAATAATGACTTCACTAGTATCAAATAGTTATTTAGGTTTCCAGTAACTGGCAGGATATTCCTTTTGTTGAGCATGTCTTTAGTTCAGTTAGGCAGCTATTGTTTACCACCAAGCTATTCATGAAACCTCTGTGCCTTTAAGGTTATGGTGCCACACTGGTCTTGATGTGCTTGACAGGTTTCATAGCAGGATAGGAATGTTAGTTGCCTCCCTCCTTTGGAAGTTTGCATGGTGCCTTCTGGTATCATGAAAGCTAGTCCTCAGTGAGGAGGCATTCATGTCAGTTTCAGTTCAGGGGTGTCTGGGACCTGTTTCTGAAGTGCACGGTGTCTTCAGAAGTAGGGACTTACCATGTTTATGGAGTCTCTTGTACAGCCCTGGCCAATAACTTAAAAGATGGCTGTCATGTCTTGAATTGGGGTTTTGTTAGGTGCTCTTTAGCTCTTTGAGGGAGGGCTATCAGCCCATTAGAAAAAGTCAAGTTAATGACTTTTTCTGGTGGCAAAAATAAGACATCTTGAAACTCTTCTTCTGGAAAAAGTAAAATATCTTAAAATTCTTCTGCTCCCTATTACCACAACAGTGAGAACAAAAGACCTATGTAGCCCTAAACTTGTGAAAGATCTGGAGGAAGAGGGGAGAACAAGTGTGCTAGAGCCCTGGGGAAGGCCAGGAGGATTTCAAGCCAGATAGGATCCCCGCACTGGAAGTGGGAACTGGACAAGAGCTCCCATCCCTAACCAAGAAACTGAGCTATCACCAATTGACAATTTCTTACAAAATTAGGAAAATCAGTTTTCTCCAGGAGACCCTGACTGGGTAAGCACACTTAAGGGCAGGTCCCACGCCTAGAAGTAGACAGTCAACACAAAATGAACTCAATGGTGCTTTTGGAGACTGTTTTGGTCAGATTGTTTTACTTGGGCTTTTTGTTTTTAATGTAACTGGTCTTTTGTTTGTCTTTTACTGTTTCTGATTTTTGTAGCTTTACAGGTTTTGTTTGTGTCTGTGTGTGCTTCCCATGTTTTTTTCACCATATTTGCTTGTGTGCATTGTGTTTTGTTTGCTTTTTATTTGCCTGTTTGTTTTCAAAAGAGAGCAAGAAAGAAGGCATCCAGTTGGATGGGTAAGAAGGTAGGGAAGATCTGGGAAAGAAAACAGGAATGGATACTATAATCAGAATATATTATATAAATTTTCAATAAAAATAAATAATAAATAAAATTAATGGTAAATTTATAAAAGTGAAACATTGAACAAATGAGAATTTTACCAAGTTCCATTGAATATTAGTTGGCATATTTAGAACTATGCCAAGCACACAAAAAGCCTATTTATTTGTTACATAGTATAAATATGTGAATAATGTTCCTACTTGCATACACACTCCTCTAGGGAGAGTTCTCAGTGGGGTCATTACTCCAAGAACCCCCCTGCTTAATTATGCCTTTAAGTGAAACATCAGTCTAGCTTGAAATTCACATACGATTTATAGAAATCATTACCTAAGCTTTGAGCCTTGGCATTGAAGAATAATAGTCAAAATATACATAACTGGAATTATAATCTGGAATCCAGTTTCTTCAACTGTGGGGTATAAGCCCAACATGTGGTCATATAACAAAATATAGGATCTTAAAAAAAACAATGATGATGACAGAAGTAAAAGTTTTTTGACGGTGCTATGACGACACGTTAATTCAAGACTGAACATGTCATGTGTTTGAGATGTTTCTGGCAGTTCTCACCATATCACATTGTGTGACTTAGCCGAAGCGCTGATTCTGAACATACAACTTGTGCATTTTGCACCTCGAGTGTCATGCCATCACATCATGCTATGCCAAGAAATGCTGCCGAAAACACCTTGGCTCAGATTCTAGATTATTGGATGCTGTGAATGTAAGTGTTTTCACTGTAGGTACAAAGTTTCTACTCTTATAGGAATATAACAGTTTAGTTACAGAAAACAAAACTTAATATTTTCCTACCATCATTCCTCAGCATATTTATTTGCAGTATGCATATGCTAGAATATTAATTTCAAAATTTGTTTAAGACTTGAGCTTCAAAAAAATTATCGGATTAATTTTGGTTAGGGATTAGGACAGAATTTCCAACAGTTACTAAAATGGCCCTAAACATACTTCTGGCATTTTACAGGTCATATACACAAAGTGGCATTCTCATCATGGATGATTACAAAATCACAACCTCAACTCTGAAACAGGGAGTTGCCCTAGGGCTTTCAGTATCAATTATTGACCAACATGTATCACATAAAAGCAATAATATCCTTCTCAATAGAATGTTCATTAGCTTCCATATTTAATAAATAACAAAATTATCTATAAAACAAAAATTGCTTTCAATAAACTTCTTTAGGACTTATTGTCGGTAAATGTTTCACTTACATGCCTGTCACACACCTACATGTAGGATATGGAGTTACCTTAAAACTTTTCAGGTGGAAAAGAGGCTACACATGGGAAAGGTTTAGGAAGCTCTACTCTGCAGCATGAGTCAGCAGTTGCTATGAAGAAATCATATCAGCCCAGTCTTTGTTTACAGATAAAGCTTTATTTGAACACAGCCATACTTATTCATAAACATGCTACCAAGGGCATTTTCATACAACAGCAGCAAAGGAGACATAGCTGAGATACAACCGAGTTTAATGTGCAAAGCCCAAAAATATTTATTATCTGGCTTGATACTGACTCTTGTTCCAAATCCCTCCACTAATAATGGGACTTCTACACTTTCAAAAGAACAAAGATGACAGTTTTGTATTGAGCCTCATTTCTAATCTTCCTGTTGATTTCACCCTAAGCCATACACATGAAAAGTGGGATATACAATAAACAAGGATAATTTCAAACACTATAACATGGGAACAAATTATAATGAGCCTCCATATTTGGGTTCTACATATGAAGAATCAATCAAAAGTAGCCCGAAGCATTTTAAGTGTATAAATAACGAACATATTCAGATATTTTTGATCATTGTTCTCCAACACGGTGTCTTATATTTATACAGCATTTACATTGTTTTAGTTATTGAAGTTAACTAGAGATGATTGAATGTATACAAGGGAATGTGCATAGATTAAATGTTAAACACTGTGTCAGCTTTTTTAAAGGATCTGAGTATTTGTACATTTGGGTACATGTGACAGGTCTTGAAATGGATTTTCTACTGATCCTGATCAATAATTTAAATTCATAGACCAATAAAGTTCTTATGAAAATCAAAGCAATCTATGACATTCAATGGCTATGAATGTGGTCAGCAGAGATAACAATCTTACAAATGAAAATAGTCTTATGTTTCAGTGTTAAGTGAAAAAAACATCAGAATTCTAAAGTCAGAATTGTAAATTATGGAAAGTATTAACACAACTATGCAAAATAAACAAACCACAAATTCTTGGGAGAAATCTCTAAAAACACATTTCAATGTGTTGGCTTTGGGTGACAGACATTTCATTTTCCTCTGTGTTTAATGTAGTAAACTATAACAAACAAGCATTATTTTATACTAAAAACAAACATGACTTTTAAATACAGAATATGAATTATGGTGGTATTTAAGCATAAGATTGACAATTTCTATCACATATGTGTTAGATGTGATACAAAAATATTTAAATGTCTCAAGCAAAAATTCTACATCACTACTACTGTTTTAGAGATACATTATCTCAATCAGCTCTTCTCCTCCAAAAAAGAGCTTAAAAAGTGCAACTCACAAACCAAGAATAACAACTGAGACTCTCTGGCAGCTGAGGAACATTCCCCACACCTAGTCATATGTATCCTATTTGTACCAACTTGTTCAGCCATCTTTAGACTGAATAAAAGTGAAGTATAGCCTATAGAATCCTACTCCATGTAGACAGTGTTGGTATCTCTCAAGCTATGCTTGATCCCTTAAATATTTGCTCAATGGTTTTCCCCATCACATTTTAAGCATTTAAAAGACTAGTATCAGTAGAAATCTCAGACAAGGCAAACTGATTGTATCTCTCTCGATCATATCTTTGTTAGTTCCTGTCCTCCAATGAGAGTCCCTGGGCCAGCCATGTTTCCCAGGATCCTACATGAATCACCACCCTCTTTAAGAGCATGATAGAATAGATAATGCTCTTTCTCATGAACTAGAACAAGATTTTTGTTTTGTATTTATTTTCCAGTTTTATTGAGACATAATTAAAAATAAAATTGTATGGAAAATAATGTTGTTATTCCACATGCATATGTATTTGAGGAATGATCAGCACTATCATATTAACTGGCATGCCCATTTCCACACATAGTTACCCGTTCTGGTGTGTGCCTGTATACTAGGAACACTGAAGACCCATTCTCTGAGAAAATCTCCAATAAGCAATGCTCTGGGTATGTAAGTCCAGCATGATGACTGTGGGTGAAAGAATTTTTAGGGGATGCACTTTATTCTTTGAAGCTCCAAGAATTTTCCATCCATATCCTGCCCATGCTCACAACTAAGCTCATTTACTCCCCATGCCCCCATCAGTGAGTTACCTTTCCACCATTCTCCATGAACCTTTTCCTTGGCTGTCATCTGAAATCCCTGCTAAGCTACTGGCTACAAGAGAATCCTATTATTCATAAAAGGGATTTGCATTTTTATAGAGCGTTACTAAAGAGCATAAAAACTTAATTTCCAAATACTAATCTCTGCCTATATCCTACTCTTCCAACCCAAACCTCAACTTTATTTCTACTCAATTTTTGCCTTTTTCTGGTCTAACTTCCTTTATTCTCACAACAAGGATTCCAGAACACCTCTGGAAGTTTGTTCTTTGATTAACTGCAGCCTCATAATATTTCCATTTCTTTTGCCAAGCATCCTTGTTCTCCTACAAAAGATCATGATGGCGTTATACTCAATACTTGTACAGACTTTATCTAAGCTTTTGTTGAACCTCCACCCCTTTTTCTACCTCTGTAGTTATTGTATATACCTGATTCTACCACTTCTGTGGATCTCTAATTCTTCAATGTCTAGTCAGTATCTCACTCTTCTCTGAGAGCTCCAGTCTCCATTAGGCAGGGTGTATTTATTTTTATTCAGAACTATTACCTTAATTTCACATAATTTGATGACCAGACATTACATTCCTATATAACTAACTACACAATCCTCACTCAGTTTGAGCCATTAGCCATCAGATGCTCCATATTACCCTTGTATAAATAAATATTTAAATGTGCAATGTCCTCATTAGGCTCAGATGTATGAACACTTTGCTGACAGTGTTGTCTGAAAAGGCCTTTATATGTAGAAATTGGCTACTGGGGGCAGTCTTTAGGCTTTATATTCAAATCTTACTGCTTATTCTTGCTTTGTCTCCTGATTACAGATGTGGTTACCAACTGTCTCCCACTGCTGCCACCATGTTGTCCCAGCCAGTGGGCCCATATACCCCAGGAGCTCTAAGTTCAAATAAACTCACCATGCCTTCACTTGCTTCTTATGTATTTTATTATAGCAAAAAATAAAACTAAGATACCACATTTGATGCTAACTCTCACAACCACAACTTCTGAGGTCCTAGAAAGGAATTGGGCACATGTACTAAAAAATATTAAATCACAATGGAAGGAAGAGATGAATGTATAACTGTTGACAATATGTTGGTTGCTAAAGAGACCACACAGGAAGGAATCTCTGACTGGGCCTCGGGACCTTACAGGGGACTACCTTACATTGGTGAATCTGGTCTTTTTAACCATAACGGCTACAAAAATAAATGGCTTCATAAATATTCTATCACTTTTGTATTAAAATCAAACAAGCATGCAACATGTAAATTTTGAGTAATTTACTATAAAATTTAAGTGTCGTAATGAAATAAACATTGTAGCCTACTTACCTTGGACTATGTTGACTAGTTATTAAAATCTAGCCAATCAGCTATTCATGCTAGCAAATCTTGCAGAGGAAAACAGAATATAGAAGTCGAAACATCACCAATGAAGCTGCAGAAGTGGCTCAGTGGCAGAGAACAAGACTGGAAGATATACAGTCTTCATTTTATTCCTGTATCACAAAATATTGATGGAATCAGTTGTCATTCATCATATTGATGGCCACATAATTTAAGAAATAAAGATCCTGCTTTCTTTTCAGATTATATACATTTTTCCTAAAATATGAAATGAAGGCATTGATATAATTTTATTCTATAAATGTAATTATATTGATAAATCAATGATGAAACTAAAAGATTTCTAGATTACTCACAGATAAAAGAGGAAAATATCAGATGCAGAAATTCTCTCATTCTTCTAAATCATTTTAGATACTTCTTAAAAATAAAATGAATTCTCCCCCTTCCATTAGGTAGCCTGCTGTAACTACACCTTCATTTCATATTAATTCTTGAAGATCAGAAAGAAATGTGAGAGAGAGGATGGAGGGACAGCTAGAGAGAGGCGAGAGAACTAACCCTGAAGAATGACTAAAAGAGAATGACATCTTAGGTTTCCCTGTGGAGCTTCCCAGTCAGTAACTGGTCCATTCTTAAAATATTTCCTTTACACGTTCCTGAAATTACACTGCTCAGTGTTTCAGTTGGGGGTGTTATATAATTTTTTATGTGGGGGTGTTATAAACACTATGACCAAAAGCAACTTGGGGAGGAAATGATGTATTTCGGCTTTCAGGATACTATGGTCCTGAGGAAAGTCAGGTCAAGAATTCAAGCAGGGTAGGAACTCGGAGGCAGGAGCTGATGCAGAGGCCATGGAGGAGTGCAGCTTACTGGCTTGATTCCCCTGGCTCTCTCAGGCTGCTTTCTTATACACTATGGGACTGGTCTAAGTTCCTTTTTGTGAAGTTCTATGTATACAACAGTCCCACCCTTGTGAGGCCAGCATGCTCCTGGGTTCCAGGTAAAGCCTCAAGGCCCAGTTTCACCTGTTATCATTTTTCTCTTAGTGTTTTATCACAGATTATTAACCTGTATATTGTATTTCAGTGGAAATATAATTAAAGTATAATTTAAATGTTTCATGACTACCAGGCAGTATGTCTCTCATTGCACATACATGTTCCTGGGCTTATCCAATTTGTTCAGTATTCAGTCTTCAAATTTGAAGCCACAGAACTTTACTTTAGCTATTTTCATTGTTGTATGGAAGGAGAAAAGAGTTCAGGGTCCCTTTCTTATCTTTTATGCTCTGCTTTGTAATGAATTAATTCTGGAACTTATAGCAGTGGTGAGTACTTATATAACATTCATCAAAATGGTGGTCTGTCTTCCCTCCCTCTCTCTCAGCACTGCTTAGATTCAACCACACCCCATTTGCTGGAATTTTGACTTCTGTGTACAAAGCAAGCTGAAGAACAAGGTCAGAATCCCTATCTGTTTCTCTTTGTATCTGCATTGCTTGGGGGATTATTGTGAGTATGAAATGAGTGAAAAAAATTTAAAGACTTAATCTTGGAAATATATGATACATTACAACAAGTGGAAAACTGTGTTCCAAACAGGAAAGAAAAACACGATAAGTAAGTTGAAACTAGACCATCTTCGGAATTTGGGTGATCTTTTTTATCTCCAACAGAAATATATTCAAAACTTACTCCTCTGCCTATACAAACATTGCTATTAACAGAAAGTAATGCTTTTACTTTTTATTTCTTTCCCTTGTAAATTTTACTCAATTCTTGCAAAATAGTGGAGTAGCAAAACATGTGTTCTCTGACAATTCGAAAACTAATTAGTGATGAAAACAAATCCTCAGACTTAGGAGGCTAATAACCTTGTCTGTTTTAAAAAATGTAATTTTCCTGTGTATGCCAACAAAGTCTTTTTTCTTTCTATTCAGTTTGAGAAATAGCAGAACCATGTCATTAGTCTGGACGAGGAGGTGATAAACAACATTGTCACGGCTCTGTGCTTGCTGTTTGCTAAGGGCTCTGAAGTGGGACTCTCATTATTTGACACAGACAAGTTGCTAAGTGAGTTTCAAGGCCATTGTTGATGCCTGGAGTGGCTAGAGTCACCCTGGTGTGTTTGCCTTCCAAAGGACTCTCCATTCCTTGCAAACCACAGACTGTTTTCCACTTGCTCCCTTCTTTCACGATTCTCTATTTTTTTTCCTTTCAATGTCATGTTTTTCATTCCAGCTCTGGCCACACAAAAGCACAACAGCTTCCCAAATACATAAAAATGAAGTTGAAACTCCAAAGATATGACGTTTAAGTAATACAGCAATCGATTCCAATCATCTTCCCATTGTTGTGGTCACAGTCTTCCCGAAAAATCCAGGAACATAGATGAAGGAGTCACTCATCACAGAACATGTGTCCCCACTTGCCCATTTGTCAGTTCCCAGGTCCCCTCTCTCGTTACCTTACCATTCCTCTTTTGCTAATATGTCTCTTGTGAATTCTTTTCTAACTCTCCTTCCCTGCTGTGACTATCCAATACTCTTAACTGGACACTGGACATTTTTCAAAGGATTTATTATACTGGAGAAGCTCGTGGTTCTATGTGTTAACTCTTGAATAAGCATCTAAAGAAATAAACTTTGTGGTGTATATCTCTTTAAAACTCCACAGAGTCTAGCTATTTATTTACATACTGTATTGGTGGCAATTCCATATTGCTATAACTAAAACGGATTAAACTTTGAAGATATCTCTCCTTAAAAGACATTTCCTCTGCTTTTTATTTGGCCTTTTTTTGATGCATTTAAATGATATGCTAAGAATGATCTTTTTTCCCTTTTTTAAAAAATTTCATTTGTATGGGTATTTGCTTGCACGAATACCTGTGTACCACATGTGTACAGTGCCCACAGAGGCCAAAAGAAGACCTTAAATCTCCAGGATTGGAGGTACAGGCTATTGTGAGCTGCCATCCCTAATCCTCTAGAAGAGCAGCCAGGCTCTTCCATGCTGAGCCACCTCTTCAGGCTCTAGGTGCCTAACTTTTTAGCAGGTCCTTTCTTGTTTGCCCTATGGGGGAAAAAACATTTTTCTAGCACCTTCCAGCTGATGGTCTCAGTTCTATGTCTGGAAGTGATGTAACTAAAGCCACTGCAGCTTTAGCTGAGAGCCCCAAACCAGCTCGGAGCGAGCAGCATGGATGTCTCTTAAGATGCTTTCTCTTACCAATAAAACATTCTTTCTGTTATTTTTCATGTAATATGGGAGGCTGACATCTAAGACATTCCTTTGGCTACCCCAGGAATCTGAATTTCATTTGTCTAAACTTAATTTAAACATTATGCAGTAAACAGTAATAACTACCATGTCCCATATGCTGCATCTCTGAGCCAGGGCTAAGGTGGTTTATGTGCTCCTGCAACTAGCCTTCAGCAGGAATGTAACAGGCAGCATGCTTCTCCATGGTGATACCTTAGAGCTGGCTCAGGGCAATAGCTTTGGGAGATGGTTCCACAGAATGGTGAAAATTCTTAAAGATTTGACCTATGCATAGGATAAGATACATGGTCTCAGAGATCTCTACCAGGGCATAGGTCCTCACTTTAGTCAGCTCTTACATGAAGACCTTGTGATGGTCATTGAGGTCCACACATGCCAAATTCTCCCTGGAATATAAAACTGGCAACTTGAGGGTGTTCACATCACCAAAAATCAGCAATGTCATAGAAACGGCATGAGATCTTTACAGCATTGCCAGAGCTCCCCTTTTCCTGGGATGCCCAAGTAATCTGACAGATGTTTTCTGAACTTTCATCAATGGTGCTGTCGTCATCTATTACTGAATCATTTATACTGGCCCTCCTGACAGTCATGATGACATTATGTAGGTACCAGTCCACTATAAACTAGTCAGTGCAATTTCAAGGATGAAGGTGAATGCCTTGTCTTGGACATCCAGTGAAGACACCTCTCATCTCTAATTTGAGTTTTCTTCCACACCTAGCAATGGTTCAGTACTTCTGGAAACAGAGTGCTCATAATGGTCTGCATAGAGCCTCTTCAGACCTTTTCAGATATGTATCTGACAGGGAATGTGCACTTATTCCAACATAGTATGTGGCATATCCCATGTGGGGAGTTTAGACAAGATGACTGACTTTCAGAATGCTAAATCCTAACTTTATTAACAATCACACAATAACCTTCCATCACATAACTCAGATTTCAGAATTATATTCCTCAACTTTTTGCTTAACCTTCGTGAATGCAACACAAGCCACTAGCTGAGACCGATTTGGAGAGCCTTATTGAACCTTATTAATTTGGGTCATTTTAAGCTACATTAAACCATTGAGCCTCATCAGGGCATCAACTACCATCTTATTGAAGATGGCTTCCCACTGAAGGGTCAGCATGGGGTGAGCCATCACATAAGGCTTCTCTAGAAGGTCCTTCTGCTTCATTTCATCATGTTCCTCCACGGTCACACAGATTTCTTTGATGTTGTTAACTGCCAAATGGGTAGCTGTGTAGAAGGTTGGGATGGCAATCTGAAGAGGTGTAAACCTGTTTTCAAATGCTTTCACCTGCTTAGAAACTGACCAAGGCTACCATGACCAACCTCCATGTATTGGATTCCACAATGGCCAACAAATTCATTGTTGTAGAAGAGGTGACATCTAGAAGTTTCAGAGCTATAGCCACATCATTAGAAATTGTTTCTTTGCCTCAACTGTCCTCAGGGAGCTTGTCCATGGCAAAGCAATCATCTAGGACCACAGATCATGTAGGAATATAAAGCTAAGGGTTCCTTGGGAGCTATTAGTCCTCTCTTCAGCAGGATGTGAGTGGACATCACACTGGAAGCTTGTATGGTGCCCTGCTAGTCCTTTGTTCTCCATGAACAAGCGGCCCAACAAGCTCACAAGAGGTAATATGACTCCTTCATACAAGTAGTTACTCTGTGATCATCAGACCAAATCATGATACTCTTCGCGTTAACTCTTCAGTTCATATCACAAAGGAAAAGAGTGTGCTGAATCTAGTAATAAAAATAAATTCATATTATCCATTTTCATATGGCATCATAATTTTGGCTCAAATTAAAGAATATTCCATAAGTAGTCTTTGTGTGTGTGTGTGTGTGTGTGTGTGTGTGTGTGTGTGTGTGTGTGTGTTATATGTGTGTGCATGGTTGTGGGGAGGCCAGAGGTCAATGTCAGGTGCCTCCTAATATCACAATTTACCTTGTTTTTTGAGACAAGAATCTCTCAGTGAACCTAAGTATCACCTATTTTGCTACACTGGCTTGCTAGCAAGCCCTAGTGGGGGATCCTCCTGTCTCCATGTACTCCCATGCCTGGCTTTATACATAAGTGCTGGAGATCTGCACTCAACTGCAAGTGCTTCATCCAGCCTTCACAAAGCACTTCTTCTCATTCATGCTGCCCTGCATGAGCTCATGTGGGTTTCTGTTGATCTGTGTCTTTTGATATTTTGCTAATAAACCTTTCAAATGGGGGATAAGACATAATACATGAATTTACCCCTTGGAAGAAAAGTTGATAAAGCCATGTGGATATCAAAGTGGGTATCTTCTTCTAATCGGTTGTTAACAGTCCTGATATACCTAGATACTGACAGAGACTACATTTATTCTAATTTTTTATTTTAATTATCTCTTAATGGAAAAGCAAGTGAGAAGCTTGTTTAAATGACAAAATGCACCCTAAAGATGAATTACTTTGAACAATTCTAATTGTTTAGAATAGAAAAGGCTGTGCTATGAGAGACTCAGGACTGATGGAGTTTGTCCTGAAGTTGGCAGCAGTCTCACTGCCAAAAATTTCAAACATAAGTGAAAATCTGTCATACGGAGGGGCCATCAGCTAGTACCTAAGTGTAAATCCTACAGCTCATGAATGTGGCCTGAGATTTGAGGATGATTTGAAAGGCTGCACTATGCTCAGTGGACAACAAGCCCCAGTGTTTGAGGAACTTCAATCCCTCTCACTGACTCTCAGGTCCTTCCTGGGCTTCAGCTTTCCTCATTGTAGAATGAGAGATTTTGCCTGGGTAATTACTATGTCCTTTTTCAAATGGAAGCCCCATTGCATTTCCTTTTCTGAGTATATTGAACCATCTGTGTAAGAATCTGTTCTGAAACACGACAGATACTGCTGTAAAAAAAAAAAAATCAACCTAAGAATTCCAAAGGCCACAGTTTCCACCGGGAAACTGGAACAAATGTTATTTCATTTTTTATTGCAGTGACAGTTATTAGAAATTCAAATAATTTAATCGTTGGTGTCCATGACAGAGGAATATGAACAAGAAAATGCTTTGCACAACCAAGAGCCTGCACCCAAGCACAGTTCCCTTCTGCCATGCAGACATTGGATTCCTGGATCAGATTAGTCCCAGGTCACATTGAAACATAGCCTGCAGAGAAGCATCTTGATTCATGCCTGTCTTTGTCTGCCAATCACAACATTTAACCAGAAATCATGATATCGCAGGCCCTCCCCCACCTCCGTTCAGATTTTGATTTTTTTTTCAAGTAACTGACTAAGTGTTAACAACCAGCAGATGGACTGGAGGGGCAGATGGGGCTGGCTTAGGAAGGCAGCTGAGAAATGATTAAAATCACCCAGGACTACACACGATATTCCTCCTTTCAAGGGGGGCTAGATTTTTCTTGCTGTAAAATTTAGTTAAAATGGGAAAGCAGACACTCAAAAGTGAGCCCTTACTGTTATTGTTTCTGTTTTTTTAATCAGCAACAATTAAAAGAAAACAAGGTAGTAATGAAATGTTTTAGATTTAATTTATCCACTTGAAGATTCACAGACTTCTTTAAAATGGTGAGATACTCAAAAAAGATGGTTCTAATTTTAGGAAATTTTACCATCACTTCTTCAACTCACACTTGTCAGGTTATATCTGCCTGTACCAGGTACTGATGCTGCAAGAAGCATCTCCCTGGATTCAGACATTCCCATTGGAGGATTCCAGTGTGTCTGCAATGCTGTCCAATTTAAAACACTCAGTTTGAAATACTGTAGTTATTTCTTGTAGTTATTTCTTCTTCCTACCTCTTTGGGAAATGTTTTTAGAACCAGACTAGTAAGTCCAGAAGAAACATTGTATCATTTTGTAGCCAACCCTGATCTTTACTCCGCAGAGTTTGCCCAGTTGATAATAAACTTGATTTTAAAAGGTATTTGGTTAAATTACATAGATTTCTACACCAGAAGATATTTACAAGAACATACTGCAGGGAATCACCACAGTTTGTATATGTTTGAATGTCCCTCTGATGTTTCCTTTGTTGGGAACTTGGTCCCAGTGGAGGTAGAAGGTATGTGAAATGTGTAATGGGAAATCTTTCAATGTATCCTTGAAGACTATCAAAGTACTTCTAGTATAACCCTCAGTACTTCTCACTCAAAAGTAGTAAAAGCCTGAGCCTAGCCCACCAGAAATCTGTTTTAATTCTTGTATTTTAGTCTCTTCTTCCCTACATTTGCCTATCACTGCCATCTACCATGAAGCAATGAAATTAAAGGGAACCCTCACAGGAACCTCTGCAATGCTCCTTGAACTATGAGCCTATACTACTGGGAGCTAAGTAACCTTTGTTTTTCTGTATAAAGCTAGACTTCATTTGCTATTCTCTTGTGTTAATAAAACCTATACCAATGCAGAAGAAATATAAGTCTCTGGAAGACTTTAATCACCTAGCCAGGCAAATTAATACCCACCAAAGTTTCCCTCTTTTCATCTTCTAAACCTATGAGTATATCTCTTATAAACAGGTAATTTTATATATGTGATTAGGTTAAATCCTTAACAGTAGATACACATCTTAGCCCTCCAATAGGAATAGGTCAGATGCTGTTTACATGTGTGCCTGCTACTATCTCTGGTTATTTGAGAAGGATGAATTAGAGCATTTATTGTAGTTTTTCTACTATAAATATTCTTAAACATCTCTTTGCTTCTATTCCATAAATACTTCACGTACTACTCAGCTTATGTCTTAGGTCTTAATAAAAACAGATATATACTCCTAATGAACTATTTTATATCTAATTAGCTTATTAATGGTATGATAATATTTTTGTAATTATTATTACTGTGTGATGATGCACACAGTAATGCCCACATTTGGGAGAGGATCATGAGTTCAAATCCCTCTTGGGAAATGTGGAAAATTCCATGTCTTAATCAAAACAGAATTAAAGATTATATATATATATATATATTATATATATATATATATACTGATTATATAAAGGCTTTAAACAAAATGTTTGCAACTTTCATTTCATATAGTATGAAAATACCAGAGAAAATAATAATGAATGAAAACATGTTCATCATTAGATATTAGGATATTACTTTGGAGTGAGACATATTTCTTTCTGATTTATATCCTGTACACTCTGAAGAACTTATACATTCTCCAGGAACCTCTGAAATATCAGAAGCTGGTGGCCCATGAATTTCTGTCCCCTGGGAGATTCTAACCCTAAAGAATAGAGTTCAGTTACAACTTCTCTTCAAGAATGGACCCCAGGCTGACAGTCTGGAAACCAGCATAGGAGGGAACCAGACCCCCTGCACGTGGGTGTCAGTTAGGAGTCCTGTGCAGTCTGTGGGGCCCCTGGTAATGGAACAGCATTTATACCTACTGTGTGAATGGACATTGAGAACCCATTCCCCATAGAGGGATGCATTCTCAGCCTAGACACATTGGGGAGGGGCCTAGGCCCTGCCCCAAATTATGTGACAGACTTTGATGATCCCCCATAGAAGGTCTCGCCCTTTCTATGGAGCAGAGGAAGGATGGGATGGGTGTTGGTGGGGGGCATGGTAGAATGGGAGGGAGAGGGAATTGGAATTGACATATAAAATAATATTGTTTCTAATTTAAATAAAAAAAGAATTCAGCATAGAACCTACATGTCATTAAACTTACACTTTTTTAAAACCTTTACCTCTTTCTCAACAGTTCAGTCTTTTCAGAGAGAAATGATTTCTGAAAGGAACACAATTATTTCACAGAGAGTTAGGATGGCAAGCCACTAGAAATTCATTTTGTAAAAATAGAATGTCTGAGTTTAAATATTTTTCCATTTGAGAAAAATGAGCAAATGATTTTATTTTTCTAAGCCCTAGTTTCTCATTTACAAACTAAGATGATTTTTGTTTCTTTTTCCATGAGCTGTATAAAGAATATGAAGTAGCAGAGTAACTAGGAGAGAGTAGTTACTGGTATCGAGGAGCCTAGTTTCATTAATATTAGAATCCCATCCCCTTCGTAATTCTCTTCAGCTCTGATGTGCTAACTTCAAAGCAAAGACCGACTGTAAGAGTGGAAAATGACCATCTAGCAGTCTCAGTAAATGCTGTAATTTAATTGTTGGTCACAACTCATTGTGACTTCCTTGTCTCTTGAAAATGCCCAAATCCTTGAAACATCTTCCAAGTGTTCCCCAGGAATGGAAATAAGACCACAGAGGAACATTCCTGATTGGTCCTCTGCAATATAGCCTTTCCTGATGGGTGAAAAAAATCCCATGAAATTTTCCCCAATTCCCTTCCAACCTGTGTTAAACACTACTATGGAATGGATCTATCTTTGCATCAACCATACTGCATGACATGAACAGAAAACTATGAAGAAGATAAAAAAAGGCCTGTGGCATTGAACTGCAGAGTTGGGTACAGGAAGGGACTCTTTTGAGACTTCTCACAAGAGATTTTGCTGAATGAACTCTATTACTTGAAGCCTATTTCAGTGTTCAGTGTTTTAATTACAAACAACCAAATTAATTTCAAGGTAGTAAAACCCACAGTAGGTAATAAATAATAGCTACCTTGCAATGCTTAATGATTTGGTTAAATAACAATGGTAACTTCATTGGGGTGGGGATGCACTATTTTACCCTAGATTTTTGTTTGTTTTCTAAAATTGTCATTCTAGCCTGTTAGATTAAGTTACATTCTAAAATGAAAACATAATCACCTGAGTAATAAACTTTTAATTTTTCTTGGTAAGGGAGTGCCTAAACACAACAATCTTTGCCATCCTTAATGAATTTAGATTGATTACACTTAATGAAGCACTAAAGACCATAGATCATATAAGGTTGTCTGACTTTAAACTTGCCTGGTAGCTTTTGGTAGGAAATGTTTCTGTGATCCCACAGAGGATTATTAGTCTGGGTCAGAAAGTTACAATCTGGTGAGGTGAAGTAAAGGAACTTCTGTCATTGATTACCATTCCAGCTTGGGATAAAAGTGGACACATTTGAAACCCTGTTCCTACACTGTCCATATATAATACACAGCTAACAGAGGACTGATTGACTATGAGTAATTCACATAGAACGTTTCATGGCAACTCACCTGATTTGAAGTATTCTTAGCTTAATTTGCTAATGTTCTATGGAAAATATCCACTATCCTAAAATAGTATCTTCTGCACTACCTATAAACTAAGAGATTACTGAATACTGTGCCTAAAGTAACTGAAGTTTGCAGACACTATGTCCATCAGCTCAGTTTCTTGCCACCCCCAGAGTACACCAAATAACAGAACTATTTTTGAGAAGCAGGTCATTGTTTTGGGGAACAGGTCAATAGGCCAACATTGTTTGGAGTTATTGTCTATCTCCCAATTTATTGTATCATCTACTCATGATACAAAAGTTGTGTCTTGCATGAACCGTTTTGTCACAATTCCAGCATGTGTATGTCTGCCTTGAACCCCCGTGATACCAGTAGACATTTAAACTAGAAACATTTCTCTGTCAGTGTGTACATATCTCCCATCTGGAAATAGACTATAAATCACAATTTACCTGTGGATAAACATTTAAATATATACTTCATGTGTGTACAATGGTGGTAGTAGGGTTTCCTGTGGCCATTGCAAATTTCTGCAAATTAGCACTAGTGATACAATTTGATTAAGGTTTTATCTTAATTTCAACAACTCTCCTTCAAGGATCTAAGAACTCTATCTTCTATTGTGGGGGACAGAATAACACACAAATGTCCATTCTAAAATAATGGAAATCTGTCCAAAGATGTGCATTTCTCAAGGATGAGGCTCAAACCTACAGAGCAGCTGGAGCCAAGGGCAGTAACTGCCATCTGCTGGCATCATCCCAGAAACTCCAGTGGACCCAGATCCTATGAGCTCTCTAAGATCTTGCTTGTCAGCTTTGTCTTTTTTTTTCCCAAATAGCAGATTTGATCTCAGTTTAAATTTTTTTGTAATGAGAATAAGCAAACCTAGAGTTTAGGTTTTGTTTTGTTTCTGTTTTTGTTTTGTTTCTCCTCATATCCATCCAGGAGTTGGTTTGTCTGCAATACAAGTCTTCATGTTGTTTATACTTAAAGTGGGTTACTCATTCCAACAGTCTGTTGGGGTGTATACAAGATTGCCAGCAGTGTTAGAAGAAATGTTAGGAAGATGTATGGAATTTTGTAAGTGTTATTCCTCCTAGTGAAACAGTTCCCACCATGCTTAGCACTTAATTTGAGTATAGTCTAGGTCATCTAAAACTCTCAATCGTGAGTAAAATTAGGTCTAAGCAAACAGGTCTAGCAGGAGTTAGTGGCATGATCTACACACATTGTCTGCAGATGGCATAGAATTACCGATCACTGCAGACTTATTGAGGTCTGCTGCTATTGTTTGTTTGTTTGTTTTTACTTTGCTGAAAAAAAGTCTCACTACATGGTGTCATCCTGGCCTAGAACTTGATATAGAGTTCAGGGTGGCCTTCAAATCAACTTAAAACGGTTTTATTTAGAAAATTGAATTCTACTCAAGAACTCTTAGGAAGGTTTTAAAATCTATCACAGCAACTTTTAAAAAAGAAGACAAGAATTAGCAATTGGCAATTTTCTCATTGGAAAGTACACCTACATTTTATGTAGTATTGAGTTTCATAGAGACAATTTCCATTATACTAAGAAATTTTACTATTTTCACCCCTTTCCTCTTCTATTAGTCTGTTTGCTTTGCTCACTCTCCCTCATGCTGTCATGTCACACAAACACACACACACACACACACACACACACACACACACACACAGAGAGAGAGAGAGAGAAGGAGAGAGAGAGAGGAGAGAGAGAGATAAACACACACACACACACACACACACATATATATATATATATATATATATATACTAACATACATAAATACACATAAATACATACATATACAAACAAATGGCAGAGAGGGAGGGAGAAAATACTGGGAGAAATGAAGTGACTTGGAGAAGAGCATTTCAGCAGTCTTGTGATAATTTTTCTATTTACACATTAGGACATCCTTTTCTTATTTACCAGTACATATTTTCCCCTTCCAAATACAAATGTTTTTTTTAAAAGCTGTCAATTTGAAAAGCATTCTCATTCAGGCTGCTGGACTTCCAGCATGCATCCCAAACTCCATCATACAGGTCTCTCTTTGTCATGAATGCTGGCTGCATGGCATTGTGCACAGCACTGTAGTAGAATCCAGTGTGATACAAAGCTGTCTTCTGATGAATTGGGGCATGAGAGAAAAGAGCAAAAGTCTGAAGCTCATTGCATAAATCAGAAACTGCTTCATGCTGTGACTATGATAAACAGATTTGAAAACATCTACCAGAGAAAGTTTGGAGTCCCTAGGGCACTGTGTTACACCTCGATTAGAAGCAGACTTGCTAAATACATGCTTTTCCCATGATGCATGTTTGTTTTCTGTTTTCAAATGTGGTATATCAAAACAATATGTGCCACCAAAAGAGATCATGGCATTGAAAAATCAAAAGTCAGAAGAACGGGTGAGGGACACTCCTGCCAGCTAATCTGTCCCACTCTTTAGATTCAGTTCCCTAAGACCCATTTCACAGCCTGCCACATCCAACCTTACCATCTGCAGACTTCCAGTGCTTAGATACAAGCCACACCAGTCAGAAGAACAGGACATACCAGTTAGAAAAACAGGCACAGACCACAGCAGTCAGAAGAACAGGCACTGGCCATGGCAATCAGAAGAACAGACACAGGTCACACCAGTTAGAAGAGGAGACACAGTCCACACCAATCAGAAGAACAGACACAGGGCACAGCAGTCACAAGAACAGACACAGCCCATAGCAGTCAGAAGAACAGGCCATGCCAGCCAACCGAACAGGTGCAGGTCACACCACTGAGAAGACAGAAATTAAAGAAGGTATCAGAAGTTGGAAAGATCTGCCATACTCATAGATCTGTAAGATTAACATGTAATAATGGGCAATGTACCAAAAGCACTCTACAGATTTTGTGGGTGGACTGGTTTCAGGTGGTGGGGTTGAGAACAGCAGAGTTCAAGTGGCAGAGAAGGAGAGAGAAAATACTGGGAGAAATGAATGGAATGCGGGAGAGAGCATTTCATGGGTGAGGTGGATACCTAGTGCAATGGAAACGCTGTGGAATCTATGAGAATAAGCCTTATAAGGATTACCATAATGGGGAACACAGATCCTGAACCTTCCATCTTCTATAACCAGGCATGACTTCCATTGGAGGGGTTGGGACATCAACCCAGCCACAGAACCTTAGTCCTACAGTGTGTCCTGCCTGCAGAGTATTATGGATCCAGAGCCTAGCAGAATCCTCATCAAAGTGGTGGGAGAGACTTGATCCAGCAACTGATGGGAACAGAAACATACTCCCACAGCCAAACATTAGGTGTATCTCAGGGGATCCTGTGGAAGGGGTTAAGGATGGATTGGAGGAACTCACAGAATCAATTGACTGGGACTCATGGGGAATAGCAGAGATCAGGGAGCCTGTAGGGGTCTGACCTAGGTCCTCTGCATAGATGTTGTGGCTGAGTAGCTTGGTGCTCTTGTGGGATTCCTATCATGGGCAGTCTCTGACTCTCTTGACTACTTGTAGGACAATTTGCTCCACTGGGTTGCTTCAACCAGTCTTGATGTGATGGTATGTGCCTGGTCTTATTGTAGCATGTTATACCTTGTTTAGTCGATCCTTCAGGTTTGCTCTTTTCTGAGGGGGGATAGGAGTGGAGGTGGGGGATGAAGAATGGGGGTGGAAAGGTGGGAGTGGGGAAGTGGTAGAGACGGGAATTGGGGAGGGTGCTGGGGGGAGGGGAGATGGGAAACTGGTCATGATGTAATGTATGAAAGAATAAAAATATATACATACACACACACACATGCAAACAGAATATCAAGATATGACACATGTATGGCTGCCTTCAGTGGGGATGATTTTCATCTGGCTAGTACACAGTTTATATATCTTAGGTGTTAAAATCAGTTTCTTAACACTCATGGACTATATCATTTTTTTTCTCTTTTAAGAGACAGAGTACTTGGCATAGCCTCAAACTTGTGACAACCCTCTGCCTCATCTCCAGATTATTGCTGCTATAAAACACCACACTCAGCTACAAGAATGTACTTCATTTTGGTTGGTTTGATTTTTTGTTTGGCTTTAAAAATACAGTGCTTTTATAACTTCATGCATGCATGTGTATTTATATAATGCATGCTGGTCATTATCAGCTCTTACCCGCTCATGTCTCCTTCCTATTCCTATCAACCACTGCTTCCATCATAATTGTACCTTTCCAAGATTCATGTCTCTTGATTTTGTTTTATAATGATGTGTATAGGGGTTAGCTTCTTTCTTCCTTCCTTCCTTTCTTTCTTTCTTTCTTTCTTCCTTTCTTCCTTTCTTCCTTCCTTCCTTCTTTCCTTTTTTCCTTCCTTCCTTCCTTCCTTCCTTCCTTCCTTCCTTCCTTCCCCTCTCTTTCTCTATCTGTCCCTTCATTCCTTCCACCCTTCCTTCCTTTTCAGCCTTCTAGTATTTTTCTTCTCAGCACAGAGACTAAAATTTTAACATAAACTCCCTACCTCTGAAACCTCAGGTTTCTTTTATTGTGGTAATATCTTGCTTGTAAAAATGAAGCTTGTCTGAAAATCAGAAGATGGAGCTTGCCACTAGCTAACCATAGAGGTGTGGAGGTCTGTACAGACAGACAGGAAGTAAGATGGCTGGGCAGAAACAGGAAGTGAGATTGGCTGGCCCAAGAAGATATAAACGGTAAGAAATGGGACCTGGCTTTCTTTTCCACTGGGAAGCTAATGAATTAAAGGTGGCTTTGGCTTGCTCCTTCTTCTCTCTGATCTCTCAGTAATTTCCTCAATCTGACTCTGGGCTTTTTTTATTTAGACCAATTAAGAACTCCATTTATATTTTATTTTCTTACTTTGAACTTGTCCTTCCTCTCATGTATCAGATTTATATAATAGCACTTAAGAAGCTAGTCTCCAAAACACCAAACAATCCAATTAAAAAGTGGGGTACAGAACTGAATAGAAAATTCTCAATAGAGGAATCTAAAATGGCTGAAAGACACATAAGAAAGTGTTCAACATCCTTAGCCATCAGGGAAATGCAAATCAAAACAACTCTGAGATACCATCATACACCTGTCAGAATGGCTAAAATCAAAAACGCCAATGACAGTTTATGCTGGAGAGGATGTGGAGAAAGGGGAACACTCCTACACTGCTGGTGGGAGTGCCAACTTGTACAGACACTTTGGAAATCGGTATGGCGACTCCTCAGGAAAATGGGAATCAGTCTACCTCAAGATTTAGCAATTTCACTCTTAGGCATATACCCAAAAGAAGCACATTCATACAACAAGGACATCTGTTCCACGATGTTCATAGCAGCATTACTTGCAATAGCCAGAATCTGGAAGCAACCTAGATGCCCTCAGCTGAAGAATGGATAGAGAAAATGTGGTACATTTACACAATGTAGTACTATTCAGCAGAAAAAAACCAATGAAATCTAGAAATTCACAGGCAAATGGATGCAACTAGAAGAAACCATTCTGAGTGAGGTAACCCAATCACAAAATGGCAAACAGGGTATGTACTCACTCATATACAGATCTTAGACATAGAGCAAAAGATTACCAGGCCACAATCCACACTGTCAGAGAAGCTAGGTAACAAGAAGGACTCTAAGAGAGACATACATGGTCTCCCAGAGAAAAGGAAAGGGACAAGATCTCCTGAGCAAATTGGGAGCATGGTCGGAGGGGAGAGGGAGCTAGGAGAATGAGAAGGGGAGAAGGGGTGAGGAGGACAGTAGGGAGCAGAAAGGTTGAGTCAGGAGGAAGAATAAAAGAAAACAAGGTAAGAGATACCATAATAGAGGGAGACATTTTAGGTTTAAAGAGAAATCAGGCACTAGGGAAATGTCTGGTGATCTACAAAGATGACACGAACCAACAATCTAAGCAACATATGAGAGGCTACCTTAAATGCTCTCCCCTGATAATGAGATTGATGACTGATTTATATGCCATCCGATAACCTTCATCCAGCAGCTGGAGGAAGTAGAAGCAGACACACACAACTAATCACTGAACTGAACTGGAATCCAGTTGCAGAGAAGGATTGATGAGCAAACATTTCAAGACCAGGCTGGTGAAACCCACAGAAACAGCTGACCTGAACAACAGGGAACTCTTGGTCTCCAGACTGATAAATGGGAAACCAGCACGGGACTAATCCAGACCCCAGGAACATGGGTGTCAGTCAGTGAGGAGACCTCGGAAATCCATGGAGCCTCCTGTAGTAGTTCAGTACTTATCCATAGCATGGGTGTGGACTTTGGGAGCCCATTCCACATAGAGGGATACTCCCTGAGCCAAGACACATCAGGGTGGGCCTAGGCTCTATCCCAAAGGATATGACAGACTCTGAAGACCCCCTATGAAAGGCCTCACCCCCTGGGGAACAGAAAGGGTACCTGATAGGTAGGGTTTTATTTGGGGAGGTGGAGGAGTGGTAGGGGAGGGGGGATGGAGACGGAACTGGGATTGACATATAAAACAATCTTGTTTCTAATTCAAATAAAAAATGGAAAAATATTTTAAAAGAAGTTTTTCAATGTTTCATTGCAATTTAAATATTTTGGCTTTTGAATTAATTACTTGAAAGTGGTATATGAAGAAGCAGGAGAGATGACTCAGCAATTAAAAGTGCCATAATTGAGGGAGCCAATATAGGTTTAAAGAGAAATCTGGCACTAGGGGAATGTCCAGAGATCTACAAGGATGACACCAACCAACAATCTAAGCAATAGGGGAGAGGCTACCTTAAAAGCCCTTTTCCCATAATGAGCTTTCTGATTACCTTATATGCCATCCTAGAGCCTTCATCTAGTAGCTGATGGTAGCAGAAGCAGACACCCACAGCTAAGCACTGAGGTGAATTCTGGAATCCAGTTGCAGAGAGGGAGGAGTGATGAGCAAAGGGGTCAAGACCAGGCTGGAGAAACCAACAGAAACAGCTGACTTGAACAAGGAGTAGCTCATGGACTTATAGCTGGGAAACCAGCATAGGACTGATCCAGACCTCCTGAACATGGATGTCAACTTGGAGGTCTGGTGAATCTATGGGGCCTCTGGTAGTGGATCAGTATTTATCCCTAGGACAGGAATGGACTTTGGGAGCCCACTCCACACAGAGGGCTACTCTCTCAGCCTAGACACATGGGGAACGGCCTAGGCCTTGCTCCAAAGGATATGATAGACTTTGAAGATTCCCCCATGGAAGGCCTCACTCTACCTGGGGAGCAGAAAGGGGATAGATGGGATTGGGGGTTGGTGAGGTACAGGGGAGGAGGGGAGGGAGAGGGAACTTGGATTGACATGTAAAACAAGCTTGTTTCTAATTTAATTTTTTTTTAAAAAAAAAATGCTGATCTTACAGAGGACCCAAGTTTGAGTTTGTTTCCAGTACCCATGTTAAGCAACTCACAGCCACCTGTACTTGTAGCTCTAGAGCAGCTTTTTTCAACTTGTGGTGTCAGAAAATCCTTTCATAGGGTCTGTGTATTTGATATTTACACCGCAATTCATAAAGGTAGCAAAATTCCAGTTACGAAGTAGCAACAAAGTAATTTTATGGTTGGAGCCACCACAACTTGAGAAACTTTATATTAAAGGGTTAGAGCATCAGAAAGGTTGAGAACCACTGATCTAGAGACTGACACATTCTTCTGGATTCTTAGTCATCTGCATACACATGCTCACACCCGGAACCTCTGAGAGACATACATGCCCCCCCAGAAGGGGAATGGGACAACATCTCTTAAGCTAATAGGAAGCGTGGGGAGAGGGGAGAGGAGTTAGAGGAAAGAGATGGGGAGAAGAGGAGGGGAGAGGAGGATTGGAGATAACAGGCAGATTGAGTCAGGGGAAGAAAGAGGAGAGCAAGAAAAGAGGTACCATAATAGAGGGAGCCATTATAGGTTTAAAGAGAAATCTGGCACTAGGGGAATGTCCAGAGATCTACAAGGATGACACCAACCAACAATCTAAGCAATAGGGGAGAGGCTACCTTAAAAGCCCTTTTCCCATAATGAGCTTTCTGATTACCTTATATGCCATCCTAGAGCCTTCATCTAGTAACTGATGGTAGCATAAGCAGACATCCACAGCTAAACACTTAGGTGAATTGTGGAATCCAGTTGTAGAGAGGGAGGAGTGATGAGCAAAGGGGTCACAACCAGGCTGGAGAAACCCACAGAAACAGCTGACCTGAACAAGGGGGAGCTCATGGACCCCAGACTAATAGCTGGGGCACCAGCATAGGACTGTTCTAGGCCCCCTGAATGAGGGTTTCAGTTTGGAGGTCTGGTGAATCTATGGGGTGAATCTCTGGTAGTGAATCAATATTTATTCCTAGTACAGGAATGGATTTTCGGAGCCCAGTTCACATAGAGGGATACTCCTTCAGTCTAGACACATGGTTCTAGGCCTTGCTCCAAATGATATGACAGACTCTGAAAATCCCCATGCAAGGCCTCAGTCTCTCTGGGGAGCAGAAAGGGATGGGATAGGGGGTCCGTGGGGCCAGGGGAGGAGGGAAGGGAGAGAGAACTGGGATTGACATGTAAAAGAAGGTTTTTTTTTCAAATTTTAAAGTAAATAAATAAAAATAAAGCAAACAAAACAAAACAATTTTGTCCTGTAATCATACATGTCACAGACAGCATTTTATGGTTTCTAATGGAGAAATTATGTTCAATAGTATATAAATACCTTATATTTTATTGGTCCTTCAAAGGGTATATGTGTTTACCTCACACTCTGCTATGAAGAGTACTTCACTAAATATGAAATATAGTTTTTTTTAACATGTTGATCTGATTTTCTTTGGTAATATACCCAGTACTCAGATTGGTATATCTGTGATGGTTCTATTTCATGTTTTGGAGAAACATCCACACTAGTTTGTGTAATGGATTTATTAATTTTCACTCCCATGAGCAATGTGAAAAAAAGAGACAACCTTTTCTCCACATCTTCACTGACTAACCTGTATCATCTTTTAAACTCTTTTTTACAATAGCCAATCTAACTGATGTGACATGATATCTTATTGGATTTGCTTTGAATTTCCCTAGTGATTAGCAATGATCAGCATTTTCTCACAGATCTGTTGGCCACTTGCATTCTTTACATCATTTGTCTACCATTTCATGAACTCTCGGGCAATAGTTTCAGTAGTAAGTAAAAAAAGAACTGGTCTCTAGGAACTGTCACACACCTGTCACCAGCAAAATACAAGGAAGGTAGGCTTGTCAATCATGATTACAGCACATATTTCAGAATTTTCTTTCTCTTAGTCCATGGTTTCCCACATATGACAGAGGTCAATGATCAGTGTGCCCTAGGCATATCATTGTTTTTTCTTTTTTTTTTTTTAAGGAGATAATAGATGGTTTATTCTGGAGCCAAATCTGAGAGAACACAGACTTAGATTTTTGTTAAATCCCATGTTCTAATAAGCTAGAAATTTCAAAAATATTTTATAGTAGCAGAACAAAGAACTTTTATATCCACACACTTTTAGTATATTGGTGGGCATATCAGATAGTCAAGTCATAGAAAATCAGGGGAATCCTTGTTAAAGGCCATGTTGTTACAAAAAAAAGACTATTGTGTGGGTTTTTTGTTTTTGTTTTTGGGGTTTTTTTTGCTATTGTGTTTTTCAAGTTAATTATACATTCTAGAAATTAATCCCTTATAATTTGTTTTCTTTCATTGTAGGTTGTCTCTGAGTTAAGATTGTTCCCTTTTTTTGGCAAGAGCCTTTTATTTAAAGGTAATCTTATTGTTGAAGGCACATTTTAGTTACGTGACTTCTACAGGAGTAGTCCATTCCTTTTCTGCTCAGAATTAAGTTTTCTTTCTTTTTTTCTTGGTGTTGATGTCAAGGTTTCAAGGTTATGAAGGGACTAACAGGGGCAGGTACAGTTCTACCTTACCTCCTACCTTCTAGACACAAAGAAAGTGTTGAATCACAACACACCCCTCCTGGAAAAGTGTTGTGCCCATTGCTGAGGTGACCAACTCCAAAGGAGCTTCAGGATATAAGAGATGCCCTGGAAGCACACAGAAGAGCAGATCTAAGAGTAGCTCTAGTGGCAGGGACAGATACAGTTTCCATAAGGCAGTTTGACTACATAGGGACTGTCTTATCTACTATGAGACACTAAGAATAAATGTCAAAATTATCATGAGAGAGACCAATGCTGGAACTTCAGTAAAATGTCACTCCTTACATTAACAGATATCTAGTGACCAAATAGAAGCAAGTAGATTTCAGAGGTACTTTTCTACTCTGCAAGAAGTGTAGAGTGCCATCTCAGAGTTGGGTGTATGATGGGATTACTGTACAGGAGCAGTTGTATAGAGTGCTGGTTGCTGACAGCTTACAGCATAATCCTTCATGGGGAGCAGTACCCTTTGCATAAAGCATTGCCTTAGAGGCAGTTTGTATCAAGTGATTGATTGATTGATCAGTGCAATAGACTAAGTTCTAGCCCAGTTCCCTCTGCTTGGAACTGTTTTAAAAGTGGATACCATCTTCAGAGATCCTGGAGAAATCTACAAAGGGTTATTTTTGTTATCAGAATTCAACATTTCTTTTCTCATTCTTGTGCCCTTTCTTCCTCTGGGTTGTTAATACTGTGAATACTTCCCGGTACTCAGAGTTCCTGTATGTTAATCCCCATCTCGGGAACTTTAACTGAAATGTGTAGCTGAACTCAGAGAATGTGGACCTCATCTGCCAGTGTCGAAGCTCAGCTCACATGTGGGATGGTTTCTTAGTCTCTGGGTGCCTGTTCCCTCAATTCCTAAGTGGAGAGCACAATACTTTCTCCTCCAGATCATTACTGGAATGAATGACAGGTAGCTAAGGAGATCTGAAGAACCTGCCACACACAGACAGGGTGGAACTACTTCCAATGTTTTTGATGATTGTTGCCTTCAATGAGTATTTGCTAGGAAATGAGTTTTGCAGTTACATTGCATTTGATCATATGCTCTGTTCTTCATGAGGTGTGTGGCCTCTATTCTCACTTTCCTGTATTATTATTATACCCCAAATAAACTGAAGAGATTGTAACAATGAAAAGAAAAATAAAGGTAATCCTGTTTGTCAAGTTTTGTTTTCTTTACTGTGCTTTTGGGTTCCTATGAAGAAAGTCTTTGCCTGTGGCACCATCCTGAAGTATCTTCCATTTTTGACTTTAGTAGTTACACAGTTGTGGTGGGGAGGAGAAGGGCATTTGTATTCTCTTTTTTTTTGCCCCTGGGCACCCAATTATTTGTGGAGAAAATTGGAATATGTTGAGGAATTACAGAAAAGAAAGCTTTTTGGAGGGTAAGTTCCAGTCTAAATAAAACAGTCCCCAAATCTGAAAAACAAGAGATCTTTCTAGAACAGAGACTGTGGCCAGGGAGTCACGTACAGAATAGACTGAGTGGAGAGTTTTGGCAACAGGATATTTGCCAGATGCCCAGGACTGACCATACTGGGAAGAATTCAATGGCCAGGACAAGTGTCTTCAGTTAAATAGGAGTTAGGATTTTTACCCATGGATAGTCCAAATTCCATGAGTTTCATGTAAGTCTGGGTGAGAGATGTGGCTGTTCTGAGCTAGAACTGAAAACTAATTAGAATATTATCCCCTACAACATTCTGATGTTATATGTTAGTTATAGAAATACAATAATCTAAGCCAATAGTCTCTCCACCAAGCTAGTGAGAAAGGAGAGAAGTTTATTCAGCATTCAACCAGAATACTGTGTTCACTGGAGGGAGGTTACTTCAAGACAGAAAAAAATCTTACTGCCTTGTAGTCAGCCCATTACCAGCATCTCTAAATAGACAATGATTAGTTATCCAGTGAGAGGACTTGACAGCATCATGTAATTTATCCTAAATTTACCTTTTAATTAGGGTGACCATCTGTGTTATTTAATTGGTTTCTACAAAGGAAAGATAAACTCATATCTTTTGCCAAAAGGTGGATTTCTAACCAGGAGCCAGAACTGATGAAGAAATGCAACCCTCGAGATAATGGAATATGGAGAGGGATGTCTCTCCATATTTACAGTTCTATCAGGTGGCTCCTAGGTCCCTAGAAAGACTTCCCTGGGTCATAAAGTTGACAGAGGACTGATTTGTTTTTAAGTGATACAAATAAATGTAAGTTTTCTAGAAATAAAGCTTTAGTAGGACACAGTGGTGATTCCCTGTAATCTTAGCAATTGGAAAGTGGAGGCAGGAAGATTAGGGCTTTGAGGCCAACCTACCCCAATAACATCATCTCTCAAATAAAATTGAGAAAGCAATCAAATAATAAAAATTCTTGCAATTAAAACAAATGCTCCAGCTGGGCATGGTGGCACATATCTGAAATCCAAGCACTTGGAACACAGAAGTATCAGTAATTCAAGGTCAATATTGTTGCACAGCCTGGACTACCAGAGCCTCTAGCTATATCCAAAAGTAAACAAACAAAACAAATATTTGAAAGTCCAACAAAAACACCAAAAGTAAAAAACTCACCCTAAAATCTCCCTTAAAATTAAATATTTTAACAAAAAGATGAAAGGGGGTTATCCTTTATATTCCACAAAGAGATCCAAACCTCTCATTTTTAATATTTATTTATTCTCACAAGCCCCCAGAAATCACATAGTTTTTAGGTACAGAAGCAGAGAGTAATTCCTTTCTGGAACTCATGACTGGTGGGTATGGGAACACTCTCCCATTATAACAGCAATAAGCTTCAGGATGGTAAAGACACATGATCAGATGGTAACACTTGGCTGATAAAAAGTATGGCAGAGGGAGTCTCGAGATGCCCTGAAGCCTGGGTAAGGTGCTCCTATAGTCCCATGGGTTATTATACATAAATTTTCTATATATCCTTATGAGTTGTTGGTCAGGGAGGCCCTAGAGCCCCCAAAATAATATAAATCCCTGCCATCTTCTTGATTTCCCACTAGAACTGGATGACAACACCATACAGATAAAGGTATCACATACCCTGATTTCAAAATCTATAGAAGTCTATCTAGAACTTGGGCTGCAGCCTTCTCAATGGTGGCTACTCTTAATGGTGCTAGAAGGTGCAAGCCAGGTTACTATAGGAAAAAGGTATTAGTGGTCCTACCTGTCTGTGATTCCTTCTAATAACAATAATACAACCTGACTGCCAAATAAGATGCATACGCTTGTGCAATAGTGGTTCCATTTTTTTCTAGGAGCAACCAATCACTGATTAGCATCTATGCCTGTGTCACAGGAAGGGATCCACATATTGTACTGTAAAGTCAGTCAAAAATCCATGACTGAGGAAGTCTTGAGCCCAGGGAGGGAACTTATTACTTGTCCTTTAGTCAAACTAGTCAAATCATCCTTGAAATACTCATGTTCATGCCTAGAAACAGATGATACAGCTTTCACCAATGAGGCCTGTCTTTCACGTGAGTGGTGTGATTAATGTTGAGATTTATGGCTGTGAAAGGTCCTGAGAGTAAGTAGTGATTGAGTATTGGTCCTTAAACAAGACATTTATGCCACACCCTATAAGGGACTGGGAACACTGTGCAGAAAGAACGTAAGAGCTAAAAGATTGGTAGAACAGTGTCCAAATGCCTCTCCTGGGCATGGCATTGACATTGCAATCATTCTCATCAGCTGAGGTTGCCTTCAGTATGTCTGTGCAAAGAGGAGCCTGCAAACAATCAGGCACACACTGGGAGGAGCTGGAAGGTCTGCTCATCCCTGGAGGAGCTTGAAGGCTTGGTCATCCCTGCTGAAGTACTGACTAATGATAGCTTGTAGAAGAGGGAATAAGTAATTATTCTCATTCATGCACCCACTGATGAGACTATTAAGCTCTAGTAAGTAGTTCCAAATTGATGATAATATAGATACCTATATTATACCTATAGATAGGTCTGGTTAAATTCAGTAGATCACACAACAAAGTTAAAAGACATGAATCTTAGTAGGGGACTTGTAGGGAGGAAGAGTTTTGTCAGAGGTAAGAGTGTGATAAGAAAGGGTAGGGGTGAGAATAATTAGACTATATTATATACATGTGTGAAACTGTCAAAGAACAAAGTTAATTAATAACAAATAAATAAGAAAATCCAACACATGCTTGTCTAATATTATATATGCATTTTAATGTCCAATGCAATTATTTTGATTAAGTAAATGATAACCATGTGATTATTTTCTCTGTCTAATAAATTTATCTCTTTCTCACCTGGTAGATTCTCAAATACTTCTCTACTTGCATTGGATTCAGGAATTCACACAAGTGAATTACAATTCTGTATTATTTTATCACATGTTAGTTACACAGCAAAACAAAAGCAAGGATAGGAAAGTTCTACAGAGCCAAAGTGGCATATTACTATTCCTAGAAATTATTATTCAAATACTACACAGACACCTATGCAAAGGCTGAGCATTGTGGTGGTCTACCCTGAGAATATGAATTGAGCAGACTTTTAAGAGTCAGGCTGCCCACAGTTTTTCTGAAACTGAATAGAACCAGCCTGGGTTCCACATCTAGTGCTGTGGCATAGTCTGGCCACCACCACCTTCCCACAGGCCAATCACTAAGCTTTTGTCTCCACTGTTCTACCTGCAACGACCCCAGGTCCCTTCTGCACAGATTCCAACCAACACTGCTAGCCAGGCTTCCCAAGACCTCCTCCAGGATCTAGCTCAGTTGAGTCTCCCTGGCATCCTCAACAATGCCTTTTCCTCAGCCTTGCAGACCAAGTCTTGGTCCCACATGCAGCAAAAAAAATTTAAGAAGGAATAAAATGTTTCCTGGAACTATGAAAATGAAAAGAACAAGACAAAACCTCTGAGACAATTTTAGGGGAAAAAAAAGAGACCATGAATTTGATAGAGAGCAAGAATAGGTATATGGGAGGGTTTGGAGGGAGGAAAGGTAAAGAATAATATTGAAATTATATTATAATCTCAAAAGTAAAAATAAAATAAAAAAGAGTCTGGGGACAAAATGGGAAACATTTCTTACTGTGATGCATCTCATTTTTCCTTGTAGAAAATACACAGTATGTTAGCAACTATGAATTTCTTTGTGATGGACCTTAAAAAAACTTCAGGCTTATTATATTCATTTTAAAAATTGAAATAGAATCACACCACTTTCCCAGATGCCCTCCTTTGAACCCCTCCAAGCTACTGTCCCTCAAACCCCTCTGTTGTCCCTGTCTAAGGCTGACTCTCCATTTAGTATTCACTTTTCTTTTTATTGTTAAATATGTATGTGTGCACTTATTCATAAGCATTTATGACCAAAGAAGAAAATTTTCAGACTGCAGTGTTTGTCTAACATGTATGAGGCCCCTGGTTCAAGTTAAAAAAACCCTACCCCAAGCCACTGCGCACAGAGACAACACTGCTATCTTATTGTAGGGTTCTGGCTAGTCTGGGCAACTGATTTCTTAAGGTAAAGCTTAATTTTTTTCTCATTCATTCTGTCTGCCTGAACTAGAATTCATATATTTGAACTGGCTCTGTACTTGCGTAACTTAGCTCTTACAATCAAGTCCAGAATGTGAATATGACAAATTTACTGTGGCAAAACAATATATCCTAGAATAGCCTAGAAGCTCTAACAATGTCCCCATCTCAAGACTCTATTAATTAAATCTATGCTTATAATCATAGCCACAAAGTTTTGAAAAGTCTTCATATTGTTGATGTTTTGTCAACCCTAACATACTGTACTGGTTTCTTGGTTCTATTTTGCCCTTTTCTTTGGAAAGTGATACTCTTCATATATGGTGGTGGGGTTGATTGGGCAGCATCCCTAAGTGATCACAATATTCTACTGTACATATTCCTGAAAAAATGAAAACTTACCATTGTGAATATTTTAATTATATCAGCTAAACATGTATATATGTTGGCTAGAGTTTTCATTCAAACTGGTTCTTGGGCACAGCTTGGGTGGAGCCCATACCATACAAACACTATATATAAAAGGATATTTGGATATTGCCTATAAATTGCAAAGATACCTATAGATCAGTCAACAGGAAAAAACAAATGTTTTCCTACTGATTGACTGCACTAGATGTTGATCAGTCCAAATGCCATATTGTTACCCAATATGTTTTAATACAAGCAACAGTAAAAAACATATATGTATTTTATTTCTAAAGCATATATCAATGACAAAGAGTGTGTAAGCCAGTTTGTAAATAGAACAGCAATGTTCCAACTTCTAACAGATGGATAATACAGAGCTGTTCTTAGTTCAATTTTCATAATAAGATTTTCAGAAGTCCAAGATTTGACTTCATAAAAGAGCAGTGGCTGCTGCTAAAGATTAAAGGACCAGATGTATATTCAAGGTCTGCCTAAAAGGATCTTCTGGGGGGGTTCTGCATGGGCAACTTTATGGGTTCTCATTGGGTATTACATAATGAACAAATTTATCCTGTTTTGGACTCACAGTGTGTGTGTGTGTGTGTGTGTGTGTGTGTGTGTGTGTGTGTGTGTGTACCAATACTAATTAAATAAAAATAGTGGAGAAAATAAACCTACTGACCAATAAAAAAACAGAATCTGATGTTTGTGGGAAACTTTTGAATTACTCAAATTTTCTTTCTTTCTTTGTTTTAATCTTTGCCATTTTTTATTTGTGTAACTACTATTATTCTGCCCAATACAGTTCTAATTGTGCCCTTTTCATCATTTGTTCTTGATGCTCAGAGTATGCATGCAGTTGAACAGATTAGCTGTTGAAGGCAAGAACTGAGAATGAATGCTGTATCCACAGATGCTGCACCTCAGGTACATGGGCATATCCCAGAGTAGAGGGACATTGAGACTGGTGTTGCATCTCTTTTCCTCCAAAGAAAACAATCTCTTAAGGATGTACAGTACACTCACTCATTAAAGGCTATGAATGCAGCACAGAAGGCATAAAAGCAAAAGAAAGAAACACCCAGTTACGCTCAGAAATTGAATGTGATCACAGAAACTTACCTAAACTAATTAGGAAAAGCTGGTGAAGTACCAAGTCGTAGATGCTAAGGCTCATGAAAGATCACATACTCATCAGAACTGAGTCTGCACCTTAGCTGGCACAAGGCAACTCACCTCACTGAGCATCCCAAATCTTAGCATTTTCACATTTGAAGTCTTAGACATCACTATAGCTGTATTCAAGATTAAAATGAACATGTGATTATTAAGTAGGGATGACACACCAGTCCTTACCCCATGGAAACAATCATAGCTAATGTTCAAAATGGTTGATACAGAGGAGTCTAGAGTTATGAATACTTGTCAAAGAACTGAGGAACCTCGAGAGGATTGGGGATAGTTAAGAAGAGGGTGACTCAGGCTATTATTCCAAACTCATGGAAAGTCTCTCTCTCTCTCTCTCTCTCTCTCTCTCTCTCTCTCTCTCTCTCTCTCTCTCTCTCTCTCTCTCTGTTTGTGTACTTCCACACTGCTCTGTCAGCTGAGTTATCAGACCAGTGAAGGACTGATATTTGTATTTACCTGATTCTGAAATATAGTAATCTTTTAATAACCAGGCCTATTCTGCAATTCTATTATTAAAATGCCACCAAAATGTCACTATTAAATAATTTTCCTAGCTCTGAATCTAAGGAACATATATAAACAAGGAAAGGCTAATACATGCTAAGTCGGGGAAGAATATTGTAGGGCCTTGGATGTGCACTGCAATCTCCCTTGTATGGGTAATCATCTCACTAGGACTATCCTGTGACATCTGATTTCCCCCCAAAATATCAAAATAGAAAGAAAAAGAAAGGAAGGAAGCTACAGGGAGAGGGAGAGCTTGAGAATCTATAGAGATGGCTTGACTGCATTTATTTCTCTAACTTTCCTTTGAAAAATACTCAGTTCAAAAACTTGTGCACACATGGTAGCCTGGTATTAAACGCAGTTTCACCCAGAGATGATAGTGTCTTCTGTTTTAAGAGAGAAAGCATGTCTGCACTGTACAAATATTGAAGCCACATGCTGTCCCCTGCTGTCATCCAGGAGCTAATTTGTTCACAGCTCACCTATTGCAGCATCAAATTGCCTCAATTACCAGCTCACAGTGACCTCTGATCAGAGATGTTCTCCATTAACTTCTAACTGAAGGAACTTGCTAGGAAGCCCCTCCCTCCCATCAATCATGATGAGTTAGCTCTCTTTTCAAAGGCATCCCTGCAGCGGGAACTCATTCAAGTGTCAAAGCAGGCTTTTAATTGCAAAGTTAATTTTCATTCTGGTTGACTGGAAACATCCAAGCATTAAATTTGATTCCCCTGGGTTACTAAAATGTAAATGTCGATAATGTCCTATAAATTATAGAGAAACCCCTATAGGAGGGATAAGGCATACCACATTAGATGACCCTCTAGTTAGCCAGAGAAGATTCCAGAAAGGAATCGAGGTATATGTCAGGGGTGGGCATCAGAGGATCCCATAAGGAAAGTGGGTGACATAAGTACTAGAACTATCTCTGACCCCACAGGTCAGAAGGGAAATGGTATTCTAAGATGGAAAGAGTACAGGAGACAAACTATCTAAGTGTAGAGAAAGCAATGCCAGTGACAACTCTCTTGGTGTGAGTAATCCCAGGAGGCTTTTATCTCTGTACAGACAAAAAACCAGCAGGAAGCAAAAGACTAAAAGCACCCTTCCTGGGAGAGATCAGCAAGCAGGGTAAAATAGGTCTGGAGAGACACTTGGAGAAGAGAAGGCTGATGCTCCTCCAAGGAGACAATGCCCTCACTCAGAGACAAGAAGAAAGCTATGCCAACCCCACTTCATCCTCTCCTTGTCCAAACCTACTTCCACAGCCCCACCTCTCACCTAGGCCTACACTCATAGCAAGCATCAAGGCAATGCACACTGTTGGGGAAAGCCACTGTTTTAGGAACTCTGTTTACTAAAACCTCAGGCTGTATAACCCCTTCCCTCTGTTTACCCCTTCCAGTTTCCCAGCTAAGTATTTGTTTTGCACCCTGTATTGGGGAGACACCATGGTATCTTCAGCCCCAGTACCCAGGTTTACTTTGCTCCCAGGCAAATGCAAATTTGTGTTATATGTGTCTGTTCAGCTATGCATCTAGAAATCATTACTGAAATCATTTGTCTAACCCCATATAATGAAGTTGAACCAAATGTCCCTTCTTTATGCACCTTTCTTGTGGCCATGTTAGTGTTATCATACCTCTGTTTTTAAGCCACTGTCTCTGTGAAGGCAGGCAAGGATCATACATTGACATGATAGTAAACTTCCTGTTTCTGGCATGGGGAAAGGTAGCAAACTGAATCAGGCTATTTGGAGCTCCCTTGAGGTGTGCAAAGTTGGAGGCCAGGGAAATAAATGCCTTGTGCAGGAGTATAGAGGTTTGCATTAGCAGAGTGGCCTTCTAGACCACATCTTCTGTAGGGCAGGAACTTGAAACAAGGGGTCCATGAGGAAAGCAGAGGATCATCCTCGATTAAAATTAAAATCTGTTCAGATGAGATCAGGAAATAGAAACCACGTGGCACTGAAGCTGTAAACCAAGAGAGAAGTATTAATGAAAAGATGGCTCCAAACATCCCACTGACAATGATGCATTTGTAAGTATATCAACTCCGAGGGCCAGATGAGAAAGAAGCCTGTGATGGAGGGGACCAATCAGGAAAATGAAAGGCCAGGTTAAGGAGTCCAACAAGATGATTTATGCCCTGCATGTGTAGATCAGTAACTGCTGGCTGGCCACCTTTACACTACTTTCTGTGTGAATCAAGGGTGACAGGATTTTATCTCAACGAGGAATCAGACAGATGCATAGACAGCAATTGTAAGCATTTCTTCAAGTAACAAACAGAGTGAAGAATGTATTTCAACCTGAGTAAAGAAGAAATCATATTACACCAGCCAGTATGTGGCTAACAATAAATATCATTAGGTTTCATATGGATTTTACACCAGAAACTTGATGTTACAACTGCTGATGGTACACACACAAGTGATGCGATTAACTCAGATGCTACTTCAGAAGACTGGACATGAGTTACTAGATTTTTTTCACCGGGAGAAATGACAAGTAAGCCTGTTTCTTCTCAATTTAGTCATGGTGGTTAAAACATTCTGAGTACTCCAAACTTAAAAATGCCCACTTAACATTTTCAATAACTACTTGATGGGAAAGTTTGAGTTTCCAGTGTATACAGAATATAAAAGCAAGGTACAGAGGACAGTAACAAGTTCAGAGTCATACTAGGATTAGAACTGGATTCTGTGTCTTACAGATCTATGGTTCCCCCATGAGATGTGGAGTATCTTCTAGCAGAGTATTTTGGTCTAGGGGCAAACAGGAGTACTCAGAAGGTCCTGAGAACACCCAAGGACAACCAGGAAATCTGGACTCTGCCACTCACTAGGATATGGTTGTATTATAACTCCCCAGTGACACAGAATTGTGGCAATCAGACCAGTGGCCCTCAATAGTAATAGAGTTCTCAGTAATGGCATATGAGATGCTATTTTATTTTTTACCTTATCCAGCACAGAGGCCAGTTGTGGGTGCAAATAACCTGCCTATTTTTTTTCAAAATATGACATTCCCTTTCCCTTCTTTGCCTGGGATTCTGAATGTCCCTGGCCCCCTTCCCAATTAATCACTAACCAAACATAATTTTTTTCCTGCCTGTAGTGGTGACTATCTGAGCTGAGAGCTGAGCAGTCTGTTGCTGGTGCTGGCTGTGTAACACTGGGCAGACAGCATCCTGCTCTGTCTCTAGATCTTTCACAGGAAGCATGGAGGTGCTGGAGAAGTGCTTGGGGTGTCCAATGCAAAGTGCTTAAATGACAAACGGCATCTAAGCAATGCTGATGGGGATTGTACTGTGTATGTTTATCTTATTGATTGTTAAATATAATACTGTTTGGCCAATGAGACAGGAAGTTAGACAGGACTAGGAGTCAAAGAGGATTCTGGGAAATGTAGTAGAGAAGTGATGATCCAAGCAGGAAGTGACATAGCAAGGAGACTCATATTTAAGCAAAGGAGAAACAGGAAGGGCCCTCTTTTCTCCTCCATTCCTGCTCCAGGGGCACAATGTGATCCACCGACAAGGAGGGACACCAATAAGGCATCTGATAAGATAAGTCTTATAAAATATATAGATGTATGATAATTGAGACTGAGCTAACAGATGAGAATCCTAGTCATTGGGCAAGCAGCATTGTACCTAATACAAGTTTCTGTGTATTCATTTTGACCTAACTCGGGCGGGCGGCTGGCAAAAAGCTTACACGTGTCGGTGGGGCTCAGGCAGCTTTTGGCGGAAAGATTTATCGTAACATAATGCAGCTGTATTTACCATGTAATCTGATAGTCCATGTACATCCTGTGTGTTTTTACATGTGTACCTGTGTGTGTGTGTGTGTGTGTGTGTGTGAGTGTGTGTGTGTGTGTGTGTGTGTGTGTGTGTGTGTGCCATGAAGTGTATGCAGATGCACATGTGTGTGGAGGCCAGAGAACAGCCTCAGGTGATTCTCCTCTTCAGGGGCTGCCCTCCTTATGGAGCAAGGTCTCTTACCCTCGCCCAATATTACTCCTTCTCTCCCTTCTCTTTGTTCCTTTCTTCTCCATCCTTTCATTCCTCTTTCCCACCCTCCTTTTCTAGCACATTACTCCCCATCCAGTCCTCACTTTCACACTGGGCAGAGTCAGAGGGCAGAGGTGAAGAAGTCCTTGCACCTTCAGTGATGATGTGACCTTATTATAACTTAATCATGATGACTGACAGGAGGCTTCCTGGGCATCAAATGTCAGGTCCCTCAGCCTATGCCAGTTTTAGACTAGACTTTACACTATCACTCTGTATGCTGCATGGCATCTTCCCACTGCAGACGAAACATGCTCTTCTTTGAATAATGTTCACACTTTGTGTTGATTGTGGCTGATTATTTTATAAGGGAAGCTGAGCTTAAACACTGGGGACATGCTTCTGTTGTGTCATGTTTACAGATTCCATTTGAGCAAAGCTGGCATTTCTAAAGTTTGAGTAAAAACTTGCTAGACTATTTCCCAGAAACCAATCATAAACAATAAATGTGCCTGTTATAAACAGTTCACACTTCAGGTACACATAGATTTCTTCTTACCCTTATAAATGGGTATAAACAAGGCATGTGTTTTTCCAAACAATTCTCATATGTGGTGATGGTTTGGGAGAAAACTGTGAATTAAGAGATCACAGATAGTTTTGCCCAAGGAATTTTCCTAGGCGATTGTGGCTCCTCCTCTCCACTACTACCACTACTGCAACTATTAGCACTACTACTACTACTACTACTACTACTACTACTCACACACACACACACACACACACACACACACACACACACACACGCATGTACTTACAGAGTTCTGTAAGTAAGAAGGATCAAGCCATGGACAGAACCATCTATAGTCTCAGTGGAAGAGTTGATTTGGAGAAACCACTCCCAATTCTTTTATGATGTTCATGATGAACAATCATTTTCTTCTGCATCATGATATCAACCCCTGCTGCAGTGTTGGTGAGAATTGGGTGAAAGTTCTCAGGAAATACTTCTCTAGAAAAACCTGGGATCTTCAGAGGGTTACAATGGCAACAACAGTCTCTACACCCTGTGTAGGACAACTCTACTCTGCAAATTTAGACTCCACAAGTAAAATAAAGGCTCCTTAGATGAAGTACAAGACCTGCTCTTGAAGGCTGACAACAGGTGTGAGTCCAGCATTAGTTATAACCAAGGAGTTCCCTGTAGGTTGCATCACCAACTTCTCTTTCTGTAGAGGGAGAAGGTTGCACTGTTATTTTAAGGAGCCTTTTGAACATTGAGATTATATTGTCTCTGGGTAAAATAGATTTTTAAAGAGTCTTGTTAATAATTAATGTAAAATGTTTAAATCTGAGATAAATATTTCTACTGCTATATTACAAGACCTTTGACCATTACAACAGGAGACCATCACTGATTTTCTACCACTGATCGATGGTACCACTCTCATTCAAGGAGTTGTAAGCTCCTATGGAGATGGTGCTATGCTGTCATTTCCATCTAACTTTCCCATCATGTATGGTAAGCAAGAACATGAAAGTAAAATAATATTTCTAAGTAAGCAAGCTGAGGATTTTCACTAGGAAGATGATTGCTGTTGAATATGTGGGCAAAAGATGAAAGCAGAGAAGAAGGAATGTATGTTAGTTTGAGGAAACTCTCCATTGAGGTATAAGTGTGAATGGGCTGAGAAGAACACCAGACTAAATCCATGTGTAGTGAGAAGAGAAAAAGTCAATTGATGACAAAGAAAGGGTCTCACTAGTAGAATGATGAGGTATGCAGAGTTTAAACTGGACCCAGCATCAGTGTGGGACAAGGGTTAGGCCGAAACAAAGGGAACTAAGACACATTAAAATGAGTCTAAACCATAGCGTCTTGCCTTTGAGGGGCTTCTGTTGAATATTTTCTAGGTAAGTTTTTTTTTTTTTAATCACCCTGTTAGAAAGGACTCCAAAGAGGAGCTGTTCACTATGCATAATGTGTTTTTTACTGCACAGAATGCCACTACCGAGAACTAATGGCATAGCTGCCACCATGCTGTGACATTCCATTTGACAAAATGATATGTTGTTATTAAGCAGTGAGGAGTATTGACTTCTCAGTGTGTTTCCTGCTTGCCCAATTGCTCTGGTTGCAACAACAATGTATATGTTAAACACACAGATAAGATACAGGTTCATCTCTGGTACTCGGCAATATGAAACTTGTTCTATGCCGTGGAAATAATCAAATCCTCTCTCACTCTCCTTGACTCCAGGCTTTCAAAAACAAGCTTTGTTGTTGTTGTTGTTGCTTCATTTTAGTCCTCCTCATGGAAACATTTAAAATGTGGGACAGTTCCTCAGATAAAGTACAAGACATGCTCTAGAAGTCTAACAGTAGGGTGGCACCCCAGGCTTAGTAATGACCACAATGTTTCCTTGGAAACCAATTCGACCATCAGTTTCTTCCTCTGTAAATGGATAATGCTGCACTATATTATTTTAAAGTTTTATCTATTCATTAATAATATATTGTTCTTGGGGTTGGAAATGGTTTAGTAATTAAAAGCACTTGCTGCTTTTGCAGAGGACACGGGTTTAGTTCCTATCATGTACATGACCAGGTCATTCAATGACTTCTATGGGCACCAGGTACTCAGGTGGTACACATATGCACATGCAGGCCAACACTGCTAAGCTTATAAGGAAAGTAGATATTTTCCAAAAAGGATACTAATATTAATTTAAATGATATATTTAAACTCAATACATTTTTCTTCATGCCCACTGTGTTAACAGGCTGGCATTGCTCAAATTTATTTGAGGAATAAGACAACCAAAAACCAAAGACCTTGCTTTGCTGGAACTTACCTTTTAGTAGAAAGAGACAGACAGGAAAAAGAAACAAAACAAAACAATGTACTTCTATAACATTCCGGAAGAGATGCAATGGGAAATTAAGTAGGTTAAGCAGAAGGAAGTAGTGATTGTGGGAGTAGAGGTGGGAGGAAGGTAAGAGATTAATTTATTTTGGGTAGTCATACAACCTCCTGTGATAAAGTTACTTCATAACAGTTATCAGGATGAAATAAGGAAGCTGACTACACAGACACCCAGGGGAAGAGTATCTAGGGGAAAGAAGAGCAAGTAAAAAAATCCCAAAGCAGGAGTCTGCTTGAAATACAGTTGAAGTCTGTCCCCATGAGGTCTGGCCAGGAGGGCCATCCAGAGGTTAGCCTGCTTTTGAATATTCTTCCACTTGCCTTCAGCTCATGCTATTGAGTCAGCATAGATGTCAACAGAGACCCAACAGACTTGAAATATTTCAGAAACTACCTATCCCCACATACACAGAGAGCCCTCAGCAAGACCTCAGAGCCTGGAGGCAGAACGAATAGCCAACATGTTCCAGGAGTATATATTAAGGTATAGTTATCTCTTGAATAGGCCAGATCATTTTGTAACTTATGGCAAACAGTATTCTGAAGTCTTTTAAACGTTTTCCTAAAAATGAAGAAGTTGAAACTTAGACAATTATTAGGAAGGAAGCTAAAAGCAAAATCTGCCATGAGAAGGTGGGAATAGTTAATGCCTAAATGAGCATTTGTAATTACAGCCACAAAATCACCTTGTAGACACTTAATAGTTTAATAAGATTTTTAATGAGGCTGTTTGAAAATGAGAAAGCCTACTGTATAAAATGGTCCCATAAAACATTAGGCAGCTGTGCTGTGCCCTCAAACCAATCACAAAGCCCATCCGCACCTTGTAATGTGAAGTATAGATTCAGCTCATGGCATGATTTTAGCTATACTTGATTCCAAACAGTGTTAGGAAGATCTCAAATTTCTTCTGAAAAGCCCCACAAATATGGTGGATGACTATCGGGAATAAAAATAATAATAAAACTCACTACCTTTGTAATTACATTCCTACCTCTGCCATATGCATTCCTATATTTATTACAGTAATTAATTTATTTCACCTCTTCAGAGTCTATCAGCATTGCAATTGGGAATAGGACACAGAGGACACTTCATCTTTGTTCTGGGGACAGTTATCCTCTACTCACCACAGTACATAATCAGCTATACCAAGGGAAACAGGAGGTTACAGTGAGACTTACAAACCAGAGGATGGATGAGTTCAGAAAGAGGAGCAATACTTGCCACATATTTAACTAGAAGACTTCTCAGAAGTAGCTGTATATTCTATCATCCTTGAAGTCCACTCGTGAAAATGGAATGGTATAGAAGGGTGGTGCTGTCTTATTGTCAGAACTGTAAGGAGGCCGAAATGATGAGAGAGTGAGCTTACATGGAAACCATGGCGGGGGGAGGGGGTGTGGGGGATGGCAAAGATAAAGCCCAGCTCAAGAGCAAGCATTTAAGTGAGAAGATAATAAAATTGGAAAGATAAAATGCTGAACCCAGTCCAGCTCCCCCAAGTCCCCACTCTCCACCCACACCTCCAGGTTTCTATATGTATATGCCATTGGATGGAACATGCTATAAATGTCTATTCATTCATTAGATCTACAGTAGAGATTAACTCTATAATTATTTCATTGATTTTTAGTCTGGATGACCTAAATATTGATGACAATGGAGTGTTGAAGGAACCCACTTTTATCAAGAACAGTCTGTCTGTCCTTTGTTCATTAGTGTTTCTTTAAAGAAATTGGGAAACCTAATGTTCAATATATATATATACATATATATGTATATATATATATATATATATATATATATATATATATATTTAAAACTACCTTGTCTTCCTGGTGAATTCCTCATGTAAGTCATATATAGTGGTCTCTTTATTTATTAACTTTATTTTTGGGTGTAGTTTACCAGAGTAACTATACCATCATGTTCTTAGTTTTGATTCAGGTGATCAATAGACTTCCATCCTTTTAACCCCATTTGGTGCCAGTGGGTATTTTCCTTGAGATAACAGATAGCTAGATCTGTAGAAGGCTACAGAGTTCCTAGACTTTAAGAGCATCATCATTTAATCTCATATGATTAAGCCTTAAATGAATGAAAATATAATTTACCTTAACAGTGTTGATTTGATCTTTACATCGTTCCTCCTCTCCCCCAAATCAATTCCTAAAGCTTGTAGCAGACTACCTGCTGTGTCATCCTTTTCCTCTCTGCCTCCATCTCCAGGGAATCACCAAGATCTACCCCTCCAAACCACCTTCTGCTAAACCCCATTATTCCAGCCCCTAAATTCCAGCAGGCAGGCCCTGGGAACCCTCAGGTCACTTCTGGCAGGGAAGCAGGTAGGCAGGCTCCAGACCCTCACTCTCCCTCCTATCATCCATACCCAAACACCCAGTCCCACTCCCAAGTCTGTAGCAGACCACCTGCTGCTCCCTCTCCTCTTCTTTGCCCCCACATTTTGCAGATCATGAAGATACTCTCCTCCAAACTTCCTCCCTCCTCACCTATCCCCTAACTCCAGCAGGTTTTACCTGGGAACCTGCCAGCCAAGCAACCAGAAGCAAGCAGGCCAGTTGGAGTAGGTAGAAAATCTTCAGATCTTCATTCACCTTCCTCTCCTCCATAACCAATTTCCCTCATTCATGTTCATTCCCAGCTATGTAGCTGACTGCCTGTTGTGGCCTCTCCTCACTCTCTGCCCCCATCCCCAGGTGACTAAGCAGATTCTGGGGGAGCACACACTAATCCTCTCTCAAGTTAACCTCAATACTCCACAGGCCATCCCATTCCTATGTGTCACTTCTGAATACTTAGAAATACATTTTACTCAGAATCTTCAGTGACCAGATGCACCTAAAAGGATCACAGAAGAATCTCCTACCAGGCAACACACAGCCACGATACTCCCCTAAGAACCAGAGAGGGCAATAGAAACCAAGGGAAAACGCACCTACCAACTCAACAAAGACAAGCACAGCTATCAGCATGTAGAATTGCAATCTTCCCAAACCCAGATGCCTAGACATCAGCCTTAAAATGCAATCAATAGTAACCAGGATTATGTCTCCACTAAAGCCCAGAAACCCTACCCGCAGGCCCTTAGTATTGTACTGAAGCACAAGAGAAAACTGTAAAACAGCCTTTGTAATATGATAGAGGTCCTTAAAAAGGAAAGGAATGAATCCCTTAAAGGAATCCATGAAAACACAGCAGTGAAAGAAAATGAGTAAAACAGTTCAACACCTAAAAGTAGAAATAGAATCAATAAAGAAAACCCAAACTGAAGGAAATCGGGAAATAAAAAATTTAAGAACGCAAACAGGAACCTCAGAGGCAAGCCTCACCAACAGAATTAAAGAGATGTGAGAGAGAATCTCAGGCATTAAAGACATAATAGGTGAAATGGATACCTCAGTCAAAGAAAATGTTAGATCTAAAAAACTTCCTGGTACAAAACATCCAGGAAATCTGAGAAATTATGAAAAGACTAAATCTAAGAATAATAGGTCAAATTGCCTCTGAGCATGACACCTCACCCTAAGGAATGGGCTTCAACAATCTAGCTCATGTTAAAGTTTGTGTCAAGGTCCTGTACCAGGGCTCCCTCTGATATATTCCACATTTCATGACTGTCCTACCTACGAAGGGCCTACTTACATTTCCTGGAGTCTCCACAGTTGTAGGTCCAGAGTTCATGAGTTTCCATGAGCTTGGTTCAGCTGTCTCTGTAGATTTCTCCATTATGATCTTGATCTCCCTTGCTCATATATTCCCTCCTCCCTCTCTTCGACTGGATTCCTGGAGTTCAACCTGGTTCTTGGTGGTAGATCTCTGCATCTGGTTCCATCACTTACTGGATGAGGGCTCTCTGATGATAGTTGGGGTATTCGTCAATCTGATTACAGAGGAAGGCCATTTCAGGCATTCTCTCTACTATTGCTAGGAGTCCCACTTGGTGTCATCCTTGCGGATTCTTGGGAGTTACCCTAGCACCAGGTTTCTCCCTAATCCCATAGTGGCTCTCTCTATTAAGGTAACTTTTTCATTGTTCTTCCACTGCATCCCTCCCTGCCTGGGCCATCTAGTTTCCTTCTGTTTTCATCTCCCCTCCCCCTTAACACCTCCACTCCCAGTTTGAAATATCATCTAATTTCTCTTCCCAGGATGATACATGATATAATCCCAGGACATGAGTTAGTTTATCAGAGCCCATTCCCTATGGTGGGATGCCATACTCAGTCTTAATGCACGGGAGAGGGACCAGGCCATGACCCAACCTATTGTACCAGACTATGCTGACTCCTTATGGGAGCCCTTACTGTGAGGAAGATGAACTGGGGGTGGGTTGGTGGGGAGGTGAGGGAGGATGGGAGGAGATGATGGGGTGTGGGAATAGGGGTAGAAGGGAGAACTGTAGTTGGAATGTAAAATAAAAAAATAAAAATGGAAAAAAAGGGTAGTAGGTCAAAGGCACAGAAAAAAAATTTCAGCAAAATCACAGAAGAAAATTTCCCTGATGTAAGGAAAGAAATGCTTATCAAGGTACAAGAAGCACACAGAACACCAGATGAACTGGCCCATAAAAGAAATCCCCCCTTGACACATAGAATCCAAAATACTAAATATACATACCAGATAAGGAATATTAAAGCTGCAAAAGAAAAAGATAACATATAAGTAACATATAAAGTAACATATAAAGTCAGACCTATTAGAATAAAGCCTGACTTCTCAAAGGAGAATCTAAAAAGCCAGACTAGCCTAGACAGATGTGATGCAGACTTTAAAAGACTAAAGATGCCAGCCCAGACTACTATATCCAACAAAACTTATAAGAATAATAAATGGAGAAAGTCATACATTCTATGGTAAACCAAATTTAAGCAGTATATATTTGCAAATCATGCCCTACAGAAGGCACTAGAAGGAAAAACTCTTACCTAAAGAGGTTAACCACACTCAAGAAAAACAAGAAATAAATAAACCAAGAACAGCAAATCAAGAAATAGGAAAACACACACACACACACACACACACACACACACACACACACACACACACACACACACACACACAACTACCACCAACAAAATAACAGGAATCAACAAACACTAGTCATTGATATCTCTCAACATTGTTGGTCTTAATTCCCCAACAAAAAGACACTAACCAAATTTATGCAAAACAGGATCCATCATTCCACTGCACCCAAGAAACACTTATTAACATCAGGGATAGACATCACCTCAGGGCAAAAGGATGGGAAAAGGTATTCCAAGCAAATGGCCCTAAAAAGAAGGTAGGTATAGCCATTTTAATATTTGAAAAAATAAACTTCAAACCAAAATTATTTAGAAGAAATAGGGAAGGTCAGTACATACTCATCAGGGAAAATTTCACCAAGAGCAATTCTGAGCATTTATGTGTCAAACACAAAGCCACCCAAGTTCATAAAAGAAACATTACTACACCTAAATCAAATATTTACTCTCACACTGATCTTGAAAACATCAATACCCAATTCTTTCCAATAGACACATCATCTAGGAAAAGATCTAAACAGAAATACTATAGCTAACTAAAGTTATAAACCAAATGAACCTAACTGATATTTACAATATTTACAGAACACATTTCCAGAGACAAAAACAATATACATTCTTTACAACACCTCTTAGAACTTACTTCAAAACTAACCACCATGAACTAAAGCTGGATATCAGCAGTAACAAAAAAAAAAAAAAAAAAAAAAAAAACAGGAAGCTTACAAACTGATGGAAACTGAACAGCTCTCTACTGAATGAAAACTGGGCTAAGACAGAAAATAAGAAAGAAATTAAAGACTTACTAAAATTGAATGAAAATGATTACAGAACATACCTAAATGATAAAAGCAGTTCTAGGAAACAAGTTTAAACTGTGCTTACATTTAAAACAAAACAACGCACACCAAAAAAAAAAAAAAAAAAAAAAAAAAAAAAACAGAACTGTCATATCAATAACTAAACATCCCACCTTAAAACTCTAGCACAAAATGAAGAAATCATCCCAAAAGGAATAGACTGCAAGAAATAATCAAATGTAGGGCTGAAATCAATAAAATAGAAACTAACAAACAAATAGGCAAGAATGAATCCAACAGTTGATTCTTTGAGAAAATCAGTAAGATTTGCAAACCTGTATCCAAATTAACTAAAAGGTGGGGAGAGAAAATCCAAATTAACAAAATTAGAAATGAAAAGGGGGCCATAATAACAGACACCAAGGAAATCCAGAGAATCATAAGGACAAATTTTAAAAACCTGCACTCCACCAAGTTAGAAAAAAATTTAAAAAAATGGATAATTTCTGGATTCATACCACTTACCTGGATTAAATCAAGATCCCAAAAGTAATTTGAACAGACCTATAACCCTTAATGAAATTAAAGCAGTCTCATAAAGAGATAATGTCCAAAATATATAATGAACTAGCAAAACTAGGTATCAAGGAAACAACAAAAATGGGGTGTAAATCTAAATAGAGAATTCTCAAAAGAGGAAACTCTAATGGCAGAGAAACGAAGAAATGTTCAACATCCTTAGTCATCAGGGAAATTCAAATCAAAACTGCTTTCAGATTTCATCTTACACCTGTCATAATGACTAAGATCAATAAAACAAATGACAGATGATGCTAGTGAGAGTATGCATTAAGGGGAACACTCATCCATTGCTGGTGGGATTGTAAACTTGTACAGCCAATATGAAAATCAGTGTGGCAGTTCCTCAGAAGGATAGGCATATACCCAAATGGCACTTCATCCTACCACAGAGACATTTGCTCAACCATGTGTTGCTGCTCTATTTACAATAGCCAGAAATTGAAAAAATAGATATCCTTCAACAGAAGAATAGATAAAGAAAATGTGGTATGGAGTATTACTCAGCTGAAAAAAAAAGAGTAAAATCATGAAATTCACAGGCAAATGGTTGAAATTAGAAAAACATTATCCTAAGTGAAGTATCCCAGACAAATATGATATGTATTTGCTTCTATGTGTATATTAGCTGTTAATAATAATAACCAAGCTACCATCATGGAACCACAGAAGTTGGTATGGAGTAAAGCACTAGAGGACACAGATCTTGTTAGGAAAAGGAAATATAATAAATAGTTATGGATGAATTAGGGGGCAACTGGAACAGAAAGATCAAGTGGGGAGGAGAAGGGGGACAAGGGAGGGAACACTGGAAGAGATGGAAAAACTTAAGGGCCATCTGAAGGGTAGTATGAAAACATAATACAGTAGAAGCTTCATAAATATATACATATATGAAGATTATCTGAATTAAATTGCCAAAGAATGAAGAAGATAGAGTCCCAACTAGACATCTCTTGTCATAAAATGAACCTTCCAGTGCAGGATTTAGGTTACATCTAATTGAATTGTTGGTCAAAGAGGTCCCATGAGAACCTACAAACAACCCAGGCTGTTGTCCAGACTATACATTCTTCACAAACTGACAGAAGGCTGAATTGCCTATGACAAATCCTACACAATTCATTGAACATGGAGAAGTTTAGGCACTGGTGCCTAAATAGAGCCTTGCTAGTGTCTCTGGTACAGGAAAATACTTGGGTATGCTGCTCAAAGATAAGGGTAAATACCAATCCAGCCCCCAACCCTTTGATGTACAATGGTGTCCTGCCTGCAAAATCTGCTGAGCAAATTGGGAGCACAGTAAGAGGGGGGAGGGAGCTAGGAGAATGAGAAGGGGAGTAGAAGAGGGATGCAGAGGACATGAGGGAGCAGAAAGTTTGAGTCAGGCGAAGAATAGATGATAACAAGAATGGAGATATCATAATAGAGGGAGACATTTTTGGTTTACAGAGAAATCAGGCACTAGGGAAATGTCTGGAGATCTACAAAGATGACACCAGCTAACAATCTAAGCAATGGAGGAGAGGCTACCATAAAGCCCTCCCCTGATTATGAGATTGATGACTGACTTATATGCCATCCTATAGCCTTCATCCAGCAGCTGGTGGAAGTAGAAGCAGACACCTACAATTAATCACCAAACTGAACTGGAACCCAGACGCAGAGAAGGACGGGTGAAGAGCACAGGGGTCCAGACCAGGCTGGTGAAACCCACAGAAACAGCTGACCTGAGCATCCGGGAACTCTTGCTCCCCAGACTGATAACTGGAATACCAGCATGGGACTGATTCAGACCCCAGGAACTTGGGTTTTAATGAGGAAACCTTGGAAATTTACGGGACCTGCTGTAGAAGTTCAGTACTTATCCCTAGCATAGGTGTGGACTTTGGGAGCCCATTCCATATAGAGGAATACTCCCTGAGCCAAGACACATGGGGGTGGACCTAGGCCCTATCCCAAAGGATACTATAGACTCTAATGACACCCTATGGAAGGCCTCACCATCCAGCGGGAGCAGAAAGGATATGTGATAGAGTCTTAGTGGGGGCGTGGCGGTAGGGGAGGACGGGTGGGAGAGGGATTGTCATGTAAAACAATCCTGTTTCTAATTCAAATAAAAAAGTTGGAAAAAAAGAAACATTAAAAAAAATATGCTACTACAGTGGTGGCACAAACTTTGTGAGAGTAACCAACCAATATGTGATTTGACTTAAGTCCCTCTACAGATAATGGAATCCATACACACTATTTGGTTGACCAAGAACCTAAAACTATCACAAGGACTTAGGGTAAAATCAAATACCACTTGGCTGAAGAAGAAAAAAGAAAGATAGCATCAAATGACTCCTACTGACCTGCTATACTCATGGGTGAATGCCCTGCTCAGCCATCATCAGAGAAGCTTCTTCCTGCAACAGATGGAAATGAATAGAGAGACCCTCTGAGGTGATATATTATTTAAGATCTATTAAAGCTTGCCTGGGAATTCAGAAAGCAAAGTCAGTCACAAACCATAGAAGCCAGGCACACACCTTTAATCCCAGGATTTGGGATTAAGAGGTAGAGGGATCTCTGTCAGTTCAAGGCCACACTGACTACATGGAATTGATCTAGTGCTAAGAGAAACAGCCCACACAAAGATGAACTCAGCACTTAGTATTGTGTGCCTTTAATCCCAGAATTAGGGATGATAGGAGCAGGGTCTTCAGTAGGCTTGGTCTCAGGATTCTCTTCAGCCATGCTGAGGAGAGGCAGCAATCTGAGATTTAGTGAAGAGCTCATGCATCAGCCCTTACAGCCTGAGTTAGAAGTAGGAGCTATTGACCAGCCATTTTGCTTTTCTGATCTTCAGCTTGAAGCTTGAACCCCAGTATCTGTCTCTGGGTCTTTCATTTATCGTTTGATACAACCCACAGCCAGACATTATTGCAGAAAAAGGAGACCTTAGAACACTCAACCCTAAAGAAGATGTCTCAATCAAATTCCTACCCTCAGGTCTCAGAGAACCCTGTGAAAGAAGATGTATTGTGACAGTGGCAGTCACTACATCTGGAGATTGAAATATCAACACTCAGTTAAGGCACTTACCCAAGCCCATCCAGAGTCAGAATTTAGAGCCATCAAGCTGTCTCTAGAGCCATAGTCTCTATACAGTGTTGTGCTGTTTCCCGGCTTTTGAGAAATTAAAAATGTTGAATTCAGAATCTTTAAAAAAAAAAAAACACTCTGCTACTGCAGAAATAGCCTTGCCTGGAAATATGGCCTGACACCTTATAGTGGAAGGATCATTCATTACTTTGTTCACAAGAAAGGATTGACCAGCCACACACTTCTAGTTTTTGCATCTCAGCATTTAATCATTTGAAGCTGAGTTTTTCTTTCTTCCCTGTGTGCCTCATTTCATAATTTGTGAACTGAATTTCTCCAGCTGTGTGTGACAAGCACAGGAAAGCTTTTGACTACCAAGAAGTTTTAGAAAATGGCTGAAATTTTATCTGTGTTCCCTTCCTGGATTATAGATGTCGTGGAAAGACATGTCTAATTCTCCTTGCTTGTGCATTTACAAGTACTAAACGATGCCATTACTTTAGGTGGAGTAACCTTGCATATGTGTGGGCTGCTTGTGTGTGCATGCACATGTGCACATGTACATGGGTTTGTGTGTGCTTGTATGCATGCATGTGTGTCTGCGGAGTGCATGTGGGTATGGTTCAGGTGCTAAATTTGGTGCCAGACAAAATTGAATTGGAGATTCTCTTCCCTATTGAAATTGCATGGTCTGAGTCTTCTCCCCATTTGTCAAAATGGAGAGAATTTTGTAGCTTCTCTCACAGGCTTGCTGTGTTGTGAAGAAGGTGGAGTAGATATCTCTAGAACAATGTCTAACACTAAATACAAGACATTATGATAACATTAACACATTTCCATTCCCCATTTCTGTCAGCACTGAGGTAAGGAAACATTCTGTTGATGATCTATAATAAAATATGACTGAGCAGCAGCTAATTATTACAACACCAAGAAAAAATGGTTCCAGAAAAAAAAGCATATTGGGCACTCTATGAAGTTGTTATTCAAACTCTCCAGAACATTGCTGGAGGAAATGTTTTATGTATGCAACGTCCTATTCTGAGCCACTGGTCACAAGTAGGGGACATGTGAGATACTGTAATTTAACTAAGAAACTGAACTATAATTTAGCTTTGCTTTCCTTAATTTAAATTTAAGTAGTAATCTGTAGTTATCTTCATTCAGTTAGATCTACAGCTGCAGAGTGGCCTCACTAATTTACTTTTGGGGGAGGCAGGGAAATTTAAAACACAGAGGAGTCTAGTAGACCAGGCGAGCCTTAAATTCTCTGTATAGTTCAGGCTCAGATCTCCTGCTTCAGCCTCTGGAGTTCTGGGTTTACAGATTTGTACCTCCACCTTGAGCTCAAAATGATGTTTGAAAGTCCCTTGGGAAATTCAAGTGGGGCCGAATTTAGTTTTTGTTGAAGTATTCCAGCCTTTCTAGGAGTTTTAGGAGCTTTTCAAAAAGTGACTACATCTTTGGGTGCTACAATAGTTCCTTCTTTTCTTTCTAATGGCATTCACATTCCAGATTCATAGCTTTCTGTCCCTCTTTCCTTCCTTGTATAACATTGTTTAAGTTGGTGAAATCATATTGTATAAGAAATTAAGAAATGAATTGAGTTACTTGACCAGCTTGTGTGAGATCTATGCAAACTTACTTCCTTTAATGCAACAATAGGATACAAAACACTTAAACAAGCTTCTACAAGCATCTTCTCAAAAGGCCACGGGGCAATGCCAGTCTAGGTCACTGTATGAAGAAGACAGTACTTAATGGGCTGAAGCATTGCTAAGGTAGTAAGAGAAGGAAAGAGAAGCAGGGTGAGGTCTGCTAACAAAACAATATGGGAACAAAATTATTTCTTATATCTGAGGCACCTCACACCTTTTAAAGGCATGAACCCCAACATTCCAACATCTTGTTTATTCATTAGTTGTTCACAATGATAAGGTTTGAGATGTAAATCACAAAGATGTTTCTGGAAGATTCAGTAAACCTTAGACTCTGCCTGGCCTTCACACATGGACTTGACTCAATTCCATGTGCTATACATGGTGATAGCACAGAGCAGAGGATAATATTCAAGAACATGGACTGAAGTCAGGCAGGCTCTTGTCACTGCTCATTAGTCCTTGGTAAGTGTCTTCTGGCATGATATGAGGAATCTAGCTAATTGCTTTACATTGTGCCTACCCTCTGTTATAGAATTGTTGATGGAATAGTTGGAAATTGAAAAAGATGATGGGAAATGCAATATTAGGTTCACAAAAGAGAGGTAATATTAATGTATAGATTCTGACACTTTTCAAGGTCTCTGGATTTCCAGATGATAATTCAGGGAGCTGATTCTAGAACTTGGTGCAGCATCTCCTTCACAACCAAGAAGGGCAAGACAAGATGGCTGGAAAATACCCTGAGCCACTGATGCCAAGGAGGTACATTCAATAGTCTTCTGTCCTGCCAGAGATTAAGCTAACACTGTCCACTGATATATGCAGTTGACGTCACCAACCATATTTAGTGGTCAAGAATATTGAATTGCAGTGGACACTGAGAAACATAACACTTCAGCCCCAGATCGAGAACCTTGGAACTTGACAACAGCAAATGCTATGTGTAATTGTCTCATCTAAGGGAAGATAAAGCCTATTCATGGTGTACAACACATACTGAAATACAGTTTGAAATCTGGAAGGGAGGGGCCTGATAGACCAGTCATGTTAATCTGTTTTTTGGATAGCAGAACATATCTTTAAGATAGGTTTGGAGAGCCAGGTGTTGGTGGCACACACCTTTAATCCCAGTACTCAGGAGACTCAGGAGGCAGAGGCAGGAGGATCTCTGTGAGTTCGAGACCAGCCTGGTCTACAAGAGCTAGTTCCAGGACAGCCTCCAAAGCCACAGAGAAACCCTGTCTCGAAAAACCAAAAAAAAAAAAAAAAAAAAAAGTTTGGAAATAGTTTTCCTATAAGGAAAAAAACAAAAACAAGAAATCAAATCCAGATCTGTTACCTGCATTGAATTAAGTAACCGCTATGTCACACTGGACTGCCAGCCCACACAAGGAAGCTAGTCATTAGGAAAGCTCCAGGGAACAGCCGGCTGACTTCCAAAAACATTTGCTACACATGAGTCTAATCTCAAAGGATTGCAGGACACAATAGGGGGCACAATAGGCACAGCAATGGTCTCAATAAGACATGAAAATGTACTTTCTCCTTCTATGAACAGGCTTTTCACATTTTACCACTCTAACACCCACGGTCCCATTACATGAACACAGCTACCCTTAGGTATTCTGATGTCTTCTGTCTACTGCATTACTAAGTAATGACTAGGTTTTAAATTGTGTTTAAAGAACATCATGAGAAAGTGGGAAGAGATAAAGGAAGTGAAAGACTGGAACTGGGAAAGCCATCTTGTCACAAGAATTAGACAATGGTAGCTAAGAATATACATAGAAATACTGAAAATCAGATTCAACAGTATGTCATATTGGCTCAATTATATCATTCCCTGACTGTTATTTGGACTTTGTGGTTTCCCTCACTTTTTTTGTGAAATTATTTTCTTCTTGACAAAAGTGGACAAAAAAAGAAAGGGATATAGGTCACTCTGATGGATTACTTGTTCCTATCCCAGATATCCCACATCCCATAATTTTAAAGACAACTGACAATTTGGAGCAAACACTGGCACTTCAGATTTGTGCCCTGCATTAGGATTTAAGCTCCTTAGAGTGGGTTTAACTTTCATAGAATCATGAAACCTTACCATATGATTAATTCGATTACCCCTAGGTCTAATTAATTCATCATTACTAAGGGCCATTGCTTTCTTAAGTTATATATAGAAGGCCTGCTGTTTAGTGGCTGCTACAAAGAAATTCAGAGAAACTATAAAAAGGGCAATGGATACATTCCATCCTCATCTTTCAATATCAAGCTAGAGAGATTTAAATAAGGCCAGAACAAAGCTGGGCTCAAAGTAATCTAAAATCGAGTTCTGTAGCTCCATTGATGGGGTGGCCGAGGCCTAGCAGCTCCAGTTAGGAAACTGTAAAAGCTTAGCAGAATATTCATGTTGATGGGGAAATATCAATGAAGCAGGTAGGTATGTTTGCTCTGGGGGCCAAAGAAAGACTTCCTTCTTTGCTTCAGAGGCTAGAGAAGAACTTTGAAATCTGATGTCACCTGATGAAAGTCATTGGTTGCTCCCACAAGCCAGAGCTGGGTAGCAGGGAGTTCACTGCAGATTGCCCTAAGGAAGTATGCAACTAATAGACATTTGAAAGTGTCCCACTATGTTCCAGACTCTGGCCCTCCATGTTTCCTTCATGCTTTTGATAAAACATTATAAACACTAGGAAGTGCTCAGCAGTCACTGTGTAGAGAGATTCATGGGCAAAGCTTGGCCCCACACAGAGCAAAAGCCCCAGAAGGAAGCATGGCCACCTGAGGACAGATGGCTGCCCAGCTGCCCAGCAGCAGCAAAACAATGAACAGTTGTCTGCAGTAGAGACAGCCAATTCTAGATTGTGAGAGCCAAGGTTACATTTTAAGTCTTAATTACTGTGCCTAAGAGAGCCATGAAACAAAAATGCCCTGATCTGCAAACCTTTGCCCAAGGACAGATGGTCCCTGAGCTGGAGGCTATTGTTTATGGGAGACAACAAGTCACATGTTTTCACTTCCCTAAACAAGTTTGTTTGACCCATCTGCACAGATGTGCTTGATCACATGTGAGCGGGAGATATGTAGGCAGGTAATATAGTCAAGATATATGCTTGCTCCTGATTCAACCTGATGGGCAATGCAATGAATTATGGGTTTTCCCTTCTTAACCCTTGCCATACTTGATTCTGGGCTATTTCCCAGGAACCTGGTTATGGATGTGGCCTGAGCCCATCCACTTGAGCAGTATTTAATTAAGGCTTGCTTCAAATTTGGCTTTAAACTCTGATAGTAGTCTCACTCTTGATCCATGAGATTAATAATTAGCTGTAGTATTAATTAGGTTTATCAGGTAGTTCATATTGAATCTTCCAGAAAGAAAAAAAAGTACTTTTAATTTGAATATAAAGTAAGAACCAAAACTAAGTTGGAGGCAACATTATGACAAATGATACATGTTCTGTGATATTTGGTAAATATCACCATCCCTGTTTCAGACTCATTCTGGGATGTTAGTCAATAGGCAGTGGGGATGATTTTCAGGCTGTCATGTGAGGGATGGCTAATCCACCAGTCATATGGATGAGGAAACTGACATCTATGTGAATGACTTTGTAAATGCTAACCTAACCCAGGGTCCATAGAGAACTTCCTAGGCAAAAAAAGTATCATTCAATAGGTGGGGCCACTATATCTTTTAATTAAATTACTGATAGCCTGAAGGAAGTCCAAGTGTTTGTAAGAAACCACAGAGGGGCATGGATTAGACATTGCCTATGGATTAGACACAAGACACAAAGTGTCTGTTCATGGTACAAGCAATGGTATGACAGGCCAAGACAGTGCAATGTTTCCTCCATCTTGCTGACATCATTTCAGGCTTAAATAGAATTTGATCGTCTTGATGGAGATTCTCATGGAAAATTACTCAACTCTATTCTAGGAACCGAAGGTCAGAATGTCCCAGTTTTGTGTAGAATCCCCTACAGCTAACTGCTTAACTTAGCTTCTGTTTAAATATACTTTTGTGAAACCCACCCCACCCATGAGCTGCCAATAGAGCCATATGCCATGGCATGGTTTTTGCCTTCAAAAGCCCTGTACTCTAGACATCAGGGCCACACCTACAACCCAAATACCTGGGTGTAGCCCAGGCCCCTGGAATAGAATTTCAATTGGTTATAAACTGTGTCAGAATGGTCATCTCTGGTGGGCTGCCAGTAACAATGGGAATTTAAAAAGAAGAAGAAGAAGAAGAAGAAGAAGAAGAAGAAGAAGAAGAAGAAGAAGAAGAAGAAGAAGAAGAAGAAGAAGAAGAAGAAAAAGAAGTATCTGAGCCGCAATCCTCCATGTTCAGTTGTGCCATATAAGTTCCGAAATGCACATCCTATTGAAGGACGCCCTCCTCCTCTAAATGAAGCAGGAAATGGGTCAGATTAACAAGCATCCTTTGCATCACTCATGGGGTGAGTGGGCTGCTGTACAACATTGGCCCTGATGAACTTCCATACAGGAAGTTATACTTGAGGGCTGATAGGAAATGATCGAGTCTTTTCTTCTGAGTTTTGTTACCAGCTGTGACTTTCCCTGACATTAGAAGGAAAAATAATTACTTTTAGAAAGGAATTTATGAACACGTTGATGTTCCTAGTTCTGTGGCATGCTTCACAGAACTTTCTAGAGGTAATTTCCCTGTGCATATGAAGATCTCTGGGGGAAGAATGTCTTTGCTGGCATTTTTCTCCCTGGTATTCAAACAGATATTGTATTCTTTGACACCTAATTATCTGACTTGAAAACAGCTTTTATTTACTGGGCAGTAAAATAGTGAAATATTCCATTATGACACCCAATTAAGCATTTTGTTTTGCTTTGATGGACTAAAAAGGTTGGAAATTTTTTTATTTTTCCTCTGCTATATCTTATTTATCAGTTCCTTGACATGTGACATCATTAAACTGTTTCTTAAAAAAAATACTAAACCATTATGAACAGATTTTAGAAACAGTTAACTTGTAGGAAGTATGCATAATTGAATCTTCTCCCATTTTGTTTTATTCCAACATATTCTGTATTTCATGGGTTTGCTTTTATTACTTTCATCCTAAATTAAATATATAATCTTGAGTAGAATTAATATCCAACATACTAGCATAATGTAAGCTGCTTCTAAGAACTGATCACAATTCATTTTAAACTAGTGAATTTATTTAAGTGAATGAATTAGGTCATTATTTGCATATACTTGTTTCCAAATTTTATTGCGGATATTTTAATAAAAAGTTACCCCAATGATGTTGTCACTGCCATAACTTAGGACCATTGATGGCCCATCTGCTCTCTTATGTTCTGGTTCCAAAAATTCCCCAATTACCACTGCTGAGAAAAATAAACAGTGTAGAATTATTGGCAAAAAAAATTGGAGAGACTGACTCATAGTGTCACATGATAGGAAATGTCATCCAAGCTCCATACAGTAGAAATCACATTGATACTCACTTTCCCTTGACCCGACCTCTGTCAGCCCCCATAGTCACCCCATTTAAATGTCCTCAACACTCTGGATTCAAAGAATATGCACTGATTATTACAAAGTGGAGTCAGAGATAGGTTAATAACCAGTAGTTTATTAGGGATAAGTACTTATGCAAGGGAACCAGTGACCAAGTTTGCACCTGAGCAGGACAGACCCAGAAGTGCTTCCCAGTCAGCTCAGCCAAGCAAGAGAGAGCCACTGGCTCGCCTGCCTCCTTCTTAAACCCTTGTTATATAACTGTGACCATGCCCAAACAATACCTATAATCAGGGTTTCTCCCTACTAATATGTACTGTGTTAGGCTTATTTACCGTATATAAATTGTCCTTACTTTTTCTCTAGATGAACTCTATAATACTAAATGCCAATTAAGCTTATTTTCTTGTATCTCTTAAAATCATGGTAAGCTAAATGTAGGCAAAGGTATTTGCCACATAACCTCCTCTCCAAGTATTGACAATTTCTACCTCTGTCTGGAGATGAAGCAGGATGCACACCCCTGATCATATTATTGGCTTTAATTACCAGATTGTGAGAACATCCAAGAGGTGTGCTGAGAGGAGCTGGGGTATCTAAGGGCCTTGGATATTTCCTAGTCAGTCTGGAACTATTTCAGCCCTCACAGTGGATAAGTGCCATCCTAACTAGAGTTAGAAGCCTCAAAGTTCAGTGGCCTGGTTACTGCTGTCTGGTTATGATGACCAACCAACTGTGCAAGTTGAAACAGTGTGTCCTTCTGATGGTTTCTTTTAGTTTAGTTTTTATTTTGTTTTATTGTTTTTTGAGTTTTTTTTTTTGAGGCAGGGATCATATATTCATGTTGACCTTGAACTTGTTTGTTTTTCGAGACAGAATTTCTCTGTGTAATAGCTCAGCTGTCCCAGAACTCACTCTGTAGACCAGGCTGACCTTGAACTCACAGAGATCTGTCTGTCTCTGCCGCTCCAGTGCTGGGATCAAAGGCATGCGCCACCACTGCCTGGCAACCTTGAACTTTCTATGTAGCAAAAGCTGGCCTTTAAACTCACAATTCTCACTTCTCTGCCTCTCAGGTGGTGGAATTACTAATGTGAGCAACAATGTCCAATTTTCTATTTGACATTAAAGTCTTTCTGACACTGACCTCTTTGCTGCAAGGTTGGTTTGATGCCATTGATCCTTCAAGAAGGAAAGCCCTTAATTCATTGGATTGCCCAGCAGGTCCAATCAGGGCAAGCATATATCTTGACTATATTCCCTGCCTACATATTTCCTGTCCACATGTGGTCAAGCACATCTGTGCAGATGGGTCAAACAAACTTGTTTAAGGGAGTGAAAACATGTGACTTGTTATCTCCCACAAATAATAGCTTCCAGCATTTCAGGAACCATCTGTCCTTGGGTAAGAGGCTTGCAGATCAGAGACATTTTTGTTTCATACATCTCTTAGGTACAGTAATTAGACCTAAAATGTAACTCTGGCTCTCACACTGATATTTTATATCTAATAAATATTTTTCTGGAAATCAGGGAATGACTTTTAAAAATGAATATTTTGGGTTATAGATATAGATGTCTTGCATTCAATTTCAGGAACTCACATGGTAAAGGGAGAAAAAATGTTTCTTTCAAGTTGTCTTCTGTCCTCTTCACCCATGCTGGGGTATGTGTATACATACATGTGTATATATATGCACACAGACACATGTGCACATACACACATATGCATGTGCACATACAAGCATATATACACATGTGTTCATAGCATGCAGATGCACACACATATGCACCCACTCACACAAGTACACACACACAGGCATGCATGCACACATGTGTACACATACACACAGGCACATACAGAAATGTAAAACACACATATACACACAAGCATAGACACACATGTACACACACACACACACACACACACACACACACATTTCTAGTTTACCTCATCATACTGTAAGTGAAGGATTAAAACTATAAAGTGCTGAGAGCAACCACTAGGTGGTAGAATCAGAATGAGCAAAAAATATTTCACTATGTGCACTGGGGTCATAACCTCTGAAGATGGTGTTCAGGAAGAAAACACTGCCTTCTAATCTACCCTGCCCTTACCCATGGGAGAGAAGGCTGTCCAGATAGCCAAGGTAAAGTTTTCCTTTTCCCCAGGATTCAGCTTACTTGAAGTTATAGAGATTATCATTCACACTTATAACTGATCAGCTTCATTTTGGAAAGAGCTTGATGATGGATTGCAAGGGGCAACTTGAGGTTCCACATGGAAGAAATGGTGTGCTATGTGGAAGACCAGTTTCACCAGCACAGCTTAGGATCTGCCTGTCTTCATGAAGGCCAAGGTTTCTTCTTGGACGTTACATTTGCCTTGGACTTGCAATGTGTGCATTGGCTAGTTTATTACTGTGTCCTTCAAAGAACCAATGGAGTTCTCCCCACTGGCCAGGAGGCCATGTGGTCCAAGTATAAGCCCTGTAAGCTTCATAAAGAAAGAACCAGGCCCACTAGTCCAGCTAGCCAGAACTGGAGTTCACTAGCTGACCGCTATGATGATAAAGAGAGTAGAATGTATCTAGAAGCTGTTCTTCCCAAGGAGGAAGGGTGGCACCAAAGAAACCAGGATTCACTCTGCCTCAGTTTCAAGTTAAGTTCCTTTCAAAGATTATCTTATCCACTAAAAAGGAGAAATGATTATAAAATGTTAATTATGGCTTATAATTTCATAATTTGATTAACAGCTGATGGCCAGGTTCTTAGTGTAGGAGCTGCTGGCAGCTCCATCTGGATATACAATTAGCCAGCTTGTCATTAAATCCTGGCAATGACTAATTATCCCAGGATTAAACGAGTAAATGTAAGTAAAAATGGGATTGAAACTCTTTAAACTAATGGGTTAATGTGTTCTGTTTTGCCATGGTCGTACTGTATATTTTATCCTTATGAAGTGTTTCTTGAGAGGAACTGTCTGTACTGCAGTAAGGACTAGAGGTCTGTGATCTGCCCTACATTAGCTATCATTTTATATGTCCCTTCACTTCCCCTTAACTGAATTTCTTTAAGTCACAAACTGCTAGAGACTTTGTGAAATCACCTGGAGGTGTTCTCATCTGCATTGTTATTTTGTTTTAGTTTGGGGTTTTGATTTGTTATTTTCCTTTTTCTCACACCGTCCAGCTTTAAAGCTTTATTCCTTCCTTGGTGAAATCCAGGACAGGACATACACAGGCATCTTGGTTTCATTATCAATATCATTACTGTCAAGTGATATTGACTCTGCATAAGTTGGTCTGTGGCTGTCTCCATAGAGCAAGACATTACCTTATGAGTGCTTTTTGTTATTTCAGACTGATTTTTGGTCCCATCTCATAAATGTGAATTCATGTGTCCCCCTTGGTCTACAAAATATAAATGAGGTTGAATGACTGAGGTTTATATTAACCCCATTTTTTAAACAGAAAGCCAAGGCAAAGAGAGGTCATATGAACTGTGTGAAGGCACCCAGAACCTTATTTCAAGTCAAGGCTGAGGATACATGTATAGGTTGAAGCCACCTGTTCCTCAGCCTTGCTAAACCAGGTACACAGTAAACTTGGATGACTCCTGACTCCTTCATTGCAGTGTCCTTGTGAGTAGACAGTAGGTTTTCAACTTGATAACCTCCAAAGTTTCCAGATTTTAGCCTCTTAAATCAGAGGTCTTCATGGTGATAACCCATGAGACAGTTTAATTAAAATCTATAATAGAACTCTGCTGTGCAAAGGCAATGCATTAAGGTGACCTGACACATCTACCGGGAGCATAAGCATGACTTGTGTCCTAAGTGGCAGGGGCTAGGGGTCACAGAATGACATTTCTGCTAACAGGATATTAATGTATTGAGATAGAGATTGAACTAATTTATGGAATAGCTATGGAGGAAAAATTCTTACATTCAATTCAGGAGTGCTTTTAGAAGATTAGACACCAAGAGTCATTGGCATTCTGTTCTCACATCAGGGTTTTGGTGATAATTTTCTGGGTCTTTCTCACCTCTGTTCTTTCTCCATGGGAGAATCTTCCCAAGGCAGAATAAAGCTGTGAGCCCTTTAGCTGCCCTAAAATGTAAACTGGATCATTCAAATGAATTCCCTTTTCTTTCAAAGATTCCCCACACTCCAAGAGCCTGCACCCTAGAGACAAGTATATGTGCTTACAGACATACACAGTCTTTTTCTTATTTCTTTCTTTGGGGAGAATTCAGGACCTACTATTTATACAAGATAAATATTTGGGTGAGATGACAGCCCAGCACAGCATAAATCGGATCAACAACGTAAATGCTAATTGAGTAAGGCAACCATTTTCAGTTCTCAAGCAATGCAGACAGGTCCTCAACATTTCTGAGAAATAAACTTAGGTTCTTCCAATTAGACAGTCTATGGTGTTTCATTATAGCTGGGCAAATGTTTAAGCATATTGTAAATTTCAAAGCTCATATTCTCCTGCTTTCTCAATGTCCCCACCAAAAGCTGCTGAGTAGGTGTGAACATTGTAGGTGAGTCCAGCCCCAGGTCCCTCTTATTCCTTTTTCTAGCATGTCCACAAAATCCCCTTACACCTTTCTGCTTTCATATTTTACTCTGATACTCAATAGATCCACTTGGCCATAAGTCCTCTTTTCCATGTGCTGTCATCTGCCTGGCTGGGCCACTCCCTGGGCATTCAGTATCTCAGCAGACAGTAGCTGCTCTCTGACCCAAGCATAATAAACCCTGTTTCTTTTGCCTGAATCTCTCACCTGCTTCTTCTTGGGACTGTACCAAACTGACTACATCTGGGGACAGAGAACACAGAGTGACACAGATGTGTTCTTTTCTTTCTTGGGATAGAAGGAACCCAACCGAGATGGCTAGTGATACTGACTGAACCCTCAAAACATGAAAATACACACTTCATATTGTAACTTTATGCTGAACTAAGAGGACAGTTTAAATAAGTTTCTATGAGGTAATTCTTAGTGTATCTAGCCCCCGTGTCAATTTTTAAACTATTCCATTAGACTAAAACTAAATTATTATAATATAAATTGAATCTGAGTTGGAAGAAAAATGGGAAACTATTTTTGTAATAATCAAGCTCATTGCTCTGATTATTTATTATAATTTTGGACTGCTGGTTATAAACAGCATTCTGATCATGCCAGGTGAGATGAGAAGGCTCTGACATCGTGAGATGAAGTGAGGGCAATGAAAAAGACAAGATACAAATGACAAACCTTGAATATAGTTGAAGTTTGTGCACCAGAGAGATGATGAACCTCCTTGCACACTGAAAGCTTTTGAAATGGGGGAAAATGATCAAAAACTTAACAGAAAACTAGACTAAATAAACAGCAACAGAAACTGAAATTCCATAGTCACCAGCAATACACAAAGATATAAAGTGTGCTCATTGATGAACACATAAAAAACATAAGAGCTATCACTGGCCACACATTCAATTAGCAAAAACCCAGAGTAGATACTTTGAGGCAAATCTGTGTTCAATTGAGCACCCACATTCATTTCTGGTAGGAATGGGAACATAATTCTAATTCCAGGATTCCCAAGTTGATCCCCCAAAGCACCCGCAGAAACATAAGCAAGACATTGCCTTCTCTACTGTTCTAAGAGCAGACAACTGGATGTGAGATCCAGGCAAACATTCACACCAATGCTGCTATGGGAGGACTGACAGGTACTCATATGCATTCCTATGAAGTGGTAGTGATATACAAGAAATAGTGTAAATAAGAAAAGTGAACTAAAATACATAAAATATAACTGTAATCTACATGTATAATGCCTAATCTTGACACGATTTCAAATTCCCATTGTATTTTATTGGTTACTTATAAAAGGGAAAGTGTACTTGGCTGGATGTACTGAGGAAGAAGCCAATTTCTTTAGATACACTTTTTAAATTTCATGATAAAATATGCAAATTTTCCCTCTTAATAAAAAAGCTATCTTTACAAAATAATCTGTAAATCACACATATTTAGCATATATATCTAATGGTATAATGGTATAGGGAAAAATATTCAACCTGCATTACACTGCAGTATTTTCACCTTACCTCTTCATTGAGATACATCTCATAGGTACAACTGCTGTAAAACCTGTTAAACTTCTTACAGGAATCAGTTTTATTCTGAAACTATTAGCATAATATGGTAATGTGTAACTGCTAAAAACTGTTAGCATGAAAAAAATAAAATGACAAATGCAAAAGGTATTTAAAGATTTCAGTATTCCCAGATCTGAAATGCTACATTTCATATTGTAAAAACATCCTCAGCTCTATCCCCCCCAAAAATAAAATAAATAATTCATATTTGGTGCATGATATAGCTCCCAGGATGTTATCTCTAAATGTCCCCCACTAAATGAACCCAAAAATCTTAGGAAAGATGTTGATTTTTAAGTATGGAGCAAGAAGTATACTGGATGAACCCAGAATTTGTCACTAAAACTAAATTAACAGCAACCAAAATAAAAATGGTATTGTGAAAAGCAACCAAATAAGAGTCTGTCACTGTAACTGTACCAATAATATACAAAAAGAATAAATAATTCCAGAATAGTTCATCAAAAGAGGGGGAATAACCCCCACAACAGCAACAAAACAACAGAAAATAATAAACATGGTTTATTAATAACTATATTAATTATCTTGATTCTCAGTAAAAAGATATAGAGTAAAAGACTGAATTAGAGAACAGGTTCCATTTCTCAGCTGCAGCCAAGAAACATACCTTACCACCAAGAACAGACATCAACTTAGGGCAAATGGATGAAAACAATGGCATTCAAGCAAATGGAACCAAGATAGAAGCAGGCATAGTTATTTCAATATCCAACAAAACAAACTTCAAATTAAAACCAGTCAGCAGAGATATTACATATATATTAAAGGGGGGAAAAGTCTACCAAAAATGTAGCTGTTATATAAAGAAGATAAAAGCTTGACTCTCCATCTATATCATGTAAAATAATGTGTTCCTTCAGAGTAATTCTGAGAGTTGTACTGCATAATAGCATTTCTATAAGGAGCTAACATGATAGCATGTAGTCAATATCCAGTCAGTAGCAATTAATGGTAAATACACAGATGTTTCAGGAAATGTTCAATGACAAAGTTTAATATATGCACACATTGAAGTACCCAGGTATATTGAGAGGGAGTGGAGTGTGGAGTGTATTAACACAGCAAAATGTAACTTGCCTGCAGGGCAGACAAGTGGATAGAACTTGACTGTCTTCTGTGACTTACAATTCGGCATTAGTGAAGCCTTCAACTTGGCAAAATTACAAATACAACCGTGCATTTAAATGTCATGGCTAGTTCAGTAGTTCCATTTTCTGGCATGAAATAGTAAATATACAGCTGGGCAGTGTTGGTATATGCCTTTAATCCCAGAATTTGGGAGGCAGATATAGGTGGGCAGATCTCTGTGAGTTCCAAGCCAGCCTGGTCTACAGAGTGAGTTCCAGGACAGCCTGGCAAAGGTTTAAGTTTGCTAACTGGTTCTAGGATGCATCAAGATGAAGCAGGGTGGTGGTGGAAGAATGTCTGCTACACATGCTCACAAACACATTTGCAAACATCTGGACATGTCTTGTGAGGTGATGTGGTCACACTTGGATCAGAACATGTAGCTACTGTTAAGCTATTCCTGAAACAACCATATTCTTCAATACATCTTTATAAAGTGCATCCTTCTATTTGATTCCCACTAACATTCCCAAGACATTCATGGACTTGTGGAGGGGAAGAGAGGAGTATTTTTTCTGTCTTCTGAAACACCAAAGGACACTTTCATGAGCCTGGCATGGTCCACTGCTTCAGTGGCTGTTGATTCTTTTAACTGTACAAGGAAATGTCAACAAAATGACAGTAACTATTCCCACATTCCTGGGTTTAGGAAAGTCTTATTGATTTGTCTACTCTGTGGTTGCTTATAACGTCAATGATAAATATGTGTCCTGTTTTGTTTGTTTGTTGATATTATAATATAATTACACTATTCCTCCATTCCCTTTCCTTTCTCCTAACCTTCCCATATACTACTCCCCATGCTACTTCAAATTCATAGTCTCTTTTTACACCAAATATTGTTGCATGCATATATGTATATACATAGATATTGCTAAACGTAATCTGTTAAGGCTACATAATGTTATTCATACATATGTTCTCAGGGCTGACCGATTGGCACTGAACAACCAATTGGTATGTTTTTCCCTAGGGAAGAGTAACTCTCCTGCTCCCAGCTTCCTCAGTTGCCTATAGTTCTTGGTTGTGTAGGGTTAAGGCTTTGTGGGCTTTTCCCATCCAGTTTGGTATGTCCACTGGTGTCTTCCTTGTTTAGGTTGTGTTTGGGCAGGCATCTTGGTGAGACTTTATGAGTGTAGCTTCTGGTTTCACTAGGAAACAGAATTTCACAGAAGGATCCTTAATCCTCTGGATCTTACAATCTTTCCTCCTGCTCTTCTGTAATGTTCCTTGAGCCTTAGATGTGGCAGTGTTTTCTAGATGCATCCATTTGAACTGCTCTCCACAACTCTGCATCTTTATTGGTTTTGGTTTTCTGTAGTGGTCTCCATCTGTTGCAAAGAAAATTGTTTTTGTTGAAAGTTTGAAACTACACTTATCTGTGAGTATAAGGGTAAATATTTATAGATTGTTTTCAGGAATTATGCTATCTTAGTAAATTAGAGGTTGTAGATTCTCCTCCAATAATCATGATTCCATGAGCACTGAGTAGTTAGCTAGATTACCAAGTATTGTTTCCCTCTTGCTGAGAGGACCTAAGTCCAATTAGATAGCTGTTGGTTACCTCCAAGGTATGTGTGCCACTACTGTACCCATATACTGTGTGGCCTGAAAAATGAAGGGGCACAACTTTCTCATATTGAATATTCCCAAAATCTATATAGTAGTTGTAGTGGTTTGAATGAAAATAGCTCCCATAGGCCCACAGGGAGTAGCACTATTAGGAGGTATGAACTTGTTGGAGTAGGAGTGGCCTTACTGGAGGAATTGTGTCACTAGGGGTGGGTTTTGAGGCTTCAGAAGCTTAAGATGAGCCCCCTGTCACTCTCTCTTCCTGCTGCCTGCCAATCTATATGTAGAAATCCTGGCTACCTCTCCAGCACCATGTCTGTCTGCATGCTGCAATGTGTCCTGCCATGAGGATAATGGATTAAACTTCTGAACTATAAGCCAGCCCCAATTAAATATTTTCCTTTTTAAGAGTTGCTTTGGCCTTTGGAAATGAGTATGGAGAATCCTCAAGAAAATGGGAAAGAGTACAAGATCCAGCAATTCCACTCTTAGGCATATACCCAAAAGAAGCACATTCATACAACAAGGACTTCTGTTCAACGATGTCCATAGCAGCACTATTTGTAATAGCCAGAAACTGAAAGTAGCCTAGATGTCCCTCAACTGAAGAATGGATAGAGAAAATGTGGTACATTTACACAATGGAGTACTACTCAGTGGGGGGGGGGAGACAATGGAATCTTGAAATTTGCAGGAAAATGATTGGAACTAGAAGAAACCATTCTGAGTGAGGTAAAAAGACAAACATGATATGTACTCACTCATATGTGGATTTTAGACATAGAGTAAATGATTACCAGCCTACAATCCACACTGCCAGAGATGCTAGTAAAGAAGGAGAACCCTAAGAGAGACATACATGGTCCCCTGGAGAAGGGGGAAAAGTCAAGATCCCCTGAGCAAATTGAGAGCATGGGAAGAGGGGGGGAGGGAGCTATGAGAATGAGAAGGGAAGAAGAGGAAGGATGCAGAGGCCATGAGGGAGCAGAAAGGTTCAGTCAGGGGAAGAATAGAAGAAAGGGTGTGTTGATAGCTAGGGTTTTAGTTGGGGGGGGGTAGTAGGGAAGGACAGAAGGGAAAAGGGAACTGGGATTGTCATGTAAATCAATCTTGTTTCTAATTCAAATAAAAAATGATTTAAAAAAGAATTGCTGTGACCATGGTGTCTCTTCACAGAAACAGAAACTCCAACTAAAATAGTGGTGTAATGGATAATACAAAAATAATACCCCATAGTAAGACATACAATTGTTTGCTTTGGAAAGACAGAAAATTTTGCAGGAAGAATTGGAGATCAAAAGAAAATACAGGGATGGAGCATGTAGACAGGCAGAAAGGTTGAGAGAAAATTCTAAACAGAGGGCATAGATTGAGCAAAGATATAGCAATAGTTCTTAGCATTAGTGTTACATAAGACCACTAAGCTACAAAGATCAAAACCAGTCTCTTTTCTCACAAATGCTTTTGAGGAAATTCAAGCATGAAAGACTCAATGTAATAATAAAATACAGGATCAAAACCTTACCAACTGATTCTGTCTCATATGCATACACTTGAATTCATATTCTCATATGTTAATATATACTTACATATAATCACATGTGTATGTGTGCGCTTTCATATTAAGGGAGTGGGCATTATAAGACAGGCTGAGTGAAGCTGAGAATTCCTATAGATCAGCATGGACAATTGATTGCTTCTAAGTCAATCATCAAATGAGGATTTGGAGTCCCTTTAGGTCGATGTAATTCTCTCATTAAGATGACTGAAATAACCAGCCCAGGAAACAGTCAATATGGCTATTCCGTCCATCTTAATGACCCAGTCAGATCAACTCAGGATATCTTCAACACCAGAGGGGAAACTCATATGGGAGCATAGCAGCAGATTTGTTGAGCTCTCCTGATTTAAACATGAGCTAAGATAGAGAAATCACTGTTTGCAAACCACATTATTGAGATTATACCTCACAGAAGCAGGAAGAGAACAGTTTGATTCTGAGTGCATGCAAAAAAGTAGAAAAGGATTGAAAAACATAGGAAGGATCCCTGGTCAAGCTAGGATTCTAGCTCACTGGTGCACGGAAAAGGTGGGGCTGAGGAAATGGCTCAGCAAAGGGCTTATTGCAGAAGCACAACAACCTGAGTTTTGTCCCTAGAACCCATGTATAATGTCATTAGGTCATGAGTTTGAAAGAGAGCAGACAGAAGGTAGGGGAGTAATATCAGATGGTTTGGAGGGTGGAGCTGGGGGTGGAGCAGAGAAATGTTGTTACTATACTATAATCCCCAAAGGAAAACATGTCAAGTGCAGCAGCCCACGCTTTTAATCCCAGACTGGAGAGTCAGGGGCAGTGGATCCCTGGGGCTTACTAGCAAGATAGCCTAGGTTAATTGGTGAGCCCAGATCCCAGTGACTCTGTCTAAAAACTCAAGGTAGACAGCTTCTAAGGAAAGTAACTGAGGTTGATCTATGGCTTCCACAACCATCCACACACACATACACACACAATACATACACACATACAATACACATACACACATAGTACACACATGTACATTGTACATACACACATACACACACAATACATACACACATACAATACACACATACACATGCACATACACAAATACATGCACAACACACACATACACACAATGCATATAATACACATACACACATAGCACACACATGAACATATACAAACACACACAACCCATACAGCCACATAAACACACACTACATACCTGCACAGACACACACAGGACACATACATTCACAACATATATACACACACACACTTACTTATGCACACACACAAATGCAAATATTTACACACTTATAGAAACACACCAAATACATATACACACTTATACACACACACACACACACACACACACACACACACACACACACACACTTAAACACACAGAGAAAGAAGGAAGGTAGGAGAAAGGAAGGGCAGGATAGATGTAGTTACAAGGCAGGAGAAAGCACACAAACTGATAACACAGGAAGGTCAAGTGCAGGCTGCCTCAGTCAGTGACTAGCACAGGCTTCACTATGCAGCCAAGTTTCATCAGAGATTAACTCAGACAGCAGTATTCATGATGGAAGTCATCGTAACTGCAATGACAATAATATAGTCTGCTGACAAGAGAAGACAGCAATAACCATGAAAGATTGATGGCAAAAATGATGAAGCTGAAGTCTGGGGCATTTTCTGTTAGTGAATATGAAGTGGGAATTAGGGGGAACCAGACTGGTGAAGCCTCCCTAATGTGGGGATGGCTATAAATACATAGAGGGAAAAGCAGAGAGCAGGCCTGCGGACAGTCCATCCAGGCAAGCAGGATATGTTCTGATTCTGCTGCAAAGAGGCAGCAGTCTGCTTGGCACAGAGCCAGAGGCAAGGTGCCTTCTCACACTGGGGCTCTTATAGTCATAACAATCTAAGCCAAAGCTTGGTGTCACCCTGACAAGTTCGGGACACAGTAAGAACATATAAGGACACAATCTTGATCCCACTGTCTATACCATAAAATACCAAGTAGAGATTCCTGGATACCTGAGGGAGTAAAGCTGATTGCTTTTTTAATACCATCCACACTTTTATCATGTGTATTCTACAAAGTACAGAAGAATTTCTCAAATGCCCTAATGTGATAGACCCATATATATATCCTCTCACTGGAACTGGGAAATGAATAAAGCTTTGATTTGATGACTGGGAGTGATGGGGAAAGTTCCAAGATTTGGGTTCTGCCTCTTCCACACATCTTGGCCACCTCTCTTTCCTGATGCCTCAACTACATACCAAGTCACATCATGGATTTTTCCCCACAGTCTCAAGTTCCATTAGATGTACCTAGACCGTACCCTCCTCCTTGTGGGCTTTCTTTTCAGTGGAAAGTCAATTGACTAGTTACAACTGCAGTGAGTACACCAGTGCTAGGCTAGATTATATACAGTAACAAATGACAAGATTTCAGTCACGCAGAAAAAGCTTTTCTTTCTTCTTGATTATTATAAGCATGAAGCCACTCTGTGGTCCAAGCTAAGGGTATTGCCATCTTGCTGCTACTTTCCTCTCTAATTAGCATCTTACAGTCCATCTGGCAGAGAAAGTGGAGTGCCATGCAAGAGCATTAAAGCCTTAGGTCAGGAAGTGAGTCAACACCTGTGTTCACAGCCCTTTACCAGAGGGACCACTGTGTCCACTTAGCTGGAATAGCCATAGGGAAATCTCATCCCTCAGCTACAAGACCAGCTGCAGACTTTAGCCCTTAGCATGCATCCCAGCATCCCTATCACTTAGATGCTCCCAGAGGTCCCCCGCCCTCCCCTTCCCAAAAGTTTCTACTTCTCCTGTGGTGGCTGATAACTTTCATTGCTAGGAAGCTCACAGACTGACAGGAGTGCTGCTCCTGGGCTCTTCCTTCCAAGGGCTCCTGATTAGAGAGAAGGTGATCAAGCCTGTTTATATATTAAAATCACATTGGAGAGCTTAAAAAGAACACATGTTGAGGCTCCACCCCCAGAGGGTCTCATTTCACCAGTCCACAGTGGCTGGGCCATCTGAGCAGTCTCCTTCACAGGCAGGGTGGCTTGTTCAAAGGGAAGCAGCTTAACCACAGTGTGTGTGTGTGGGGGGGGGCATATCAAAGGGCTCATGCTACAGGTGACAGATCAAGGTCAGTATCACGCAGTGATGCAGTGGCACTTCAAAGTCAGACATCAAATGTCCCAATCCCAGGTGCTCATTTCCCTTGAAGCACACAAACATGGAACATTATTTCAAAGTCCCAATTTCCTTATCGTTTTTTGCCCAAAATGTAGCTGCCTATTTCCTAGGAGACCAGGTTATTGGTGCAGCAGTTGCTGGTGCAGGGTAAGGCAAGTGGATGTTCATCTGATCTCAATTCATATCCTGAGAACAGGATGGGGGTGCAGCACAGCCTGGGAGAATCTGCCTGGGAGCCCTCCCTCTCTCTCATATCCTCCACTTTTAGGGCCCCGCCTGGGCTCCCTCATGGGAGGAGGCCTCCAGCCTGAAAAGAGGATCCCTTCCTAAAACAAAGGAAAAGATTATGCACAGAGCTGCTGCCAGGTGCTCCTGGTTCCTGACAACTCCCAGGCTGCCTTGAGACAGTTCAAGAAGAAAACAGCAAAGGGGAGAGTTTTAAAACAGTTTTAAAACAGCAAAGGGGAGAGAAACCTCCACAGTTCTAGGTGCTAGGCCTGCTCCCAAACCTAGCACAAAGAGTGTTCGATTCCCAGCCATGGAATTTTACTGAATTCATCAACTGTAAGTAAAAATAAATAAATAAATAAATAAATAAATAAATAAATAAATAAATAAATAAATAAGAGTTGATCTGTCCTATTTTGCAGATGTGTGTTGATTTTACAGCCATCTGATGCACACCTTGCTCTAATGGCCCCAGGCTGGACATCTTGGTGAACATCTGAAAAACAGCTCCATCTGCTGGCCAGAGAGCCCAAGTGAGTGGAAATTTCCAACTGTTCACAGCTTGTGCAAGACAGCAAAAGGTCTGGGAACAGCAACCCTGGCTGATATTCAGAGAAAATCATTCAGTTTTTTCACCAAATCAGCTTCTGACATGGAATTAGGCTGTATCATACTCGGCATATATAAGGACAGGTTTGTTGGTTGCTTTTTGGGCTTCTATCTTTTCTTGAAATTTTCAGTTTTCTAACTGTGTGTCAATTTTAATAGTTGAAGCCTTGGCTCCTGCTATATAAGTATTTCAAGTGAGAACCTCAGAAGAGATTGGGGGAAGGAACTGGAAGGATGTCTCATTCTGGCTACCTATGGCTCTGGGGTTTCAACTTTGGTTTCTGGACATGGGAATCCAATGTGTTGCAAGTTGTTTTCTTCCTTCCTTCCTTCCTTCCTTCCTTCCTTCCTTCCTTCCTTCCTTCCTTCCTGCCTGCCTGCCTGCCTGCCTGCCTGCCTTCCTTCCCTCCTTCCTTCCTTCCTCTCCATTTTCATTCTTTTTTTACTATTTATTATTCTCTTAAACATTGCATCCCTACCATAGTTTCCCCTCCCTTCACTCCTTCCAGTCCTTCTCCCCATCTCTCCTCTCCCCTAGGTCCACTCCTTCTCCATTTGGGAGGGGGGGAAGAGCAGGCCTTCCAGGATATCATCAGAACACTGCACTGCACAATAAGTAACAATACGACTAGGCAGAAGGCCTCACACCAAGGATTGGTGAGTCAACCCAGTAGTAGGAAAAGGGTCCCAAGCACAGGCAAATGAGTCAGAGACAGTCAGTTCCCTCCCATTGTTGGGAGTCCCTCCAGAACACCAAGCTACACATCGTAACTTATATGCAGAACACCTAGGTCAGACCTATATAGAGTAGTGTTTGTCATCCCAGTTTGATTAATGTGTAAGAGCAGTGTCGTTGAAAACACTAAGTATGGCAGAAGAAGCCGCTGGTTTTTGAGATGCTGGCTTTTGTTGATGCTTAGCTGTGAGTGATGATTCAAGCTCAGAACCTCTATGTTTCTCACTGCCTGTGGATCATCCCTGAGGATGGCTCTGTACTTTCTACTTCCTACTTCTTTAGTTCAGTAAGCAATAGAGGTACCTTTGCCTCTTGGAGCCGAGGGTGGAAGGGGGAAAACAGGAGTACATCAGGCACTAAGTATTAATGATGGGCTATCCAGGGACAAATCAGGCATGTTCCCTTCTACAGACAGAATTAACTATTACTCTTTCCCAGGACCCAGATCTTCTGGGAAAAGATAACATCTAGATTTACAAGTAGTTAGAGCAGAAAGAAAACATAAAACTGATTGCAGATGGCAAATCCGGGTTCCTGTAGGAGAAGTAGTCTGCTTGAAGTCATGCAGCCAATAGGTGGCAAATTGAGTCCTCGATCTCTTAGACAGGATTTCTCAAGATAACCTGGTTCTTGCCACAAGACAGGACAATGCACCTGCCATAAGGAAATTCCTTTCACTGACTATGTGACAAGTACCACACATGTATTAATCATTCCATCACCATACACTTCCTATAACAGAGCCAAGCAGTTTTCTTTAGTGACTCACACTGCTAGCACTGATGAGGCAACTCTAGTGATGCTCTCTTAAGGAAGGAGACACACACAGAGGGGTCTGTGCACTACAGTCAGTGGCTGTCAGCCCAGTGTACAGGACCACAGGTTCTGTAATAAAGAGCCAGGAAAATCAATTGGCTTCTGGTAGTATCATTAATGGGCATCAAATGAAGCAAATAAATGATTTTTGAAGGTGTGTGACTAAAGCCAATTAAATGAGCCACACAGGCCAGATGTTGACACTGGGTATCTTCATCACTGTCTACCAGCTACTAGCCCTGACTTTGGGGGAAATTCTTGACTTGACAATTAGAGTAATGTCCTTTCTAGAACAATCTCTTGGCCCTGGCCACCAAACCACTTAACACTCCACACACATCATTTCAGTGATTTCTTTCTTCTCTCCTTCAGCTGTGCTTTGAGAAGCCTTCCTTCTGCTGTCTCTTTTGGGAATCCATGGGTCAGCTAGGTATTTGCAACCCTGAGGTAAGATCCCCTCAGGGTTTAACAAACCCTCAGTTTAACAAACTGACCCTTGTCTCTGTGGCTTTGAAATTTTAACAGGAGACATAAATGCTTCACTGGACAGTTGGCTCAAGTGCCCTGCATGTGCATTTTAACCAGAGCTGACTGCTGTAGGCTGTTTCAATCTATCTTAAAATCTGGTTTGATTCTGCGATGGAGCGCATGCGTGGATACTGGTTTATGCCCCTGTCGTTATGGAAGCATTTCTTCCCTTCACTCTGAAAGAGGTTAATGTGAATCTTCTCACCTTATGGTCTTATGAAGGCCAGGACTTCAGGGATTTTATGAGTTCCAGCTAAAGTTGTAGGAGCCATCCCCTGCGAAATCAGTGTGATTTGTGTGGCATTAATAGCCCTATTGTTCCATGAACCTCAATTTCCTTCAAAATATAAAAGTATCAAACCCACCATTTCATATGGAAAATGAAGAGAAATTACATCTTTGGGATTCTGTACTGTGGTTATTGATACTGACTTTGGACTTGCATTTCATTTGGTCACCAGCTCCCAGGAGCCAAGGTTATGTTGATGTCAGATGTGTCACATGACACATCACCAGGATCTCTTCACAGCAGGACTTTTCCCAATAACAGCAAGAAACAAAATATTATGGACATGGTATTAAAGTCTCAAGAGCAAATGCATTTATCAGAGGAGGGAGGGAGGAAGAGAGGGAGGGAGAGAGGGAGGAAGGGAGGAAGGAAGGGAGGAAGGGAGGAAGGAAGGGAGGAAGGGAGGGTACAGGAAGGTCAACTCAAGATCAGTATTCCTAAAATAATTTTATTTTTACTGCTGCTTCTCAAAACAATGATAACAGAAAAAAATCAGCAAATTCATAGAGAAAAAAAGCAGTTACTTCGCTCCAAAGAGTATTAAAGTTAGAGTGTTTCTCAAAGGCATCACTGCCCCTCAGGTAAGCACCAAAGAGAGCCGCAAAGAAACTTTTCAAAAACCAGTGTTTAAAGTCAAGTGAGTGAAGTAAGTCTAATATGTTTGATAAAAATAAAAATGAGGTGGCAGTTCTCTTTTTTCCTGAAGCATAATCTCATATAACCCAGGATGGCCTCAAACTTGCTCTATAACCAATGATAACCAGGCCTCTGGCTCCCACATGTTGTGATTATAGATACCAAGCTTAGTTTTCATGTGGTTCTAGGGACTGAACCTAGGGTTTTGTACATATAGGCAAGTACTGTAGGAACTGATGAACACTCCTACCTCACCCTAAAGATTATATTTTAATTGATACATAGCTTTCCCTTATCAAACCAGTGCTCACATTGCTGAAGGATCTGATTTGCAGAATAAGCCTGAACCAACAACTTGTCTATGCCCAAAATACCCACATCAATTGTTAAGTCCTCTGCTTGGAGTCTAGGATATTCTTGATTGAACCCTAGTTAATTATCCAGCCCTCTGTCCTGTGCAAGGCTTACTATCCACAATATTACCAACCAGACCTTTCTGGTTCTTTCCCAACATAGAAACAATTGCTTTTTCAAGCATCCAAAATCTAATTGTATTTGGTACAAACCGATTCATGCACCATGTTCTCTGCTTTGCTGGGAATCATCCCTTTCATGAGGTGACTTCCAAAAAGAAAACTTCTGAGATAAGGTGGGAAATAACAAACAGTATTTAACAAGGAACATGGAATTGTAATAAAACTAAGATAAACATCAGAAAATAGAGAGGTATGTCCTCAGGCAGTTTAGTTTGCATCAAATTATTAAAGAATCTTAAATAAATCCCCCATCTCTCATCATCTAACTCAAATGAAGACTCATAGTCACTTGGGAAACCTTTTTTCCATAAAGAATTCCATCAAACCCAATCAAAGGTAGCACTCCTCTTTTCTAATATGTTAAATATTAAGTTATGGTCTTCATTCACATGTATTGCTAAAGTTTAATCCTCTTATTTTGCCTCAAGCATATCTTGTCTTTATAGACATTTTCTATAAGTTTTATTGAAATACAGTTTACTAGAAAATTTGTTTCCTAATAAATATGGAACAATATGTCTATCAACCAAACTAAATTGGACATTTTTATTATTCCAAAATGAAATTTTGTGTCTAGGACTCGTTCACTTTCATCCAGTAGCTGTGAGCAGCCATTAACTGACTTTCTGGTTCTGTAGAGGTGCCTCTTATAATTTCACATGAATACAACTATACCATATGTAGTCTTTGGTATTTGCCTTCTTTCACTTAGCATAATGTTTTTGAGATCTGTGTACCTTGTACTCTGTATCATTGTTCTGTTAAGCTGCTAAGTAATATCCTTTTATGTGGACATGCCATATTTTGTTTATGTATTAACAAGTTGATGGGTAATTTGTTTCTCCTTTGGACTCTTCTGAAGAGTGTTCCAATACATATAGACACCCACATCTTTGCAGGGGCCTGTTTTTATGGGGGTAGGGGATAGACAGCTAGGAAAAGAATTGCTAGATCACATAATGGACTCATGTCTATAGTCCACCTTGTGTGTATTTCAAACATAACAGTCCTTAGATTTGAAGATTATGGTGAAAATTTGTTTATTTTCATTTATTTTTTTTCAACACAGAATTTTTTCCTCAGATTTTTTAAATTTAAATTAGAAACAATCTAGTTTTACATGCCAATCCCAGTTTCCTCTCCCTCCCCTCCTCCCCTGCTCCCCAAAAAACCCCTACCTCATCCCCTTTCCGCTCTCCAGGGAGGTTGAGGCCTCCCATGGGGGAATCTTCAAAGTCTGCTATATCATTTGGGGCAGGGCCTTGGCACTTCTCCATGTGTCTAGGATGAGAGAGTATCCCTCTATGTGAAATGGGCTCCCAAAGTCCATTTGTACACTAGGGATAAATACTGATCCACTGCCAGAAGCCACATAGATTTCTCAGGCCTCCTAACTGACACCCATGTCCAGGGGGCCTGGTTCAGTCTTATGGAGGTTCCCCAGCTGTCTGGCTGGGGTCCTCGAGCTCCCCCTTGTTCAGGTCAGCTGTTTCTGTGGGTTTCTCCAGCCTGGTCTTGACCACATTGCTCATCACTCCTCCCTCTCTGCAACTGGATTCCAGTTCAGTTCAGTGTTTAATTGTGGGTGTCTGCTTCTTTTTCCATCAGCTACTGGATGAAGGTTCTAGGATGGTATATAATGTACTCAACAATCTCATTACGGGAAAAGAGCATTTAAGGTAGCCTCTCCACTATTGCTTAGATTATTAGTTGGTGTCATTCTTATAGATCTCTGGACATTTCCCTAGTGCCAGATTTCTCTTTAAACCTATAACAGCTCCCTCTATTATGGTATCTCTTTTCTTGCTCTCCTCTATTCTCTCTCCACCCATCCCCCACTCACCCTTCCTGCCCCCTCATGTCAAGACAGGATTTCTTTGTATAAACCCTCTGGCTGTCCTGAATTCAATAAATTATTTTAACATACTTTTAAAATACTCTGCTCATCAAAAACACTCCAAGTATAAATACTTCTTTCCCTCATTTCCATATGACAGAGATGAAGCAAGAACATCATAAGCTAAAGTCCTCAAGGTGTTTCATCTTGATGGGTAGGAAAATACCAGAAGGTACATAGGAAATAAAACGCTGAATCAGAAACTTCAGAAAGTCAATATACAGGCTAATAAATGTTTCCTTAAAATTGTGACTGGAAAGTTGCCCATGATTGGGTTTGAAGGTAGCATGAGAATTTGTTTTATAATGTCATAGCCACACTACATGTGACAAAATGTCTGGGGCTCTTGCTCATTCTGTATGTGAGGAAAGCCTGCATTACAGAAAGATGAGAATTGTGGTTATTTGAAGAGAACTATAAAAAGGTGATGCATTTCAGATGCTGTAGCCTAGCCATCTGAGGACCCACAAACTGCTGAGTTGCTGATAGAGACCGCCTACCCTCCTGCAGCAGCCTCAGGAGCTCCTCTACATGAGTGAACCTGCATCTGCCCCTGTGTGTTGCCAGGCCTCTGATCTCTGATAGCATTTATCTGCTCTTTCTCATTGCTCCCTTTCATTGGTGCTACTTATTTCGTATTCCAAGCTTCCTTCAAAAGTCACCCACCTAGATTGTTCCTAATTTCCAGACCCGAATCCCTCGTTGTACGTGATTTTTTTTCTATATGGTTATATGCACTCCAAATATGCACTTTTACTTTGCAGTTGACAAAGCTGGAATGTGCAGTATCTACACAAGTGACAAATTCAGCATTCAAATCCACACTTCCTGATTCCACAATTCTGTGGTGTCTTAATAGGGGTACTGTCTCTGTCCTCGCCCTTTTGACTTATTTCACTGTCATGCAATTTTGCCTTGGGTTCTGCTGAGAAGTTTGTGATCCTTGCTTATAGGTTGTAAGAGCACAGAGAGAAAGGGTTTACATTTATTCATTTCTGCATTCCAGAAGAACCTAGCTCTAGCTTTTAATACCGTGGAGATTCAATAAAAATGTGCCCAATGGGTAGAAGTGTATGATCAATAGAATATCAAGCAGCTCCCCCTGGGACATCTTCCCTGAATGCACTCACTTGCTTCTGAAGAGGTGATGCCAAGGTTCAAAACAAATGGCTCTCTCCCTCCCTTAATTAAAACTGTCATTGATTTGAAATTCTTCCTTTCAAACACAGAACAAAATTAAATTTCAGTAGAGGTCTGCCCAAATTAGCATCATTTCAAAAGCAAAGAGCTTGACATTTCTGAAACTATGACAGATATTTATTGCTACTTCAAATCAAGAAAATCCAGTTCTGTTGATTTTTTTAAAAAAAGGAAAGTGAATGTCAGCGAGTGTCAACGGCTGCAGTTGACCTACTGCATACAGCTAGTGCCAAACTGCTATGCCAGATAGTGTCAGCAGATGCTGCATTGCACACAGAAAACCCCAATCTACCAAAGAGTATCAATAACTATCCTACTGGGCATAGCTAGCCCCAACCCCCAAATCTAAGAGTGTCAACAACTGTCCTACTGTGCATAGATAGCCCCAATCCCCAAAGCCAAGAGTGACAGAAACCATCTTACTGTATACAGGTAGGCTTTCACTGTATCTGTTCTGGAACCCTCTATTTGAGGTTATGTGGGAAGTCAAGACTATCTAAGGTCCATTTTCATCTCTTTTGTCATCACCTTGATTTTGGGCAAGTCACTTAGCCATCTTGCCTTCTTCTTCTGCACATGAGAAAGAGTAATGCAGTCTTCAGAAAGGATTTCAAATCACTCTAGTTACATACTGCTATTTAGTATATGGGAGTATCAAGAGGTGCTTGTACTCAATCCAGTCTCATCTGTACCCCAGTCTCTCTTGGCTCACCCAGCCCCAGACAGGATCTTAGCCAAGTGGAAGGTGGAAATAAGTAGAAGATACATAATCTTAGCTCAAAGTTCTATAGCACAAGGTAATAATGGAAATATTCCTTTGCAATCATCCCCCCTACACACCAACACACACTCACACTTACACACTCTCCTCCTCCACACACAATTTGCTAGAACATATGATTGCCTCCAGAGCATTTAAGGTATTTTAATTGAATAAATATAATTGAATCATACTAGACAGTGTGCATTAAAGGCAAGGGCCTTGAGATGGTCTGTGAACGAGAGAAAAGCATCATCCACTATGGAGGAAAAATCAGCCATTATTAGATTGTGTTGACTGTTGCTAGGGTACCTGGAAAGAATACAGCTAATGCATCTCAGTGAGGAACAGATAAATCTGTCTCTTGTAGAAAACTCAAGAGAGAATTATCAGGTCAGTTCACTGATGGCCTCTGCTGTAGCAAAATTAATATGACACTTTACATACATGACAGTGATTATTCTGAATGGCTAAAACAGATGTTAGCTAGATTCATATAAGAATTCAGTTAGTACAACTAACAGTGAAAACAATAACTGATTATTTTTCTGCTCCTTTTTTTGTCAGTGTAGTAGTGAGTCCAAGAGTAAATGGAGTAGAAAACTTTCAAGAGAAACTTGTGTAAATGTTTTCATAAATACAAATCACGGGTTCCAAGGTTTGATCAATAATCTCTCATGAATTTCATATATACTGAACTTGAAGCACAGTCTTCAGTAAAAGGATCCAGGCATTGCATCTTATAAAAATGTGGGCACTGAACCAATATTACTGGTTAAACTAAGGAAAACATTTACTTACCATCAATGGATTAATAAAGGAACGTCGCTATATTTTTAAAAGGAAAGAAAAATGTCTCCAGGTAAGTTTATGTCTAGAAATATATGTACCTTTTACTATGAAAATTTCATATACATTCTAATTTACATCCTTCCTCATAGATTATGAAGGAAGATTACAAATCCTTATATCACTCACCATAGGAGGGCCCCCATTTCTACTGTTGGCTGCTTGCCACTACTGACTAAAATGCCATTCTTTCTCTAGGCTGCTGCTTCAAGCTTCTGTGCTCTGAGCTTGCCTCCTGTGCATTTTCTTTCCTTTCCATCTCTAAACCATACACTACCACATACACAGTAGTCACAACCATCCTTTCCCTATCTTTTTGCCCTGTGCCTGTGGTGTAGTATCAACTCCCAAGAATCTTTCATAATTCATAGAACAGTGCTGTGCCTCTTGTAGAAACTCAAAAATAATGCAATAAGGAAAGCAAAGGCAGAGGTAAGGAAGAAGAAGGCAGAGAGGCTAAGAAACCAGGAAGGAAGTAAAGCAGGAGGGAAATACAAACCTAGTAGTTAGCTTTGTGTTAAACCTCATAGTAATTGCAAAACCCTTTTATAATAGGGAAGAATTTGTTTCTAGGCAATCACAATAGAATTGAGGAATTATCTAATGAGGATCATTATAGCTAATATAAGTGTGGGTCATTTATGTAACAGATTTCCTCTTAAATGTCATGTGCTGTGGTTCATATATCCTAAGCAAATCTGCTATCTAAATGAGGTGAGTGTATGTATGTGTGTGTGTTCATATTTATGTGAATTCCTGCAAGAATGTGTGTGTATATGCATACCTGTGTGTGGAGTACGGTATTTTATTTAGTGATGAGAGAGGTAAGGGAAGGAGTATAAGGCCAGTTTGAAAGGCCTTGACTGCATTTACTCTGTGTCCCATGGTAAAGGGCAAACAGTGGAATTTTAAATAACAGTTGATGTGACTACTGCTAGCACTGTGACTGGGGCTTTGAGTTGATGAGAACACTGGATGACTAGAATACTATTGGGAAGGAGACAGCATTCCAAGAAAGAATATAGGTAATGTATCAGTAATAACAGCCCTTAGACAGAGAATCATGTAGAGAATTAGATGCAGGTAGATGAAGAGAATTCACTACCTAATGAGGCACTGAGAGTAGTGAAGAGCCAGGAACCTAGTCCCGTTGTGTATCATTCCCAGATCTGAGGTGTGTCTGCTACAGCAAGTCCTAGATAAAGCTAAGAAAACACCCAGGAGTGTTTTCCTTAAGAAAAAGTGAAATTTGTCCATGGCAAAGGATACAACAAGAGGCCAAACTAGGAGAAAACAACTTGGACCCTAAGACAAGAAAGAAAACAGAATTGAAGTGCATATATGAGTTGACCTTTGAATGCGATCTTTCTACAACCCCCACAGTTTTGTTCTCTGGAAATACTATAATGCATTGCAATTTACTGCAGCTAATCCATCTCTCAAAATGTTACAGTCAACCTAAGTCAATGGTTCTTCAGGAGAAAGAGTTAACTTAGATACTTCTCCTGTTTTCCCTGGGAAGACAGCATTGCAGGAGCTGAAGAGATAATGGAGCATCCAGACTCAAATCAAAGATTGCAGCAAGGTTAAGGAAGTGATGAGTGACAACCTAACAAGGATGGCAGAGACACTAAGAAGAAAAGAAGGGCTTGCCTCAGTGTCCAGCCTTGGAAGGAGATAAATAAAATTACTGGATCTGAAACTCTCCACCGTTTACTAAAGAAACAACAAGGTGGAGCATTGTAGAGAAGGGACTAGCAACAATAGTCTCAGCCCAATGCAACTAAAGAAGTTGTCATTTTCTTTCTTTGCATCTTTATATTGTCTATACTTGCTGTCACACTGCAGCCATGAGGTGAGTTATGGAAGAGACCACAATAGTCTACAAATCTAAACTGTGAGCAATCCCATCTTTATCAGAAAAAAAAATTGCCGACCCTTGCTGCAAAAGCAGCAGCAAGGCTGGCTGGGTTATAGCTTAGCTGGGAATATAGCTTGCCTAGAATGCTTAAAGCACTGAATTCAATCTCCAGTACCACATAAACTGGACATGGTGACAAGCTCTTTTAATCCTAGAACTCTGGAGGCAGAGGCAGGAGGGTCAGAAATTCACGGCAAAAGTCAGACTCAAAAGGGAAGAGGAGACAGATGCAGAGATGGAGAGAGACAAGAAAGAAACAAGAACACATAAGCTCTGTGCCCAGAACCCCAATCCAGTCTTAGGTCTATACTTCACATGCTTTTAGGAGAAATCACTAACATTTCTATGCCCAAGTTTCTTAATCTGTAAAATGAAATCAATGGTTAGCTCACCTAAAGACATGGTATGGAAATACTCAAATGTGATGTTGGAAGACGATTTGGAAAGTTGAGAAACACTAAATTCACATATGGATGCTTGAAGGTTTTTGTTATTTCTCACAATTTTTGGAAGTTACTTGCTCGAGCTTCCTGCTTATTCAGTTTATATTATTTCCCTTTTGTGTCTCTGAGGAAGTTGAAGACTAGGTTTAGTTATAGTTTTCCTTGTTTACCAGACTCAGAAAAGAAACTCGCTAAAGAGGTGTAAAGTATAAAAGGTTGAGAGAGATTAAAAGATATTTGATAATTCAAATTAGAATATAAATAAATTAGGTACAAGACTTTGGACTCACCAAGATAGGATAGATAATAGAGTATTTTTTCTGAATTTGTCTAATGCAAATGGACTCAACATTGTCTATATGTTTATTGCCTGCATATATTTTATATACTTATATGTATTGTATATAGTTTTTCTTGTGTTAGTTATAACCTTCTTTCTTTGTATTACACAAAAAAGGGGAATTGTAGTGATATATTATTTATGATTTAATAAAGCCATGAAGAACTAAATGGTTCAATATGTTTTGAGTGATTAGATGTTCACATGCTCACATATTATATGTAACTCAGGGGGTGATTGTCTCACACAGTTGATTATCTATAGACAGTTATAACTTGGAATTCACTTCTCCCCACAAATAGGCATACCAAGAAATGTTGCTGATTGCTGCCTTGGCCTCTGACTCAATCATCTGGATTCTGCCTATCACCTGTGCCCCTCTTCTCAATGGGTCTTGGTTTGGATTGTTCTCTCATCAGCATCTGCTCACCCTCTGTATGTGAAGAATTCTTGCTGTGCCTCAGCAATCAGCCAGTGCTGATAGACAGGAAACCTAGCCCTGCCCACACGGGACTGGTTGGAGTCTGTTGAAAGTCCATTGTGTGTTCTTGTTATTACACTATGTATTATGTGCCATTTTAGTTGTGCATGTTTCTATACAACCCTAAACTGGCTTCTGGGTCTCCAACAAATAGTTTCCATTTACTAAGAAAACACTAGTAAAGGAAACTTTCAGGGGAATCATTAGTCTCATTTTATGAAACAAAAAACTGCAGACTAGAGAGAAGTTCCTGGTACACAAAGAAAATTCAACTGACTGCAAAGTCACACCCAAATCTTCAATGCTGTCAGACCCTTTGCTCTACTTTCATTCAAATGTGCTGATGTATTGTCTCATTCCACAGTCAGAGATTTCATAGGGAAGAAATAGTCTTTAAATATTTATTAATAGGCCAACCACTTGCATACTTCACTCCTTCTATCTTTGCATTTTATACACCTAGCCTCTATCTTTCCACCCTTCCTAGTTCATGTTGCTAATAGTCATCTCATTTCTTTATTCTGCATAAATGTATGAATGCAGAATTTTAGGATGAAACCTCAAATTGTATGGGTCATTCAATTTGTCACAATTTATTGAGGACAAACAAACTGACCTAGAAGCCAACTCACTGCCATGGACCTTATATTTCAGCCAAGGAAGAAAAAGATACCTTAGGCTGCTCACATAAGAACAGGATAACCATGTGTACTACAACCAATGTCTGAGGGTTGGGCAAATTTAGCACAGTAGCTAAGAAACCAGAGAAAATATCTGGTCCTTGGTCCCAAGACCAAGTTGTTTACAGTCGAGATTTCCCCAGTGAACTTGAAATAAATTATCCTTTAGGCCTCTTGGGTTAGCTAAAGAGTATGAGCTTGAAAGGAGATGCCTCTCTTGTCATGCAAGCCCACATCTAGCCACATCCTTTATAAAAGTCAAGGGAGACATCTAACATACATCCACCAAAATCCCTGGTTTGAGGCCATTCCTACACCCATCTTCTTGAAAGGTAGTTTGAATCACTGTGGTAGACATTATTTCATACAAGTTGCCTTGAAGGATACTGTGGCCAGGGTTTAGCTGAAACTCAGTGTGAGAAATTTGCTTGTGACCATAGACGTCCCCCAACCTTGAAGGACAGGGACCTGTCAGGAAGACAGAGAAAAGATTTAGTCTTGTCTAGGACCTACTCAAGGTTATCCTGTCATTGTAGATTATGAAGCTATAACGTCCAAGAACAGATAAAAGACTGTTCATTGGCATGACCTATGATTTATACATATTTCACCATGTAGAATATGAACTTCTGTTTTCATACCAAAATGCATGCTGCAAAACCCAGTCTAGTATGATCATGGTTTTCTTTGATTTGATATTATTGAATCACCTCATATCTGTAGAACTATACCAGCCCTGTACAGGGCTAAACATAGTGGGATTGAGTCACATGAGTACTTTTCTAAGAACAGTAAATCTCTTCTGCCTTGTATTATTAAGTATGTATGATATTGAAAGGTTCTTGGAAAACAAAACCAAGGAAGTAGGTCATACCTGCACAGGCAGGTATCCCTTGGCAGAAGAAATCAAGGACTGTGGTTTTGTGTGGCAAGGTAACAACCCTGCCCCTGATTATTATCATAAAGTGTGAAGTCCATAAAGTTACCCTCACTCATACAAGGTCCTCTTCTTTCTATGATCCATCCATGTGAGGAAATAAACTACTATTATCATTTTTAAATGAAATTGAAAGCATAGCTAACATTTGATTAAAATAACATTAGCCTAGGCAAAGTATAAATGTAGTATTCACATTAGATACAAGCATCCTATCAAGAATGAAATGAAAATAATGCTAAAGACTATTACTGTAGGAAGACACAACCCTGAGAACTTGACCAACCAATATCTATTACAGGGAATAAGCCTGCATCCCCAAGAATGGCCCAAACCAAGAACTCAAAACTGACAATGCTTACTGTGTTTTTTTTCCTACCATTAATTTTCCCCAGTCCATTTAAAACATTTACTTTTTAGATTTAAAAACAAAAGTAGATCCCAAAATAACTCACAGCCACTAAAAACCAGATAAGAAGATTGGAGATGGTTCCTGCTAAATAACTTCAACAAATGTACTTTCAATCAATATTTTAATTTCTCTGAAATGTATCATGAAAATTTTGCCCAGATTTCTCACTTTGCTCTAGTGTTTTTAAATAGATTTTCAGTACCTTTTTATGTTGTTAGACTTTTCTTATCCATGACCTAGATCTCATTTACTTGGACTCAGAATAAGTAGTGGTGACTATTTTAATATCAGTGCCAAGCTTTTCCTGTAATTGTAAAAATTAAGGAAAATATTTGATGCTAATAATTTTCAAAGTCGTGCAATAAAAATAAGATACTTAAAACCACTTAAATTGGAAGTAGCAGAATAGCATCAATATCCTAAGTATAATAAATCTACACAACCATATATACATATGTACAAATACACATATGCACCTTAAAAACCTGAATATACAGTGACCAAGGAATTGAGAGTCATGGTGTAAACACTTAATATCATTCAGACTATTCACAAAGAAGGATCATGCCAAATGGTCCTGGAAAGACAGAGACCAGAAGCTTGTTAGGGGCAGGGTTGGGGGAGAGTGCAGGACAGTCGCTAAAATGAAAAAATCATGTGCAGAATAAAATCATGACTGAAAATGTAAACTTAGTGCCACTGGTGTCCAAGGGAGAAAGAGATATTATGGGATGGAAAAATGAGAGACAAGAACAAAATGAACCAGAAAATGGGTCTTAGTTCTTGAAAGAATCAGCTAAACAGAATCTGTGAGACTTCACTTCTGTGTCTCAATGCCTTTTGACTTTTAGCTTTATCTGTAAACATGAGATGATGAGAGAACTTTAACAGATTTGGAGAGGAGTAAGTAAGATAGGAGTGAGTGTTATGCTTGCCTAGCATATGTCACTGGCTAGAATCAGAATGGCAGATATTTCATCTAGCATGGACCCTGGCCTCAATGACAGATTTCCTCAAACTGATCCCTGATCTAACCTGGCTTAAACTTTATTTGTACTCCCTGACATTGCACTGGTCTAGGTGAAAACATGGTCCTATCAAGCCCTCGTTATAGTATTGTTTAAACTCCAGCATGAGGAAGTCGCCTCTTTCCCAGGCTTCTCCACAACTGAGGTCTTTCTTGGGTTATGTGACCTGCATCTTTAAAACTGCAAAGATGTCAGGAAAGAGGTAGTTGCTGGTTACCACCTGGAAAAGACCAAGTCCCCAAATGATTGCCCTTTGTGCCTGCATCATCATGCTGTTTTTTGTTTTTGTTTTTTTTTTGTCTTTGTTTCTGTTTTTTTTTTTCAATCATAATTAAGTACAGGGTTCCTGGTGGCCACATTGTCTACTTCAATTACTTTGCTCTCTGCTACAAAAAAAAAAATATCTAACAACAACAACAACAAAAAAACTTCAGAAAGGAAGGGTTTATTTTGGCTTGCATCAGGGTAAGGAAGACATACGAAGCAAGAACATGAGCTCCAGGTCACAGCCCATCTGCAGTTAGGAAGAAGAAAATGATACATACTTGCGTTGGACTCACTTTCTCCTTTTTATTCAGTCAAGGACACCATCCCATAGATGCTGCTTCTCATAGTGAAGGTGGAGCTTCCCTCCTCTGTCCCATCTTGCTAATCTTTCACAGACATGCCCAGTGGCCTTGTCTTCTAGGTGATTCTAGATACTGTCAAGTTGACAACATCAACCAACATAGTGGCCCATAGAACATGAGGAATAAACCTCAGCTGCTATAACTGAAACTGTAAGCTTTATGACGGTGTACTAGGATCTTTACTTCCTTTGGTTTAGATGACAAGAGAATGTAAAAGTGAGGCACATCAGAAACCAGGTAGCTCAGAAGTTCCTTCAAAACCCACAAAGAGCTCGGGAGCAGAAAAACCACACAAAATCAGACAGTTGTTTGGGTTTAGAGCCATGTTGATGGAACTTGGGATGTAGACCAGTTGGTCAAATACTTGCCTACCATGCACAAAGCCCAGGAGCCAATCCAGAGTTGCATAAACCAAGCATGATGGAACACACCTGTAATCCCAGAACTTGGGAGGTAATGGCAGGAGGATCCAGTGTTCAAAATCAGCCTTGGTCAATCAATGACTGCCCTTTGCTCCCTCAGTTAAGTAATCTATCTGTGAGTGTGATCTGATTTCCAGGGAACAGCCTGGATGCATAGGCTAGGAAACTGCTTGCAACATACAAATGATGTGTTCTTTATAAAAACAGCTTTTTAAAATTTGTATGGAAGAAAACACTATGCTGGGCATTGTCCTGTAAATGAATTGTCTTAAAAATCTATGTTACGCATGACAAATATTAAGTAAAAATATACTACCTAAGCAGCCTATACAGATAAAAGTTTGTCTGTCAAAAAGCAATGAGTGATTATTTTTCAAATGATTTTGACACATAGCAGTTCTTGCTGAGGTATAAAGCCAGGACTTTATGAAAATATTTTAAAATATTCAGCTCTACAGTTAATAAAACCAACTCCAATAAATTATTGTTTAGGTGGTTCCAGCTTCCCTCTCACTTCAAGTAAAGGTTTGTTTTTGTACATTCAGGATTTTGTAAGGTTGATGTTGGTGTGGGTGGTAATTTTTTAGGTGTTTTTTTTTTCAAGCATTTTGTGGGTTTTCTGGGACCTTTGGTTTCTGTTGTTTTGGTTTGGGCCTCTTGTTTTCTAAGGATGTGAAGATGGTAACCTAGATTAGGGTCTGGGAAGGCAGAAGGGTTGCCATCTTGTCTAGGAGCCCAGGTGACTCTGGAGGAAATGGGAATTTCTGCATTTTAAGAAGAGCTATACAGTTTATGTCTGTCTTAACTAGTTAAGACTGGTTGAGCAAGGAATGAGCTAGGCGACACTTCTAGAGCCTGAGAAGCCCAAGTTCAACAATTCTGGTGAGGGCTACTATCTGGCTGCCAGTGGATTTTGTGCTGTTTTACACACAGCAGAAAGCAGACAAATAGGGCCAGCTCTGATTTTCTTCTCATGCAGACATTAACTCCAGCATGAGCCTCCAACCTCCTGATATAATTGCCTCATAAGACTCCATCCTCTCATCTATGAGGGAGGGCACCACATTCAGTCCATAGCAAAGTCCTGGGGGACATGGGGTTATTTTGCAATTACTTGACGTTTAGATGAGTCTGACCTCACTTGAATTAGAATGCATAGACCATTGCTTCTCTAGAGTTACTGAGCACACATTTACATGGCAGGAGTTGGCATTCATCAAGGGTACCTGAAGGACTGGATGGACATGTAGGCAAAGAAGGAGTAGGAGTACAAGATACCTGGTTCTTGCAGAATGGAAATAGGAAAAATGGGGCAAAATCATGGAAAATATTGGGAAACACAAAAGCAGGAAATATTTGCTTGGATAGACTTGTCAAGGCCTTAAAGTCAGCAATAGGCCTTCTCAAAAATTTCTAGAGCCACCCTTTGAAGCAATGTGACAGCTATAATATGCCTGGTAATTGCTCTAAAATAGCTCATTTTACCGGCAATTTTACAAGATAATTGGGAGATACCCTGATAGTATCTATAAACAAGGAGGAATTGTAGATTGACTAGCACTCCAGGTCATGTGTTTGATCACTATGATCTGATCAACTACTTTGCACTCTGATGAAAGGGTTACAGGTTTATTCCATACTCATCGTGATTATCATCATCATTATCATCATTTATATAACTACATAGTTTTTTTTTCCTATCCCTGCATTTGTGGTAAAGCTGGGAGATGCTATGGAAAATCTTCAAAACTCCATAGCTGCTCTTGGCTGTATATGATCCCCACCTCCACTCCAATTTCAAATTTCTTAAAAACAGAATTTCAGGGTTGAGTTGTTTTTTTCTATTAAAGGAAAGAGGAAAATGTAAAAATGAAAGGGTTTGATAATACCTTTGTTGAGTGCTTCTAGTCTCAAAGACATAAGCTTATATGTTTCGGAGCAGTTCATATTTGTCATCAACACTAGATATCATGTGAGATAAACTGGTGATGTATTCATATACTAGCAATCACAGCCCTTCTGGTAACAAAATATTGATAAATTAACTGACTTGCCAAATTTACATTCAGATAATGAGATAAACCACCCAGGTCTCCACACTCCAGGCAACCTTTTTCCACCCTACTGTATATCAAGTGCAAAGTCAGCTCATTTTCCTTTGCACCTTAGAGATGCTGCCCAAAATGTGAACAGGTTTGCTTAGTCTCTCATTCATATTTGTCCTCCCCACAATATACACAATAGTCATAAGAGCTCTCATTGTTTGAGTGGAATATAAAATAGTAATTTTAAATGATTAAAAAAGGAGTCATTTTTAAAAATAATGACTATCATTAGCTTTTTTAGTGGGGAATAAGAGAGTGATAAATATACTGGGAATCAATACAAGCCTTGGCCCACTGTCTCTAAGCCTTATTTATCTGGGAGTTGTTTATCTCCCTGAGCCCTCCCTCAGAGGAAAGAATAATAATTATTGCTTAATTATAGAAGGAGTGAATTTTATCTCCCAGTTCTAAAACAAGATGACTCATACATAGCTCATTTTTCAAAAAAACAAAAAACAAAACAAAGAAATGTCTCTGGGAAGAAAACATTTTTTAAAAGCTAACATGTAAAACTGACAAGATTTCTTAGTTCCAAAAGTGAAGACCATCTGTTCTCATAGTGAATCAGGTCCTCACCTTAAAGACATGTCACCAAAAGACACATTGCCCTCCAGGGACTATCTTAGTTTCCTTTCCTGTTGCTGTGATAAAATACCCTGACCAAAGCAACTTAAGGACAAATAGGTTTATTGGATTCACAATTCCAAGTTATAATCCATCACTGAGGTGAAATCAAGGTGGCATGAGTCTGAAGCATCTAGTCACATCACGTCCAGTGTCAAGACCAGAGAGTAGTGAATTAATGAATTTATGCTAGTGCTCAGTTCACTTACTCACCTTCAACACAATCTAGGATCCCTTGGCCAGTGAATAGTACCACCTATAGTAGGTTGGTCTTCCAGCCTCAACTAATGCAATCAAGACAATCCTTTGCAGATAAACCCACAGCCTAACCCTCATAGTCAACTATGTCAGTTTGAGAGTCAATATTAACCATCATGGGGACCGTCCTTCTACTACTGGTATAAGACCAGGAGAAATTTCTCCAGAGACAGAATGCTTTCTGTCTGAGTATGTGTTACTTGGTCGTACTCATCTTTAGACCCCCAAGGCAAACCTATATCTATACTAGATCTCTGTGATAGTCTAAGCAAATGACTTGGTTTCTCATCTAGAACTGTCTCATCTCAGTTTATCACCTCCATGGGTTTCTCAGCTCCAACTGATCTTCAAATCACTGCCTCTCTGAAGCTTCATCAGAGAAACTTAAATATCAGCCACCTCCCACCCCCTTAGCTATATGAGAAAATCCTGGTAGCATCACCTTACTCGATTCTTGGGAAGTGGGGCAAGGATCAGAAATAAATATACACCAGTGAAAAGTCTTCCCTCAGTTTGCTATTTCCTGACAGTATCATGTGGAATATACTGTTGTTGGTAATTACATTATCCTGAATATGTCTGTATTGTCTTGTCATTTGAGATGTCCTCTTTGACTCAATTACTCCTGTTCTCATCCCACCATCTGTCAAATTTCCTGGAAGGGAATTTCTAGGTTGATAAAAAAAAAATGAATAGGCAGATTCAGACCTACACAGGACTTCACAAAATCATCATTTTTGAACTTCATTAAAATCAGCTAGAACTTTATTTCTGTGTTTGAAGGATGATAAGAAAGTCCTTCATGATGGATATGGGTGCTGATATTATAGTTCCAGAAAGATCAACAGAATCTCCATGCCCACGAACATAGGATCTGAGCCTACCTTTAGTATTTAATGTAAGTTCCAGAATATAGGCAAATAACAAGGAAAAATAAATTGCTTTCTAATTTTTGAATGCAAGACAAAAGGAAACATTCCTGGGAAAGGCAGCATGACATTAACAGCTATAAAATGAATCAGTTTAAACAAAGAGAAATGTTCACCAGTTAGAGACTGAGATGGGCTGGAGAAATACCTTGCAAGCATGAGAACCTTAGTTCCACCTCTAGAAACAGGCCACACACAGTCTTAAAAAATAGAGAACTGCAGTGGTTTGGACTTGTAATCCTAGCACTGGGGAGACAGAAACTGATGGACACATGGGGTTCAGTGATCTAGCCTACTTGACAAGTTCTAAGTCAATGAGAAAGACTACATAAATGTACAAAGTGAAAACAATGGTGGACAGAGCCTGAGAACAACACCCAAGGTTGACCTCAGGCCTCCACATATGTATACACACAGACACACACACAGACACACACACACACACACACACACACACACACAGACACACACACACACACACACACACACAGAGAGAGAGAGAGAGAGAGAGAGAGGGGGGATGAAATGGAGTAGTAATAAGTGTGTCAAGATGTCTATACAGACACACACACAAATACATGTGCAGACATTTTCAAAGATACATACACACTCATTACAAATCAATAAAAATCGATCTGTTTTCAAAAAGAAAATGCAGCTTCTAGAAATGATTTGCCTGTGTTTACTGGACTAAGGATCTACTCCAGATGAATACATAGACATTCTCTCTCCAAAAATGAACAAAATATCCCTTGCCTAGTACACACCCAAGTTCTTAACTGCTGTGTGTACAATAATCAAACTCCTTGATAGCTAAGGCTTTTCCCCTAGAAAAACGAGAAGCTGTTTATAACACTTCTTATCTGTGGCAAGTCTAATTTTAACAGCATTTTCTCAAGAGACTAGAAAGAAAAGCTCAGCTTCATTTCCTCCTTGACCCACTTTAACACATTCTGCCCCACTTAACATTCCCCTTCCTTTGCATTCTTCCTCTTATATATTATCAAAGATGATGGGCTAGAGAAAACAAACTGAATTTGCTTTCTGGCTTCTCCGTTTAAAGATGGTACAGAAACCTAACATATCCATCAACTATGGCTCTGTGCCAGAGCTGCTGAAGAGGATTCTAGTCTTACAGAAGAGCTCTGAAGACTCCTTGTGCCCATAGAGAAGGAAATGCAAATACCCCCTCTCACCTCCTTAGAACATCTCACACCTCTATCTGGTGAGACCTGACCTTACTAGATATCATTTCCTAAGACTCGTGGGATGCTGTTTGCTCTGCCTCTCTGCCTCCTGAATGTCATAGTCAGTCATGGTATGGATGCTGTTTGGTCTTCCTCTATGCTTCCTGCATGTTATTGTCAGTCATGGTGAGGATGCTGTTTGCTCTACCTCTCTGCCTCCTGCGTGTGATAGTGGAAGACAGCCTTGGGTGGCAGTGATGCTCAGCTGAAGCACACAGCTTTGTTAAAGAACCAAGAGGAGAACCAGGCTGTATGACCCCTACGTCAGTGCTCATTTCCAAGTCTGCCATGTATCTGCTGCCTGTGAACCTGTTTCCCCTTCTGTCTGATACCGAGACTTCAGACCTAGAGCAGACAATGGTTAGATTCTGACAAACAATTCTTTTCTAATGGGATGGTGATTTTCAAGGGCCATGTGCCATTAACAGCAAACTTTCCATTACTTTTCCTTATTATTCTTTGTTACTTGTGAAATACAGCTTGTTGTCCATGGCCTTGACATTGTCTTAGTGCTTGCTAGAAATACAGATTCTCAGAATACCAGGTCTGGCCAATTGGACCCTATATTTTATTACAACTTATTGATGATTATTCATTAGAGTTTGAAACAGTTTGATCATATTGTTTGCAAAAAGTCTCACAGCTTCTGAGTCCAATTTAAAAAACACCACTGGCAAGGTGTGCTCCAAGCAGTCATGCCTGAATTGGAGTCTGAGCTTCATCATTGTAAATAATGGAGCTTTGAAACCTCTTCAGAATCCCACAATATACCCGTGGCACTCCAGGAGACTGCTGAGTGATACCTGACCCGGATAAGACATGTACTCCTTAGCGCTTCATGAATGAAAATCTAGCACTTCCTGGAAAAGGCAATCACTCTTTGATTAAGGAAAATGAAGCAGGGAATCATGGGGAAGTTTTAACAACCAGAACTGAATTTGGTTTGGAGAACACACAAACCCATCTTCTCCTAGTGCACTTAGGAAGGTAGGACCCCCACCTACAACAAGGTATGTACATTCCACTCCAAACACTGGAAATGTTTCTCCTTCCTTAACAACCATCAAAATCCCACCTGTAACTCTAGATCAATGCTCTTTGCTCAGTCTGCTTCGCTTGTGAAGAAACTTTTGTTTTCTTGTACTTTGTAATTTGTTTGCACTTCTCAGTCTCTATTTAAGCCTTTTCCAAACTTATCTCATTACAGAAGGAAGGCAGCTGATACACCCTAAACTAGTTTTGTGTTCATGGACAATGAAACTAATCATATGCTCTAAGTGAACTTTTCTCGAGAATTCACTATTTATAATCTTCTGCCTTGTGTGTAATTAAACAAGCATGTGCTTGGTATCAGATCGGTTATGGGAAGGACATGTGAAATCAACAATGACCTATAGAACTAACCAAGCCTGTCAATCGACAAAGAAAATGGTACTCTATTTAGCAACAGCACCCCACCTTCCCCTAAGATTCCATTAAGGGCTTCTGTTGCTCTTAACTGTGTATCCATACTATGACTTTGTTAATAAGGGTTTCTTGCTAATTTGTAATTTGCATGCACCTTTATTTCAATTATTTGATTAAGATTTCAAACACCTAGAAACACCAAGTCCAGACATGAGCTAGCTATAACAAAAACATCCTTTCAATTAATTTTAGCTGCTGCTTCTCTCTTTTGAAGAGGGCATATTCACGTATTGTTCCACAGCCCTGAGTTCCTGGTTTGCTGCCTGAAATTCAGATCTATTTAATGTCACAACAACAAAGAGAAGTAAACCGGCATCGTGCTGAACACAACCAGAAGACAGAAAATCGGGGCCCATCATGTTTAGAAGAAAAAGCAAAGGAAGCATAAATTCTTACAAACCTTGGAAGCGATCCTAACAAAAACTGCATTCCTTAAATATGGAACAAAGACATGAAAACCTCCTCCTACCAGCCCTGGAAAGACCAACTCTCTAAGCTCTTGAAAGCTGCAGCACCCTGTGGTCCCAGCCAGGGTCAACACAATGACATGCTCATTTTATTGCTATTCCAGTTGACTTCAAAGGACGCCTCTGCCCCACCCCCTTGCATAGCATGATCTGATAGATGCAGCATTAGAGATTATCACAAGACTTGAATTGTAAAACGAGTTACATTTATTCCGTTTTGATTTTTGCTTCTCCAGTGCCCTGTGTCTCAACCCTATTTTTCATTATAGGTAGAATATAGTTTTGGAATACCCGGCACTCTGTGAAGCATTCCTAATGGGAAAGATGGTGTGGGACTGGTTTCTTGTGCCAGATACTGACCATGAGAGCCTCTGGAGGCAGTGGAAGTTGGGACTTCTTTATCCTAAGGCAGCAGCAACCTTCACAGTTCTTGCGTTTTGAACATCTAAGATATTTTCATCGTGTCCCTTCTCATTCCTAAAGTCCCCTGTCCCTACCCTGCTCACTTCCCTCCATGAAGGTCATCTTTGCCTCCTGGGTGTAGACTGGACTGCCTGAGAACCAAACACTAAGTAGTGATCTATGTTCAGGAAGCCATTTGAGAAGTGTTAGGAATAGCATCTATGTAAAAGGAAGGAAGAGCTATGTGTGGGTGTTCATATCTATAATCCCAGCACTTGGGGTAGACAGATAATTGTGTACCTGGGCTAGAGAGTGAGACCCATATACATACATACATACATACATACATACATACGTAGCAGTGGGAGAAACAGACTTTCAAATGAGCCTTCAACCAACCCCCAGAGAAGCTTTGAATCCCAAACCACAAGGCAAAGGTATCTTAAACTGGGGGAAAAGGCCTCTCTCCTGGTCTTTCCCAGATAGACTGCACATAGATCCAGAGTGGGAGGGCATCCTAAGCCAAGAAGATTCTTCAGAAGTGGACAATTTTCGCTGAGAGGCCTGCAAGTATTTTATCAGGAACCCATGGTCACTAGATCTGTGAGGATGTCTTTGTTAAAAATAACTATGAAACCCACTCAACTTGTAAACTTTCGAACTGTTCCTGTATTATAAGATGTATGCATAGTGTAATGAGTTCTTGATATCGTAAATATATAAAAGACAATTTTAATCTTTAAGCAACATTGCTTTTATGGTCCAATGGTATTAGAGTGTGGAGGCATCAGGAGTGAGGTGGTTGAAGTTCTTGCCTCACTCTGAAGATATCACCTATGTCATTTCAGAAAAAGGAAAAAGAAAACAAAATAGAACACAAAGTGGGACTTCCACTTGAAGAACCTGCAGTGGCAGCAAACATATATTTTCCAGATACATTCCACTGGTCAAATGTCACCAAAACAATTTCCAAGCCTGCCTGCCCTCATCAGTTCTTTGGGCTCTTGATTACAAATTTATGAGATGCCTGCCCCAGACAGTCAGGAGGGAACCTTTGCCCCAGCCATCCCTTTGGCCCCCAGCATTTTTCACTGGGAACATTAGAAGCTTGCCCGTCAGCTCAAATAAACAACTGTTCTCATGAATAGACTCAATGAAGGACCTATAAATCATATCTGTCAAAAACATCAGTAGCATTGCAGAAGACAGAAATCAATCCAAAATGCATTAGCTTGCCTGACAAGAGCTTAATCTCCTATTGTTTAACAACTGTGGCACCTTAGGTAGAATAGAAAGCTGCAGGAGCTCATCTTCCTTTCCTGTGACAGGAGTATTCAATTTTATGGCTTAATCCAGCCTTCAGACCGGGGGTTGTGTGGTCAGAGCCCCTTGCCCCTGCTTAGGGTCAAGCTGCCTGTGGAAAGAGGTAGGAATCACTTGGATTCTTGTGTCATATTTCATAGCTGTTAGTGCTATGGGTGGGTGGTTTGCACTATTTCAGTTTAAGAGGATGCATAGGTTGCTGCAGGACTGCAGTGTTGTATGCATGCAGCAAGCTAACATTTAAACACAGACACACAGTCATCAAAAACACTCCTTTAGTGCAGAGGTCAGTGGGACATTCCCCCATCGCACTACCCATGAAGTGGCAGCTTTTGAGTGAATGCATTTTTCCTGTAAGGCTGTTCATTTTAATCAGATTTCAACTTCATATTAATATTCAGGGTCAGAATTGATAAGAGGCATGTAGCTGGGCAAGGACAAGCAGAAGAGACAGACATAGATCTGTTGTGACATGGAGCACATTGTAGCCTTCTGCACACATGAAAAGGTCAAACCCTTTATTCCAGTGACAAGAGAGTTACACAGAGTGGCAAACATTACCATGGCCTACTGAGTCTCCTGATGTCCTCTCAGGTCACCCCTGTGTTTCTTCTCTCACCTGTGCTCCCTGGAGTGGTTCTCTTCTTCCTGAGCATAAGTGTCTGAGAGAACTGCCAATCTGCCCCCCTGCTTGCTCTCAGTGTTCACACTATCCATGTGCCTAAGGACATGTTGTATAGTTTCTATTGGTTTTGTTTGCTTTTATTTTCATTTCATTTTTATTTTGTCATTGTAATCATCTTTAAAAAGACAAAAAGACATTTTCTGATTGGATTTCAGTCCCACTCCACAAGATGAAATATATAGCTGGTACCATTACTAATCAATGATCTATGTCTAGACAGGTCATAGACCCAAATGAGAACCTACTATGATCTGATAAATGGATAGTATATTAAGCCAATTCCTAATGAGTTATCATTATAGCCATAGATTAATGCAACTCTAAACCCCTATCAGAGAAGCTTCTATGGTGATTAATGCAGAGACCTACAACTGGCCAAGGTATAAAGAATTAAAAGCCCAAAGAATGTTCAGACCTAAATGAGATAATTATGTGATACCTCTATATCCTAAAGCCTAGGAATCATTGCAGAAGAGGGGGTGGAAAGAGTACAAGAGCCAAAGGTGATGGACGATTACAAGAAAACGGTGTCCTCAGATACAACAGGGCAGCTGAACATATGAACTCACGGTTGTGACAGTGCATACAAGAGGTCTTAAAGCTTAAGCCAGACCAAGTAGAAGAAAGGAGAACGGAGGTGGATATGCATCCTACCCCCTAGCTGAGGAGCTGGTGTCAAATGAAGCTGTCTGGAGAGGGAGAGTGCATTTTCTTTAAGAGCATACTCCTGTATGCACCTGCTGACTCCATTTATATAACAGTAATAATCAAATAAAAAGAGGTTATCTGCTTGAGAGGGGATTGTGAGAAGGGTTGGAGGGAAGGTATCTGGGAGGGGCAGAGGGAGGAAAGGGAAAAAAACTGATGTGATTCTGTTTCTATTTCTAAAAAGTATATTCATGGTGAATCAACCGTGCCCAGTGGAAGGGAACAAATCCAGGAATATACAGTAAGTCAACCATGCCCCAATGGAAGGGCACATATCCAAGAATATAAAGGCAGCACTATATAGACTCAGTGAGTTTTTAATTTTAAAAAAAAGAGGATAGGTAGATAAGCAGGAAGGAGGAGGACTCAGTGTAAGTTGGGGGAGGAGGTGACTATGATCAAAACACGTTGTACAAAATTCCCAAAGAAACTGTGACATTGAGTCTCCTAATAATACCAGAAGCTATGCCCATAAAGTCTCACCAACATGACTGCCCAAATTCGAGCTAAATGAGGAAGACACTAACAGACATGTGAAGCTGAACAGAAAAAAAAGCTTGTAAGGTCTTAACCTTACACAAAGAATTCCAGGCAAGTGAGGAAAGCTGGAATCAGGATAGGTGATCTTCCCTAGAAAAGACCACACCAATCAATTGTCTGATGCCAAATGGTCATCCCTAAACCATACATATAATTAACTTTATAAAGACTGAACAGGTTAAATCTAGGAACAGTTAATGGAAAAGTAACTCACTCACGAATTTGAAGTGGGGAGGTTTGATATATGAAAGGAAAGGAAGAAGTGCTATAATTATATTATAATCTCAAAAAATTTGTTAAAAGATTGTGACATGGAATTCTGACCACAAAATTAAATCTGGGGAGGATTAAAGACAGATCAAATGAACAGACATTAATTCACTACTCTTGTATTCGTTAGGGTTTCTGTTGCTGTAATGAACAGAAGATAAATTGGGGAGGAAAGGGTTTATTCAGCTTACACTTCCACATTGTAGTCCATCATTGAAGGAAGTCAGAACAGGAACTAAACAGGGCAGAACCTGGAAGCAGGAACTGATGCAGAAGCCATGGAGAGGTGCTGCTTACTGTCTTGCTTCCCCTGTTTTGCTCAGCCTTCTTTCTTACAGAACCCAGATCACCAGCCCAGGGATAGCACCACCCACAATGGGCTGGGCCCTCCCTCTTTGATCACTAACTGAGGAAATGCCTTACAGCTGGATTTCATGAAGGCATTTCCTCAACTAGGGCTCCTTTCTCTCTGATGACTCTAAAACCCTTCATGCTCTGCCATGGATCCCACCTCATTCTCCTTCAAATTCATGGCCTCTATTTTTATTAATTCTTATTGCATGAATATATGTATATGCATAAATATTCCTAATTTTAACCTGCTCAGTCCATATAATGTTACTTGTACATATGTTTTGGGGCTGACCCTTCACCAGTGGGTCTTTCTTTTAAGCAACAAAGAAAAGAAGTAAAGGTTAAGTATAACTCTTTTACCATATCAGTCCCATTAACTAATAAAGCTCTTTTGTTTGGTTGATTTTTGAGGGACTGAAGATAGAAATTTAGCATCTTACATGTGTTACTCATGTGCCCTGAGCTGCCATCCCAGCCGAATCTTAACTATGTTTTGTTTTCTTGCAGAGTTTAGGAGGAACTGACCTGATGATGCTTTGGCTTTCAATAGCTGCTATAATAACCGACAAGTGATATGTTCATTTAACAATAGCCATCTACCATCTCACAGGTCTGTAAACCAGAGGCCACATTTTCCCTAACGAAGCCAAAATCAATGTATTTGTAGAGCTATATGCTGTTCAGGAGTCTCTAAGAATGAGTCTTCTTTAAGTAAAATGAGGCTGTGGGCAGAATTCCAGGCATGTTGTAGAACTGGGGTGCCTTTGAAGCTTTTCTGTAGATGTTATTCTCCACTTCTGGAGCATGCTCACATTATTTAACTAGTTGGGTCTCTTCCTCATCTTCAAAGCCAGAAATGGTAGGTCGAGGCTATGTCATTCTTAGAATGTTCCTGCCTGATCTTGTTCCTGTGAAAGACCCCGCCCCTTGGCTCGTTCTCTCTCTCGGTGACACTCCCGTACACGCGCACACCCACACGCCTGGCGGCTGGCTCCCTCCCAAGCAGGTTCACCCAGGAGGGGCGACCCAGGCACGCCCGCCCGCCTGGCGCCGCGCCCCGGGGCTGGGGCCGAGCAACGAGCACCAGGTGGGCCGGCACGAGAACGAACACCAAGTGAGCCGGCCTGGAGCCCTGCCCCTGAGCCCCGCCCGATGAGAAACACTCCGTCCCAAGGTCTCCGCCCCCAAGGTCAGCCATCTGGACGCGGAAGGGAGGGGAATTGAGTCTGTTGTACCAGACACCAGACCTTGAGAATATGCTGATCTGGAATGGCTCTGTGCCTCATTTGAACCATCCAATAAAATCCCTGCTCCTAGCTTGCGCCTTTTTCCCTATATAAGGACCCCTTTCCCTTGGCTCGGCGCGCTTGGCCTCAGAAAATCTAAGTCGCCCCGGGTACCCGCATCTCCAATAAAGCCTCTTGTTTTTTGCATCCAGTTCGTGGCCTCGCTGATTCCTGGGTGTGGGTCTCCCTCTACAAAAGTACCTCTTCGGGGGTCTTTCACCTGCATGGTCTCAGCAGAGAAGAAGGTACATTTTAAAAGACATACTGGACCTACTCAGATAACTGGGGTAACTTGCTCTCTTAAGTTCAATGAATTCATTATTTAGTTCCAGTGGCAATGCTTTATTACAGTGGTACCCAGGTGAGCATCTAAGTTAGTAATCAGGAAAAGAGAATTGTGGGAGTCTGTATTTTGAATTCTGCCTAAAATGATTAAGGAAAGTAGAACTCAGGATCATCTGGTTCTTGTAGAGAAGATGATGGAAAATACTTAGGAAAAATTTATGGGTGTAACAAAAGATAAACTTAACTCAAGACAGCTTTAGCACACTGTGTGTGTTTCTAGAAGTACCTAGGGATTATTAAGGTGCCATCAATACTCATTCTATTTTCACAAATGATTTCCTAGCATAAGTAATTGTGCTTTTAGCATTCTTTGCTTTTACCATCTTTGCCAGCCCCATGAAGAAGAAAGCAGGTTAGTGATGAAATTGTCATCACGTTCATTGTCTTCTGTCCCTGCTCTATTAGCCAAGTTTGTATTACTACAATAAAATACTGAAGGCAGAGTATGCTATAAAAATAAAAGATTTATTTTGGCTTGTGATCTGGGACGTGATAAGTCAAGGAGCCTCCAATGAGATCTCCCTGGCAGAATTCAAAGGTTATGTGAGGCACCATGTACAGGGGCAACCTATATGCGTGTCTTCACAGTCTCTTTCCCTAGTAGAACATAACTGCTCCTAGATTGTAAGAACCCCACCCCAAAGCCTTTCTCTAATTCCCAAGTCCTCATCTCTAAACAGCAGAGTTGGATTAGTTTCCTCACTCTTGGAACCTCAGCGAAGATTCAGTTTCAACCATGAAGCTTTGGAGTCCCTGAACCATGAGAAAACTGTAGCATGCATCACCCATTCCTATTATCATCCTATATCTAATTTAAAACCTGAGAACCATTTAGAAACAACCACGACACACTCTAGCAGCCATCTCCTGTCTGCAAAGTATGGCTGGAAATGCTGTTACTGCCCTGAAAGGCAGCCTGTTGGCCTGTATGGGGACACTGCATTGAGGTGGAATTTCAGTAGGTGGCAATCCATTAGGGAAAGCTACTTTTCAGTGGTTCCTAGAGTTTGATTCTCAAGACTAAAGACAGTCAATTGTTTCTGGTATAACCATCCTTTGGAAGTTGGGCAAGAACTAGAAAATCTCTTCTATCTTATGCTTTCTAGGTTAATTTATTAAAACATGATCTGTTACTCAGATGATACTTCCTTCCCTGGATCTCTTTGTAAATGGCCTCTAAAATGAAACCCCACCTTTTTTTTTTTAAAATCACAGTCCATGTAGATTTTAATCAACATGATTTTCACTGTGATCTGCAGTGAAACTGCCATTAAACAACAAATCATTGCCCCACCTAAGGCTTTGTGCCCCTGAAGCTTACAGGAAGTAAGTCTACATTCTCCTTTTCTAGGTAGCACCATGGCCTCATTGGTTATCAAACCTCAGTGGCTAATCACCCCAATGAAGATGTACAGACACAAGCTAATTAGAGAGTGGCAGGAATGAGGAAACCTTCAAATGGATTTCATATTTCTCATGAATCCATTATTCTTAGTCATAATTTCTGGTTGCTGATATAAACTAGTACTTGAGTATCTAAGCTGCAAAACAAACCACAAGGGGACTGTAGACACGGCCACATCTCTCATTCCTCAACTGTGGGTTTCTCCTCAAAGTATTTACCAACACTGGCTAATTAATAAGTTTAGTTAATTGGGTATATTTGCCTAAAGGAAATAATAATTCAAATAGATCTGTTTTAAAGAGATCATAAAATTCCAGAAAGGTGAGCTGGAACCATTCCTTATTACCCATCTATCAAAACTCCATTTGTGGGTTTCCGTTACATTTTTGTTTTCTTTGGTGTTTAAGGGGATGAAACACAAAGACTTTCTCTTGACACTCATTCTAAGAACATTCTAAATGTTTGTGTTTTTATAATTATAAGCTACAATTTCAAAAATTGCTTCATGAACTGCCACTGATTGTCACATCCCCCAAACTGCACTCCCTTCTGCCCTTCATCAGGGAACCTTCTTTCTCTTTTGTTTGCTCCAGGAATCCTGCCTGACATGTCCTCTCCCTCCAAGGAAGCTCTAATGGCATCCTCTAGGAGCCTCTTCCTGGATGCCAGTCCACAGCACTTCACTTGCTGGCATGTCTCTGGAAAGATATGGTGAGCCCATTCATTCAGAGGCAAAAATGAATAAGGGAGCCGAGGCATTCCCAAAGCTTGCTAGGTGAGTTCTCCAGCTGGTAGGAAACTGTTTGCACTAAGTATCTGCAGTAAATCAATACAGCTCAGGATTGGGGGAAGTTAAGGTTTTAGTCGTAATTCTATTTTTTTGCTTTAGTTTTCTTCATAGAAATAACAATATTGTGACTAGGAGACTCAGGTGAGATGTCTGTAAAAGTTCTGACATGGCCTGGAATTTGAATCAAAGCAAGTTGTTCACTGGTGTTGCTGGTGTTATTTGTGGTTCTGAGGTTGCTCTAGGGTTGTCTCATGTATGTCACCACCTCAGATCCATGACTGGTCCCTTTTCTATATTTAAAATGGGGTCAAGGTCTCACTAAGCTTCCTAGGTTGGTCTTAAGTTCACCCTAGCCTAGACAGACATTGAACTTCTGATCTGTCTGCCCGAGTTGAAAGTGGTTGCAATTCCAGGCCTGTGATACCAGTCCTGAATTGCTTAATGTTTATTCTAATTATCACTAGTTATTGCAAAATAATTACTGAACCATGTCAGTTTTGGCAGATTTCCTGTTTTCCTGCATAGTTGCTTCTCATCTCAGAACTTCTTCAGTTCAGAAAACACTTCATGATCTTCTACAACTGCCCATCCCCAGGCACAAGAACAGACAAGATAAAGTAAACCAAGACAATCCCAGGCAATCTTCAGATGTTCTTTAAAACTCAGAGAATGGAGACTAGGCTAAGTAGGAGTGAAAGAAGAAAAACTGTTCTGGTCTTGGAAGGCTGTGCGATGTTCTTACAGTAGGCAGGTCCTAGAAGGCTGTGTGATGTCCTTATAGGAGACTGATCCTCAAAGGCTATGTGATGTATTTACAGGAGACAGGTCCGTGGTAATGGTCTCTACCGTATTTTCCAGATGTCAGTTTATAGGGATTAACTATACATGTCTACCTTACCTCTACAACCAGGCATGAAAGCAGTGAGCTAATCCAAAGATGGACAAACAGACCATCAAGATATATGGCTGTGAAAATACAGAAACAATGGGCTTCAGACTCATCTCATCTTTTTTTACCTGGGTGTGTTGTGGGGGTAGGGCACAGAAGTAAGAAGTTGAATGGCCCTATAATATGGAGAGCAGACAGGGTGGCAGACACATTCATTAAAGCAGACTGACAATCAAAAACAGAGAGAGGAAGCCAGCCATAGTACTCGATGGTATAAAGAGACACATCTTTGTGTGTTTCTTTGGCTTCCAGAAATCAAGGCTAGAGATTGTCTACCTCTATGAGACAGCACCCATAGCTAGCCTGTCTAAGCACAGAGCTGAGAGAAGAAGGACTTAAATATGTCTTCTTAAAGACACACAGCATCACAACTGTGTACAATTATCTGTAATTTAAAATAGATTCATGGGAGCACATGGCTTGGAATTAACAGTGTTCACATTAAGAAACAATATCAAATAAGGACATTATATTCATGAATTCAAAGTGGCTGTGACAGTATATGTTAATCTCAGCATTGGCAGTAAGTGGCTCATGAAGTTCCACCCAACCACCCATAAAGTTGAGAAACTCTCTGCAATTGATGCTTACTGGGACAGTGGGGGGTTTCAGAAATTTAGCTCTTGAGAGGTTCCCCGTGTTCCAGTAAATGGTCCCACATCCAGGCACATACAGACAAGTGGCTCAGTGGGGGGAAAAGGGCATGAAGTTGAAACAGTAAAGTGTGGGGGATATAGGGGAGGAATTGGTGGTGAGTGAAGGGTAGAGGCTAGATTTGATTAAAACATATTATATACATGAATTAAATTGTCAATAAAGAAAAGACAAAAACAAAGCCACTGGTAGGTTTCCCATTGTCCAGTGGGTGGTCTCACACTCACGCATATATGGGAAGATTATTTTTCCCATAATAGAACTAATAAGATTGTTCACATTGAGGTCAAACAGTGGTATGCCACACCCTTCATGGGTTCACAGCTTCTTCAGGGTGCTAGGGAAGGCAGCTCATTTTCAAGAAAGGGATTATCAGTGCATAGGACTTAGAGAGTCTGAGGTAAGGACTCATACTCACAGAGGCAACTCCATGCTTTTTCTGAGACTGTGAAATCCTCATCTTTATTTTCCACAATAAGACACTGGAGTTCTAAGATTTTATTCTTCTAAAGTTATGTCTCTCATACCAAATTCTCAAGTCATTTGATCTCAGGCATTGCATTTACCCTTTAATTTGAAATACTAAAACATCCCAGCTGTTTCCTCCTTGGTCAGTTCAGCATGATGGGCAGGGATAGCTCATGAGTGTCTCATACACAATTCTGTTTGAATGGGCTTTTCTGTTGCACATAGAAATGAGGAGATGATTGCAGATTGGCCTCAATCTATATTGATCTCCGAGGAATACATATAAAGCATGCTTTCCTTTTTAATAAAGCTCTAAAATAAACCTTGAAACATTTACAATTCTCCTTCAAGGTAGTTTCAGGAAGAAGGGCTCTATGTAGCAAGTCAATTTCACCATGTGATCTTACTTTAATTTAAAAGGAGTCACATTCCATCCCTAAGGCATGTGAGGAATTATTCAATAAAATGTCTAACGTTAAAGGAAGAGCACTGATGCTGCGATGATGTCCAAAGCAGAGGTGCCTGTCAAAACCTACTGAAAACTTTCTTCAGTCTTCTGCTTAAGTCTTCTTCCACAAGACTCTGAGGCAGACAAACAAGCTGGGACAGTCTACCCAGTCACTTGTGCTGCTCAATGATACAGTTCCTAAGTGACTTAATGCAGGAAGAAAAACACCTGGCTGAGCAATGGTGATGTTTCTACAACTCACATTGTTGTTTAAGATATTTCTTGTTAATATTCATCCAATGAGAACAAAATGGAAAACCAGAGAAGGCAAATGAACCAGGTGAAGACCTTAGAGGGGAATAGTATCAATAGTTGAGAAATGGGTCCCAGGTATTATGAATGGACTGCTGTATATCAGGCTGCACCATGAGAAGCAGCTGTCAGAATTCTTTTTGCTGAAGCCAAGAAAAGGTTGGCAAGTCACAATAACAGTGCTGGTTCACTCCAGTAAACCAGTCATGATTCATTTTAAAGCCAAGATTAAGACAAAACTGGAGGGGAAAACATGAAGATAGAAAATTGGCACCCGACTTTATTTTTCTCAGGAACTACAGTAGAGTGCTGGCTAAGGACCGAATGGGAGGCCAATAGCAAACTGATGGCTGATGTTTTTTTGCCAAGCACACTCCAGCATGCAACCCAATCTTCCACACAAAACATTCAATGGCTCTTCATTTATTTAATACATTGGTGTTTGGTTTTGAGTTTTCAGTTAGACAGAGTCTCCTTAGGTATCTCAGTTTTGTCTTGAGATCGTCATCCTCCAATCTCAGTCTCTCAAGTGCTGAGGTTACAAGCACATATCACTATTTCCAGTTCTAAGACATCCACATAAGAGCATGCTTTCCTATTCTATAATGCTTAATGGTCTCTGAACATTTCACAAATATATATAGAAATTAATGCCACACCAATCATCATTAAAAAACACATTTTAAATGAGAATTGAAATTGCTTCTAATTTAGCTCAAACAGGTCATTTCAATGAGCCTGTTTAACTGCTGTGACAATTTAAATTTAAGGAGAAATTTAAGATGCAAATCCCACCTGTGAAGACTTTGTAACTTAGTTGTAAATCAAAGATCAACAAATGTAACAAAGGACTTGATGTTGTCCTTCACAAGATGCATGAAATGTGACATCTCAGATATTCTTCCAAATGGACCTTCTCACCCTAGAGTCTTGGCTTCATTGGTCCATACCCATTTTTTCAATATTTCAATATATAACAGCAAATATGTCTCAGGAAAAATTACCCAAAATTTGGAAATAAGGATGAAAGTATTGCAGATCTTTCAGACATTATCCTGGAGCACTGTTACATAGATGCTCCCAGAGAATAGTTAATTCTCTAAGACAATGTCTCTGCTTTGGAATAGAACTTACTATTGACATGCCAGACATTGTTATTTTGCATACTGACTTATAGATTACTGTCCAATAGAGGTGCAAATAATCGTCTGGTATAGAAGTAAAACACACACACACACACACACACACACAGAGAGAGAGAGAGAGAGAGAGAGAGAGAGAGAGAGAGAGAGAGAGAGAGAGAGAGAGAATGAGTCACATTGCACATTGCCCAGGGATGTTCTCTCAAACCAAGCAAACTTCATGAACTGGCCTCTTTCTTACCAGCACTACTATTGTGAAGTTTTCCTCATAATTCAGTTAAGTAGATACTGACCTGTATTCACTCTTGTTCAGGAGTCATGCTTTAACTTTTACGAAACAGGACATGATAGATGAATTTGTCTTGTTATTGCTGTGTTGTTTATAAAATGAAATAATTTGAAACAAATCCACTATCTGGCAGTCAGCAAGTAAATAATAGTACATACATAGGTGGAATGCAGCTATTTAAGATGATGGCAGTCATTCTAAATTAGTACCATTACTTTGACAAGTTGATAAAAGCAGCTTTCAGAATGAACAGCATATGTGGTATGGTATACTGCTGATATGACTACAAAAGCATATTTCTATTTTATACTATTGAACATTATTTGGAAATATATTCATTGTGGACTTTCAATGACCTGTGCATATCTTGTCTCCTGAACCTGTGATATAAGGACCCAAAAGAACGAGGCAGACTTTAGTCTAATGCTTTAGAAATCCCTACCTCAGTTCCAGTGTACTTTTGTACACAAATATAAGAAACAAAGCAATGATTTAAGGAAGGTTGAGATCAGAAAAACATATAAATAAATATCAGTAAGCACAAACTAAATATTAATAGAGAAGCTGTTTCCCAGAACTTTCTCAGGACAGATCAATTTAAACACAATTGCCGGCATGTACTATAGGTTATATCTGGGAAAGCACAAAAGCAAGGCAGAAGGCCATATCCCGATTCAGGATACACTGACCAGGTTCTATATCTATGACCAACAAGAATAAAGATGTCTTATGAATTGAATGTAAATGTTTAACACAGGAGGCACAAAATCACATCTAAGAACAACACAAATAACAAAATGCACGTGAGGTAAAAGACTGTCTGCCTGTTTTACTGGAGTTTCTCTCACAGTTCCCCAAGGCATTGTTTACCATGCACCATTCTTTTGACTGGGTCCCAACAATTCACAATAGCTGTTGCCTTAGTTTCTTTTCCTGTTGCTATGACAAAATACCATGACAAAAGCAACTTAAGGGAGAGAAGATTATTCTGGCTCACAATTTCAGGATGCAATCCATTATTTTTGGGAAGTCAAGATAACAAGAACTTGAAGTAGCTAGTCACATGACACCTATGTGGAAAGCAGAGAGCAATGAATTAATGCTGAACTAGGGATCAGCTCACCTTCTTCATTCTTATGCATCCCAGACCCCCTGCTTAGGGAATGGTGCTGCCAACAGCTGACAGTCTTCTCACCTTAATTAACATAATCAAGATGAGCACACATACCCCTAACCACTTGCCAACATGATCTAGATGCAGAACCAACCAGAAAGTGTAGAACCAACCCAAAAGAAGAAGCATGTTGAAGTCAACAAAGATGGAAGGAGTGGAAGATATGCAGAACCATCTAATAAGCCCTTTGACATTGGGCATAGAGATACAGAATTTGGAGTTTACCCTGCTGGGTTTGGTCTTGCTTTTGTTTAGTGTTTACTCACTATGCTTCCCTTCCCTCCTTTTAAATGCTATTATACTGTGTATTAGATTCTGTGATCTACTTTAATGTTTTGATTTTACTGAGGGTTACAGTTAGGAGATTTCCTTGGGTCTCAGAAAAAAATTTGAACTTTGAACCTTGCAACAGTATTTAAATGGCTGATTATGTGGACTTCTGGAGTTGAACTAAATTCACTTACAATATGATATGGCTACAAGCCTATGGGAGAGTGGAATGTGGTTGTTTGAGTGAGAATGTTCCCCATAGGCTCATATGCTTGAATGCTTGGTCCCCAGTGAATGAAACTGTTTAGAAGGATTAAGAGGTGTGGCCTTGTTGGATTAGGTATGGCTTTGTTGGAGGATCTATATCACTGGAAGAGGGCTTTGGGGTTTCAAAAGCCTATCCTAGGCAGGCCCAGGCTTGATCTTTCTACCTGCTACCTTCATATCAGGAGGCAAACTCTCAGCTACTGCTCCAGCACCATGCCTACCTGCTTGTTGACACATTCCCCAACATGATAGTCATGGGCTAACTCTGAAATTCTAAGATAGCCCTCAATTAAATACTTTATCTTAAATGTTGCCTTGGTCATGGTGTTTCATCACAGAAATATGAACATTAAGATGGCTTAGTTTATGGTTAAGGGAGCTAAAGAACATACTGTGATTTAAACATTTTCTGTTTAGCATCTTTTGATAATAGAAAAATATCAACGTGGTAAACATCCAGTATTAGACAATCAAGTATATGTGATATTTAGCAGTATCTACTAGTGCTAAGCACATGAAAATTCTAGGACCCAGAAATCATTAAGGGTGTGTGTGTGTGTGTGTGTGTGTGTGTGTGTGTGTGTGTGTGTGTGTGTGTTGTGTATGACACATTGCTGTTATGTAAAAATTAGCACATCAAATTTATTCATGCTTGCCTGTGCATTAGGACAGATACAAACTGAAATACTACATATCAAAGGGAAAAGACTCAGTATAAATATGTGCAACATAATAAATCTCACTGTAGTAGAATGACCAAAGCAACTATATACAAATGAATACATTCTATATGATTCCATTCATACAAAGGATAAAAATGAGCTACATCAAGTTTTTGCTCTCAGAAGTTGGTGTATATTAGAAGAAATGTTTAAAAGAATGGGAAAATTATGAGAGCATGCAATACTTTGTGTCTTGATATATGTAGAATTTATAAGCATATAAATTTTGTGAAGATGTTCTAAATTGAAGACTTAGATCATCAAGGTTTGAGATACAGCTATAAAATGCAAAGAAGATTCTACTTATACCAGATAAAATGCAAAGTGAGTGTCACCCATAAGACCTGTAAGATCTACCCAGCCCTGGGGCTTTGTGTTCAAACGATACTTATGTAGCTCCTGGAAGGCTGCATGCTCCCCTTTTGCAGTTCATTACTACTCTTTGTAACTTTAAATAGGACTAACATAGCGTAGTTATAAAACAAGTAACTGGAAAAAGTTTGCATTGATATAAATGCATGCACAGTCACTTCCTAGTTTTGCTAGCTGAACAATTTGCATAAATATTCTGTGCCTCAGTTTTCTATCTGCAAAGTAAGAATAGCAATAAAGTTGCTTTATTGATTCTCCTCAGTTGCCTCTGCTTTATGTGAGTTGATAGAGGAAGGTCATTATTTTACCATTGCCTGTCATTCAGAGACATTTTCCTTCACTGTCCATACTTCTGGGATGCTTTAATTGATATGCATTAGGTTGCAAGGGATGCTTTTAAAAATACCATGGACAGGCCAACCTCAACAACAGAAATTTATTTACTCATCAATAAGCTCTGAAATGATGACAACAAATAGCCATATGGTACTAGGTCCTAAATGACATGCTTACAACACAACTCCTCCAATAAGGCTCAAGGGTTATTGTGGAAGACCAGGAAGACTATTGTAAGAGTGAGAGGAATGGGAAGTCTGCTGTGAGATTGTGTCTTCTAGAAATGTCAAAGAAGCTATGTCCATGAAGTCTCATCAGCCTGGCTAACTGAATTAAATATGAACATAGATGATAGCAATAGACAACTACAGGCAACTAAAGAATGCAGAGGGTGAGGAGGAAAAGTCATCCCCAGGGAAGATTAATAGCCAATACAGTGTCCAACCCTAAAATTATAGAATTTGGACTCAGCAGGTTGTAGCTATATATTTACTAATAAAAAGAGGCTATGAATATAATGTTGAGAGAAAGAGAGCAAAGAAAGGTTCATGGGAGCGGTAGAGGGTAGAAAAGGAAAGGGAAAATGATGTAATCATATTTAAGTAAAAAAAAAATAGAAAGAAGCAACACTGAGCCAAGTTTACAGTGTTGCCAGGGATGGCATCATTAAGACCCCTCTCCTTGGATGATTCTTTTCCCCTTGAATGTCTGTGCCCCAATCTCCACTTCATACAAAAACATCAGTCACTTCGAGTAGTGCCTACTCTAATGATGTCATTTAACCTTGATTGTCTTTTTATAGATCCTCTTTTCAAACACAAGAACATTTTGAAGTACTGGTGGTTATCATTTAAATATATGAAGTGGGTGAAAGGGGCAACTTCATCCCATGATAGATACTTATCTGTCTCCCTCTCACTAGACCTGTTTTCCTCCAGAAGAGTGGGTGTGTTTCATTGTCTGTGCCTCATAAACCTCCCAGGGAGGCATCTGCACATAGGAGATGGTTAATAAATAAGAACTACAAAGGGAAGGAAGTTCAAACGAGCAGGTTCATCGCAGCAAAACACATCACTTCTTAAAAGGCCCAGTGATCTAAGGAAGTCAGAAGAGCTCTATTCAATTACGTAAATGAATATAGTTGAAAGCCCAAGTTGATAGATGATGTGAACTGACCCAGTTGTGGCTGACACAGATATTGCTGTAATTCTTTATCACTCACTCCAAGTGAAGTTTGTCTTGAATACCAGTCCCTAAACATTAATTACACAGCACATCTTGCTTCTGAGACTTTTAGGGTAGCAGCCCCTTTCTTAACTCTAATTTATTTGCATTTTAACAGACAATTAATTCACTTGCTAAAATAGCAGTGTAGTTAGGGTTCTTCTTTCCTTCACATCTCTATCTACCATTTGCTCAACGTCTTTCACACCTGAGGTTTTGATTCAAAAACTTAACACATGGTAAAAGAGAAATACAGTACAGAGACTCTAATGCAGACAAACTTAGTATCTCTATTGGAACATCAGGCACAGACACATGGACAGCAGCAGAGTGATACTGCAGATGATTTTCTGCTTGGATGAGTAAACACAGGGAGAACACACAGTGCAAATGAGGGCAGTGACCGAATTAACCTTAGTGGCTTTTGTCACAGGCAGGTGACATCCAACCTCTGCAATGTGAAACATGGCAGAAGGAGAAGCTCTGCTAAGCAATTCCAGGTCATGAAAAGCAAGCCTGACCCTCTAGGGATCCTGCTTTGAAGTGGGCTGAGGTCAAGACTTCTTTTCCTTTAGCGTGAAACCAGCACCTTGGTCTGTGATGAGAAATGTGTTTGTCAATCTTGTGTTTCTCTCAGAAAGGACATTAAAACATATATAGTTTAAGAGAATCTTTCAAGTGATGGGTAAAAGTAAAAAATATCAAACAAAGATCATCCATACCTGGAAATGAGATAAATGTTGCTAACTTCACCTCCATGATCTTGCCGTTAACACAGTTGACATCCTGGGATCTGCATTTACTTTCTAAACTGTCATCTTCTTTGTCTTAGATAATCTCTTGTCTCTTTATTTTTCATAGCATTCCCCTTAGAAATGTAAGAGGGGAAAAAAAACTAGTTGAATTATTTATCACATGAAACAGCAAGGCTGCCATTATAGTCTATAACTGTATTCATCCAGAATTCAATATAAAAACTGTATTTTCAGAAATATAACAGTGTTTTCCAATATACAGCTTCCAAAAACTCCTGTTACAAGTATTGACATGTCGATTTCTTTTAAATCTGAGGTCAAGAAACTTTAGCCTCACCCCTGTTTGTCCTGCTTTCCTTGGCAGCCACCAGGCAATAGGCTAGTTACCCCTGACTATCAGCTGGTCTGGAATATCAGAAAAGTCAGAAACTATATAGCTTCAAGGTTTGCAATGAGGTAGGGTAGGGAGAAATTTCTAACCCCTGTTTATAAGCAAAGAAACTGAGTTTCAACATAGTTACATTACTGAACCAAAGTTCAGCTGTTGGGAGTGAAAGAGCCAAGGCAACAATCCAAGTTTTTTACTACAAGTTCAGAGATCTTTCTACCACATCTGTCTGTGCAGATGACCTTTCTTCCATACTACAATGATAAAATTCCTTGATACTCAGTACATATGGAAAGCAACTACCATTCTGACCTGTAAGCCCAAATTCTCCACATGGCAGCCAATGTGGTGTAAGTACCAGTCAATTCTCACAGAAGCCCCAGCTATCTCCACCAACCCCAATGTTAGAAGTGACGACACTTAGACCCAATGACATTATCAAACTCATACAAGATTGGAATGTTAATGTTTCTATCTCCTGTTTCAAATTCAAGGCCAAACCATGAATTTGGTCTCTTAGTTTGTTTGCTTCCTCAAAGGGAAACCAGGATCACAGAGCTCACGTGTGGATGCCATGTATAGATGTCAATAAGCAGAGACTGGAATTGAGTATTTAAAACTGCATTTTATTCAGAGAGTAGGCAGACAGTTGATTAACATCTTAAAGATCTGTCTTTTATCTAATCTCTACCCATCAGATTACATCCAGGAAAAGATAGGGACAAAGATAGGGACAAAGGCTCAGTCATTTCAGAGCTCAGTCTCTCCCTCTGCTCAGGTAGTAAGCCACTTTGCCACATTTTTGAGATATGTGATACATGTTCCTGTTATCATCCACCATATTCTGGCCTCTTTCTGTAGATGTCTGGGTTCAGGCATCTGTTGGAATGCTGAGTCTGTTGGGTTTTTGTTACTACCAACATTGTATCCCTCCAGAGGCATTTGGGCTGAGAGAAGAGGATTCACTCAGAATAAACAAATTCTTAGTGGTGTTTGTGTGTGTGTGTGTGTGTGTGTGTGTGTGTGTGTGTGTGTGTGTGTGTATGATCACATGTATGGGTTGATGCAATATTATGAAGTTCAAATATGTCTTTATAATAAAGCATATGAAAGTGTCCCTTACATGCATCCTGTCCTGTGCCCCATCAACACTTCTCCTATAATTTTTTACAATTTTTTTTGTTTAATGAGCTGTTTGTCATTTGGATATAGACCAACTTGTGCTTGCTGACTCCTTTTTTCTATCCTAATCTTTTGCCTCTCCCCATTGCTCACTCGTTCTGTTACTATGATGTCATTCACAGAGCAAAGACAAATAGTCATGCTTGGGTTTGTAGGAATCAGACAAGGCAAACCCAAGTGCTGAGAAGGTCACAGCTGATGAATCTGGCCAGCACTGTGGAGTAGACCTAATTGCACACAGGTAGCAGGACACAGGGTGACTACCAAGGAGGCATGTTGTTCAGGATCCTAAAGCATGGCCTCATGTGGAAGATGCTGTTGTTACCACACTTCTTTATGTAGTAATAGGGATTCAGCTGATTCATTAATTGCCCACATAGCTGGAACCACCAGATGAATAAGGCAAGGTGTCGCTGTGAGTTATTTATACCTTATAGGAGGGCAATTTAATTAAATTACCCTCCTTCTAACATGTATTTGAGCTCAGTCTCAGGAGAAGTTTAATGCCTGTAACTAGGAATGTAGGAAAGTAATTTTGAAAGGTGGGCAGTTGTGCAAAGGGCAGACTTGCCCCGGGGGAGCTGCAACAAGAGGTTGTGGCAATGGAAGAACATTGGACCCCTGGGAGGTGGGATTCAGAGGAAAGATGAGAAAGGGAGAGGGTATTATGGATGCAGGAAAGGAGGGTGGGAGGGAGACAGGCAGGCAAGGCACAGACTTGTCAGGTCCCCAAATTTCCAAGTGTCATAGCTACAAGGTTTTTGTGTTGGCTTAGAGGTTGACAGGACTTGAAGTTTTTAAGGCTTCCTGCTGGATAAGGTCTATCAGGCACTTTACGCTCCCACAAAATAAACAGAAAGGTTTATGAGGAGGAGGAGATGCAATATACTGCCAAGGAAGGCCTCGCAACTAGGCGCCCACGCTCACAAGTCACTCCCCAGCTGCCAACGGTGAAGGGAGGATTTTAAATTGTGGTTTGACTTTCCTGGCCTCCTGTGATTTTATTAACCCCCCGTAGCAATGGTTTCCATTTGTGAGCTATTTTATTTTATTGGAAGGAGCATGTAGCTGTACCATGGCCCAGGGTCAGCAGCTAGACACTGAAGGAATACCTCTGTAACTTTGCTGACTGGCAAACACATGATCATTCTAGGAGGCAAGCTTGGTCATATTTCTTCCATGCTTAAGAGTTCAGTGGTTTCCAGGTTCCTGGAAAGTCACAGCCTCCATGTGGCTGGCCTGCCATTATTCCATCATTCCAGACATCTCTACACCATCATGAAAGAAGACTCACCCTGCTTTCTTCCTAGGAAAAGTATACTACATAGAGAGAAGCCAGTGATGGAATGTAACAGCCTGAGCCCCAAGCACAACTCTTGTTAATTAATGGGGCAGATTTCCTGGGTCAGGTTTCCTGGCCCCTTGGTACCTTGACTACCTTACTGGTAGCGGAAGAGAATGAAGACACTTTCCTATTAGAGCTTGTTACTAACACAGCTTCCTGGGGTTTGTCATGGAGATTAAACAGCATAAAGATCATTTAGAGAAGGCAATGGAGTTTGAAGAGTTCTGAATGAAGTTTAGTCCTGACTCTGCTGGTCTAAAGTGAGATATCAGCAAATCCTATCCATCACCTTGGCTGCAATTATCAACATCTCATCACTGGACCAGGCATGCATTTGTGAATATCTTTGCAACTTTCCAGGGAGGTATGTTTTCAGCTCATGCTGTGCATAATCCCAAAAGGACTTGACTTGAAATGGGTCAGTGGTTTGATAGTGGGTTATAAACTCATAAGAATGGGTTTGAAAGGGTCACCATCCCCTGAGAAAATTGAGAACATGGGAAGAGGGCAGAGGAAGCTACGAGAGCGAGAAGGGAAGAAGAGGAAGGATGCAGAGGTCATAAGGAAGCAGAAATTTTGAGTCAGGTGTAGATTAGAAGAAATGACAGATGACAGGTAGGATTTTAGTTGGGGGGAGTAGAAGGGAGGAAGAAGGGAACTGGGATTGTCATGTAATTCAATCTTGTTTGTAATTCAAATATATAAAAAATAAAAAAAGAATGGGTTTGTGTCTGCTGTGCCGTAATTTCTAATCAACTTCCAGTATCCAGTCTGTGTGTTCAAGGAGTGTTTATAATGTGAAGATTACAACTTCAGAAGAGTAAAAGCGCCAAAAATTCAATGGAAGGCCACAGACCCAAGACTATATGGGCAGCACAAACTGGACCTAAGGGAATTTTTTTTTTTTGGTTTTTATCTCATTTATTTATCTTTTTATAATTTTTTATCATTTTTATTTGAATTAGAAACAATATTGATTTACATGACAATCCCAGTTCCCTTCTCCCTCCTGTCCTCCCCTACCACCACCCCCAACTAAAACCCTACCTATCACATATCCTTTCTTCTAATCTACACCTGACTCAACCTTTCTGCTCCCTCATGACCTCTGCATCCTTCCTCTTCTTCCCTTCTCATTCTCATAGCTCCCTCCCCCCTCTTCCCATGCTCTCAATTTGCTCAGGGGATCTTGACTTTTTCCCCTTCTCCAAGGGACAATGTTTGTCTCTTTTAGGGTCCTTCTTGTTTACTAGTTTCTCTGGCAGTGTGGATTGTAGGCTGGTAATCATTTACTGTATGTCTAAAATCCTCATATGAGTACATATCATGTTTGTCTTTTTGTGATTGGGTTACCTCACTCAGAATGGTTTCTTCTAGTTCCATCCATTTTCCTGCAAATTTCAAGATTCCATTGTTTTTTTTTTTCCCCTCTGAGTAGTACTCCATTGTGTAAATGTACCACATTTTCTCCATCCATTCTTCGGTAAAGGGGCATCTAGTCAGCTTCCGGTTTCTGGCTATTACAAATAGTGCTCCTATGAACATTGTTGAACAGATGTCCTTATTGTATGAATGTGCATGGAATTATGTTTTAACAGACACAAAATTGGGAGAGTAATGGACCTGGGAGGAGTTGATGAGAGGAGTAAAGTCAAAACATAATTGTATAAAATTCTCAAATAACTAATAGAAAATGCAATTCATCCCTTGAAGGTCATCAGGCTTTTAAGGCTTTGACACATATGACCAAACTGTTTCCCAGTAATGAAATCATTCTTTCCCCCAAGCTCTCTCTCTGTGTGTGTGTGTGTGTGTGTGTGTGTGTGTGTGTGTGTGTGTGTGTTGGGGGGAGTGACAACTAGGTCTTCAAAAGTTCTGAGCTCTAGAGAGCCAGTCAAATCCCTCATTCCTGCCCAAACTCAACTTCATGCTGTCTGCATCTCCACCAATAATATGTAGTTATTTAAATCTTTGTCAACTTATGGATTAAGAACTAGTTATCTCTTTGTAAACTTTCTATTTCTCATGTTTATTAATAATTTAGCTCTCTTCTTCAGTGTCATATCTATTTAAATCCTTATATGACAGCATTTGTGATGGGCCAAATATCAATAAGGAAGACAGCCACATTAAAGAATTATATGGTTAAGAGGCACATAGACTTCCTAAAAAAAATTTATTTCCAACTTTGATTTTAATCATTGTTTATCTCATGGGTGTTTCTTCACAGAAAATTAGTTATTTCCTTCTGTCTCGGGTCATACCCTTTCTGCCTTTTCAGGGCTCAATACTGATGTCCCCATTCTCTGCTCTCCAGTGTTGTATGTGGGATAATTTGTAGAAGGCCCTCACTGATCAGAAGATTCAATACATTCAAAGGGGTTCAGATTTGGTGAAGAAGATGGCAAGTAGGAATTCCACAGCAAGATCACAAGATGCCAGCCACCTCCTCTGCAAGCCAAATCATTTGACAGGCTAACGGAAATACATTATATATACTGACAAACACATAGCAAATAGCTTTGGATTCCTGTTACCTGTGATCGAGAACTAGGGGAGGAATAAGGGAAATACTTCATTCTTTAGAGACAATGACTTTCTTAGACCCACCCCTTTAAGCCTTTCAGGACATAGCTTACAGCCAAAAGCTATCGGAAGCAACACACCAGTGTCTTCTTAAGTGTCAGCTTTGTGAGCAGAGCAGAAGGATGTTAATTAGAACTTATTTTTCCTGGTATCTTTACTGGTGATGTTGTGCCTGGGGTCAGTTTTCTGAGATGAGTTTGGGGACACAGGAAGAGTTGATACCAAAATCTCTACAGATTTGCTGCCCCTCCACACATCCTTCAGAGCATAGATTAAAGGCCAAATCTGAGATGCATAGAGGTCACAGCAACCCCTTGCATGGTGAGAACTCTACGTAAACTCTAGATTAGAATAACTCCATCAAATAAGTTGGCAGAGAGCTTCATGTAAGAATAAATTTAAGTCTCTCATCTAAAGTATGATTATTGCATTGACTGAATTCCATCAGCACAATAGTTTTTCTATTCTCAGTTACTTCCATCAAGAAAACAGCTGTGAGGCAGGGAGGGAAAGGAGAGTATTGTGAAATTTAAAAGTATATTAGGGTTACAGAGCTAAACAGAGAATTCTCAACAGAAGAAACTCAAATGGTCAAAAGACATTTAAGGAATTGCTCAACATCCTTAGCCATCAGGGAAATGCAATTAAAATTAACTCTGAGATACCATCTTACACCTATGAGAATGAATAAAATAAAAAATACTGATGACAGTTTATGCTGGAGAGGATGTGGATTAAGGGAAACACTCCTCCATTGCTGGTGGGAGTGCAAACTTGTACAGCCACTTTGGAAATCAGTATGGCAGTTTCTCAGAAAATTGAGAATCAATTTACCTCAAGACTCTTGGGCATTTACCCAAAGGATGATCAATCATACAACAAGGACATTTGCTCAAATATATTCACAGCCACATTATTTATAATAGCCAGAACCTGGAAACAACCTAGATGTCCATCAACCAAAGAATGGATAAAGAAAATGAGGTACACATACACAGTGGAGAATTACTCAGTGGTTTAAAAAAAATGGCATCTTGAAATTTGCAGGCAAATGGATGGAACTAGAAAAAAACCAGACCCAGAAAGATAAACACGGTATGTATTCACTCATAGGAAGCTAGGTAAAAATGGGGAGTCTAGGAGGGACAGACATGGAGGGCCCCAGGAAAGGAAAATAGTTAAGATCTCCTGGGTAAACTGGGATGGAGGTAAAAGGGAGGGGATAGGGAATAGGGGCATGAGGGATCAAGAAGACCAAATTATGGGAGAAATAGAAGGGAGAGAGCAATGAAAGAGATGTCTTGATAGAGCGAGACATTATGGGGAGAAGAAGAAACCTTGTGCTACAGAAATTTTCAGGAATCTACAAGGATGACCCCAGCTAAGACTTCTAACAATAGTGAAGAAAGTGCCTGAACGGGCCTTCCCCTTTAGTCAGATTAGTGACTACTCTACTTGTCATCATAGAATTTACAACTAGTAACTGATGAAAGCAGATGCAGTGACCCACAGCCAGGCACAGGGCTAAGCTCCTGGAGTTCAGTTGAAGAGAGAGAAGAGGGATCATATGAACAAGGAGGGTCAAGAGCATGATGGAGAAAACCAAAGAGACAGCTGACCTGAGCTAGTGGGAGCTCACAGACTATGGACTGACAGCTGGGGAAACTTCATTGGACTGAACTAGAACCTCTGAATGTGGGTGACAGTTATGTGACTTGATCTGCTGGGGAGGTCCCAGGCAGTGACACCAGGACATATCCCAGGGGCATGAACTGGCTTTTTGGAGGCATTTTCTTCATCTGAATCTGTCTTTACTGTATTTCTCTATCTTTTTCTGACCACAGGAGTCTTTAATCTGTATGGCTAAGATTAAAGCAACAGCTGGCCCTGCCCTATTCCTAGGCTTTGTGAGAGTCTAGGCTTCATGGTGGAGTTTCTAGGTTCATGTCACCACCAAGAAGCATGCTACCGCCTGCTGTTCATAAATATTTTAACTGTTTGGTAGCAGATCCTTTTAAAAGAGTCATGCAGTTTTTGCCACGAATGCTAAGTCAGGAAGCCTCTCTTAAAGGAGCCGAGCCTCTGCTTGCCTCTAGCAAACAGAGCCCACCTGGGAAAATACTGCTACCAAAAAGCCGTGCTTGACTTCATTAACCCATAACTACTGATCTATGTATTTCTACATGGTTTTATCTTACTGGAGAACTTCCAGTCTCCTATCTTCCCTCATGGCCTCCCTCTGTGTCTTCTCCCCAGAAATCACCTTATCTGGTAGCCCCGCCCATAATTGCTGCCTGGCTACTGGCCAATCAGTGTTATATTCATCAACCAATAAGAGAAACATATATGCAGAAGGACATTCCCCTCATCACACACACACACACACACACACACACACACACACACACACACACACACACACACACTTACAGTACTTTTCAGGATTTTTGATAGTAAGAACAGGAGGAGAGAGAGAGAGAGAGAATCAAGAGAGAGAGAGAGGCAAATGGGGAGAAACAAGGGCAAAGAGCGTGGCTGGTGCTACCTGACTGTGTAACAAAACCCTAGAGCATATTGTGAATGGTTAGCTGAGTTAGCCTCCCCACATTCTGTTAAGCATCATTAGTCAGAGTAGTTAAGGGTTTATGTATTTGCAAACATGTCCACCCAGACACAACAAAAGCTGGCAAAAAGGCGTAGGGTGGCCCAGGATTTCTGTTAGTCATCCCCCATAGTGGTCAAGAGCACTCTCTTTTTCAGAAATAAGCATGAATTAAAGACTTGTCTCCTGCAGTAGAAAGAAGTTTAAAAGTTTAACTAAAAATGTGGAACATGGGATGACAGAGACCATAACAGTGACCAAATACCTGACAACGAGCAACTTAAGGGGTGGTTTCTTTGTCTTTTCTAATGATTTAAGAAGGGATACAGTCATGCAACAAAAGCTGTGGCAGCAGGAACATGAGGCAGTTGGTTACATTGCACCACTGTCAGGAAGCAGAACTCTGCAAGTGGACCTGTAAGTCCTTAAGGCCCATCCCCAGTGACTCACTTCCTCCAGCAAGGCGCTACTTCCTGAAGATTCCACAACCTTCCAAAACAGCACTACCAGCTGCTGGCCAAGCTCATGAATACACCATTTCACATGCAAACCAGCATTCTGTATGTACATTGTCATACCTGGTAACTATTGTTACCAGGTATCTTCACAGCTGTATCAAAGTTTGTGAAGTCTTGAGGCTGAAGAGATGGCTCAAACCTCAGCATGCTATTGCTCTTGCAACAGATCTAGACTTGGTTCCCAGAACTCAAATGGTGGCTCACAAGTGCCTGTAACTCCAGTTCCAGGGATTTGACATCTGTTTCTAAGGTCCATTAGATCCTGCACATATGTAACTCAATACATACACTCGGGCACATACATATACATGAAGTCAAATACGTATTTCTTAAAAGCTGTGTGGTGTGGTCCACCATGGCTTTTTTTTTTTACTATACTTTGCACATAGACAGTGACTGCTGTGTTGCAGACACTCTACATGTCTCTGTGGTGGAATGAATAAATCAGTACAGTGTAACCAGGAGTGTGTTTGAGCAGATGCTGCTACTCACATGCTGGAGTATTTCACTTCCTTAAAATGTTGAGAGCAGCTCACTAGGCTATCTGAAAATTGTGATGAGCAAAGCAAACACTATTGTATTCTGTGCACATGTTCACAGATATTAAGGACTGTAAAACTCTTAATTTGGCAGATTTTATTATACCAACTATATATTCAATACACATTCCTTCAACAATTAATTAACATATGAGAGTCTACCATGTGTCTAGGCCTACACTAGAGATAAAGCACTAAGGTGCAGATATGTATGGCCTTTGCACCCGTTCCTATGAAGAAACCAACGAAAAATCAATTTCTGATATTTTAAGCTACACAAGAAATCTACAACAACATTTAATTTACCTTGCATGCTCCTTTGATACTAAAGTGTATTACATATTCATGTAATTGTTTGCCCTTTATGTTAAAAAGTACAGCTAAGTTCATTTCCCTCTTAATAATTATAAATATGTCTTGTTTTCCTGGGAAGCAAGAAATTAGATTGTTGAGCCCTATGCTCTCTGCAAATTCACCTCCCAAATTATCAGATGGCATAAAACTTCTGTTCTACCTCATTTCACTGCTTCTCTCCCAGGGAAGAGGTAGGAAATTAACTTTTATGGAATTGAACTACCTTGATATTTAAAAATCATTTGGAGTCAAACTGTAGTGTTCTTGCACATAGAATTTCTACAAAAGCCATCACCTATAGAGTGGCCAGTTGTAAACAGCTTTTATTACTTAGGTCATACACAAAGGCAGAGTGGTGCTTTAAGCAGGTGAAGCTGAATACTAGTACAGGGAAGCAGTTATATCTGACTCAGAGATGAGACATTATCAGAGTCCTAATAGATTAGCTTCTTATGCCTCACATCAGACCACAAACAGCTAAAAAGGGGATGCAGAGGGGAACAGCTGGATATAGACACAGATATGTTAACAGGAAGCCAGATGCTAATTGTCTGACAATAATACTGCTAGCAGGCAATGAGTAGTTACTGTGTAAGATCTGGACTTTTGGCCTTCTCAACAACTTATGAGACAGCAGCACCAGGTGACACCTACAGTATACTAAAAGGTTATATAAATTGTTTCTTACACTTGTGACAAATTAGCAGCATGGTGTTCAAGGGAAGAAACTCATTTTTATTTATCTGTTGATAGGCATCTACCCATATTCCCTTCTTTATTAATGATGATTAGTGTAGCAATAAATATAACTGACAAAAATCTGTGGGTATTGACTTCAAATATTTTAGTTATACAGCCAAGAATAGTATGGCTGTATCATATGGTAGATCTAATTTTAGTTTGCTGAGGAACTTTCATACAGATTTTCATACCAGTAATGCCAGTTTATACTCCTTTTATCATGGACCGCTTAGTTTTTGTTGTCAATTTGATTTAGTGCTACCTTGGGATGGGAAGCCTTGATTAAGGAACTATCTTGATCAGATTTGTCCATGGCCATGCCAGTAAGAAACTGTCTTAATGGATGATTGATGTGAAGCCACTGTCAGAAGCACCTTACAAAGTTCAACAGCTAGTACAAGGTACATACATCCTTGGCCTCCTCTGAACCACAACATCTGGGTGCTGACCCTGGGGAAACATTTCTCAGAAGATTTGACCTCAAAAATGCTAATCTCTTCTAAATCACAACTGATTCATTACCCTGGATGGCCAGTGTCAATTGTCCTAGTAAAGCAAAGATTTTGCTTTAGTGTTTCTGGTCTCATTAATTATAGAGAATTTTCATGTTCAAATGACCAGAACTACAAATTTTTAATTCAAAATACCATGTAAAAAGTACTACTAGAGTCTTTGCTCCATACCAAAACTTCACTAGCCAAACCTCCATCATCTGTAATATTTCTTACAAGGTTTTAGGAATCTTTAAACAGTCTCTTCTTCCTAGTTCCCACAACTGCCCATTAAACTCTGATGGCTTTCTTAGATCAAAGTTCTAACAGAAGTCCTTCTGTAATCCTCCCAAAACAACATCGTCAGGTCTGTCACAGAAGTATCCCACAATCCTGGTATCAGTTATTGTCTTAGTTAAGGTTTCAAGCACAACTTTGGTGTATGCAGTAGGGAATGTTTTTCTCCTCAGGTCAGGAACTCAAGCATGGCAGGAACTGATGCAGAGGCCATGAAGCAATGCTGTTTGCTGAATTGCTTATCCTGCTTCCTTATACACCTGAGGACCACCTCCCCAAGTTGGTACCACCCACAATAGGTTAAGCCCTCCCACATCAATCACTAATTAAGAAAATGTTCCCAGAGACTTGCCTACATTCCATCTCATGGTGACATTTTCTCAATTACAGTTTTCTCTTCTCAGATAATTCTAGCTTGTGGCAACTTGACAAATAACAAACACACAAACAAAACAACCAGGGCACTCCAAATTGGATTTGGCCATGGTGCTTATAACAGCAACAGAAAAGTGCTTGCTGCCCTTTAATATTGTTGATGATGATAGACATCCTGCCTGAGGTAAGCTGAAATTTGAAAGTAGGTTGACTCTTTCTCTCCTGGCTAAGGATGCTGTGCACCTTTTCAAATATTTATTGGTATTTGTATGTCTTTCTTTGAGTACTCTCTATTCAACCCATTAGCCCATTTATAAATTGAATGATTTGTTTTCGAGGTATTTAATTATGTGGTTATTTATGCTTTGTAAATATTCTTGTTGGGTGCACAATTGGACAAAGGGGGTTTGGTTGTTGTTGTTCAGTCTGTGGACTGCCTCTTCACTTAGCTGATTATTTACTTTTCTGTGCAAAAGATTTTAATTTCATTAATTGACAATCCCTGTGTTTATTTCTTCCGCTACTTTCCAGAAAGCCCCACATCTTGAAGTGCTTTACTAATGGCTTACTTTAGCAGGGTCCAGGTTTCTCATACTACTTGTAGGTTTTCAATACATTTTGAATTGGCATTTGTGCAAAATGAAAGATGGGGGTCTAGTTTCATTTCTCTATGAGTAAAATTGGTTTTGATGTTTGTTTGAAGAAACTATTTTTTATAAGTTTAGACATACGCATGCATGTTGAATTATTTCTGAGCCCTCCATTCTGTTACATTGGTCTGCATGTCTGCTCTTTATTTGTTTGTTTTTGCTAGTATCAACAGTTTGGTTACTACAATTTGTAGCACAATTTGGGATTAGGAATTGTGACACCTCCAGCCTTACTCATACTACTTAAAGTCTTTTGTCTATTGAGGATTTTTTTGTGCTTCCATGTGGTTTCAAGATTTTTTTCTAGTACCACAAAGAGTGCCTTTGAAATTTTTGTGGAGCTCAAGTCTACAGCTAATTTTTGGTAACATAGCCTTTTCACAATATTAATTCTGACAAGCTATAAGCATGGAGAAACCTTCAGTCTTTTATTATCTTCTTCAATTTCTTTCAAAAAGGTGTAACATGCACCCAGACCTAAGTACAACTGATCCACATTACAGGCAACATTCTGACCAGCAAGTAGATCCCAACACCTGACAAAATGGTAACAAACACCTATTCCATCAAAGACCTTCTCCATCATTCCAGGAAAGTTCCTAGATGCATTGATCTTGCTTTTTGGCTTCTGTAGTTCTGCTTCTTGCTAACTAAAATGTGAAAACCAGGAAGTAGGTTTTATGCATAAAAGAAAAAGAATTATAACACTCAGGGAAGCATGGTTTAGGCAATTTCCCAGCAACTTTATCGCCAGCTATTAGCTGGCAATAAAGATTTTCTTTTCAGCTTTAAGAATGTCAAGGTGATACACCCTTGTGGGCTCACTTCACAACAAAGGTAGGTTTTAGCTGTCTAGAAAAATGTCCAACCTTTTATAAATAATTTGAAGAAGATGAGGAAGAAGAAGAATAAGAATAAGAAGAAGAAGAAGAAGAAGAAGAAGAAGAAGAAGAAGAAGAAGAGAAGAAGAAATGATATCTTTTTTTCTGTTCAAATGTTTCCTTCCAAACTGAGAAACAAGACAATTGGTGACCTAAATCCCTGAAGGTTGACAGTATATTCAAACACTTGCCATGAGTTGTATGATCTTATTTGTCTTCTGTCACCATCACCATGTTAGTATGTAAAACTAAAGCAGGAACTATACATCTCTCCCTAGAGATCAGAAAGGACAACACAAGTTAGTGAATGAGAGACATTTAATGTGAAGCAAATCCAGCATGCAGGTCACACTTAGGAAGTTACTTACGACAGGAAATTTTAAATCCATTGGTACCACATTAACACCATTAAAGTTAACTCCAGTTCTAATGCTTTTCCTTTTTGAAAAGGGAAGTTAAAGTTAAATTGTAAATGAAAGCAACGGAATTTGAAAACAAAAACAACAATAAAAAAACATGGAATTGTGGTACATGTCTTTCATCTTGCACTTGGAAGCTTGAGGCAGAGGATCTAAAGTTAAAGTTAAAACCTGTTTTAAAACCATCTAGTCTAATTACCTGAAGTTTTAGAGAAGGAAAATAGAATGAGTGACATGGTGTTATTTCTGGGTACTTACTTATATCTAGAATCCCACCACTCTCTTTTATATTCTTACTTTTCAGAAGAAAATAAAAGGAAAATTTTCAAAGAAAAATTTTATGGGACTTTTATTTCTACTCTATCTTTCCTCTAGCAATATTACTATATGACAGAAAAGACAAGACAAAATCCAGGAAACACACATGTGTTGACTTGACTTAAGTCTGTGGCATCCTTTCCTGGGAAGCAAGCTCCTCCTCTGACACCAGGGTCTTAGGGTTTCCCTCTCAGGGCATGTAGTTCCTAGAGGCATCTTATTTCTTTGGGCTCCATTGTATTAGCACACCACTTTCAATTTGGCTTCACATAAAACCACATAAAACCAGTGGAGTGACAAAACTCCTTGTGGATTCTGTGTCAGCATGTCCTGGCTATGGGAGAGCTGGGTCTTTGTGCTGGATAAAACACACCTTCCACATCACCACTCTGTAACCTCAGGCAATTTCACTTAAAACATCTGAAGCCTTTACGCTCAGCTGGCAGAAATAAGGATTAAAGTTTTCTTTTGTTAGAAATCCTGAGGATTAGAAGGACATGCTAAGAGCCTGCAGTCACACTCCAGCACCATGTGTGGCCTGAAGGATACAGCACCTGGGAAGGGTTTGTCATGTCTAAGCAAAAGCAAGATGCACAAATCCTTTTACACTTGGATTGTTCTTCTAGAAATGTGTTTTATGGGAATACAGATATTAGAGAATGTTCATTCCAACCTTAACTATACCAGCAATAACAAAAATAATTAAATTGAAGACAATAAGAAAATACTAAAAAAAAAAGGAAAGATTTTATACAAAGACGGAGGGTGGTAAAAAATTTTTATCACATTCTAAACAAAAATGAGCTACATTAAATTTGTGAGGTTGGATGTTGTACACATTATTGACAAACCAGAACATGAAGCTATAAATATATATTTGCACATACAATAAAATTGTTAGTAACTACTCTCCGGGGAGAAAAAAATAAGGATAATATCAGCATAGATTACTTATATTCCTATAATTTTCATCATAAGTATATATTATTTTCATGCTAGAGAAAGTACACATAAAGTTTTCCTTCTATTCATGTGCCCCATGATTAGTGTTATGTTTATTGTTTATGTTATGTTTATTGAAATTGGCATTATTACTATTGTCATTTCAACTTCCTGGACACTTTTAGAAAACATATATTGTTCCAAGAGCATGATTTACATCCAATCAGAGGGCTGTTCCACAGGCCTGATTATTCCTTTATGACCTGCACTAAAGGTCTTCACAGCTAAGGGATGGATAGAGGTCAGTTCAAACACATAAAATCAAGGCAAAAGAGTCTCCCACACCTCTGTTTGTGCTGTCATTTGTCTCCCTGTTAAAATGCAATAAAACGAAATAGGCTGTGAAGAATTAAAGAGCCCTTATTCATAGAAATGGTTCAAATGAGAAAAGTCTTTTAATGGAAATGAGACAACTACCATGCCAAGCAATGGGAGAGAGGCACATAAAACCCTTAAGACAATTCATTAACCACAAATTATTGTATACAACTGAACTCAAAATCTGTTTCCCCAAAACTTGTTTATGTTCCACCTATCAAAGGGATAGATAGTCTCAGTGTATCTCCTGCAAAAACAGGAGCAAAAGCAGCTTCTTTGGATCCAGGGTCTTCCTAACTGATCAGTGAGTCACCAGAGGAAATGTGGCCTCCAGTGGGAATGAAGAGGACATTATAGAGAAGGATCAAGGCCAACCCACTCATGCAGAATTGGAGCTAAAAACATGATCAACGGCATCACACCTTGACCAGTACTGAATAATTGTCATTTGTTCCAATTCTTGCCCCATTTAGACCTAAGTCTCTTGACATATATATATATATATATATATATATATATATATATATATATATATAATCTAAACAAGAGTAAAAATATACCTAGGTACCTAGGCGTGGGAGAGAAAAGAAAAAGGATAAAGTCCTTTAAAAAAGAAAGAGTAGCTGGGCGTGGTGGCACATGCCTTTAATCCCAGCACTCAGGAGGCAGTGGCAAGCAGATCTTTGTAAATTCAAGGCCAATCTGGTCTATAGAGTTCAAAGTAGAAAGAAAGAAAGAAAGAAAGAAAGAAAGAAAGAAAGAAAGAAAGAAAGAAAGAAAGAAAGAAGGAAGGAAGGAAGGAAGGAAGGAAGGAAGGAAGGGAAGGAAGGAAGGACTAGAGTAATAAAAAAGCCAGGTAAAGATGGAAAATACACAAAGAATCTGGATACTCTAGATGTTATTATGTTATTATGTTGCCTTTGAATTGTTTGATTGCTGAGGAAGGAGCAACAGCTGCTAAAAGACATTTGATTATAAATGCTGCTGGATTAATCCAATCTATGTATTTTGAAAATGTCGTGGCTTCAAAATTTAAGTCTAAGACCATGTAACTTTGGAAAAGATTCTGCTTTTGTTTCCACAGAAAATAAAAAGCTGTGGATTCCTTCCAGGCTAATGTGGTTTGATCAAACAAAACCCCCTGAAGCAGTGACCCAGATGATTCAACATCCAAAACAGCTGAAATGATGCTGCTTCAGATTTGGACAGTTTTGGGTTTTCTCATGATCCCCTTTGAATTGACAGCATTCCCAAATAGCAGGAAGCAGTTTGGAGAGAACTACACCCAAATTCCCAAATTGTTTGTAAAAAATTGTTTTCATTTAAAAAGGGTTGGTTATAAATAGTCACAGTCAATCTCTTTCTATAGAAAAAGAAAAGGAAATATGATATAGAAATGAATACTTTGCATCGGTATGGATTTTCATTTATTGATACAAATTTAGGTTCAATATTGTTATAGGTATATTTTGATAAACAATATAATAGTTTATTAAGGGAGGAATACTTAGAGAGCCTATGTATTTATTTGTTGGTAAGTTTCCAGATGCTTTATTCTTCTGGGTTTAGAAATACATAAGATATGATTCATACTTTGGGGTGGTTTGCATCTTAATGGCCCCCATATACTCATGTGTTTGAATGTTTGAACTATAGGGAATGGCATATTAGGAGGTGTGGCTTTGTAGGAGGAAGTATATTGGGGGATATTCAATCACACTCTCACACTATGAACCCTGAGTTTGCATTTGCATTAATTAAATGAAATTAACCTTGGGTCAGGAGGCTGCCTTAGGAATTAGTTAACGTAAAGTAATCATAGAGAATCGGAAGGCATCTGGAAGAGATAGAGAGACACGCCAGAGGAGTAGAGAAGGATTTGGAGTGGTGCAGTTTTTTTTGTTTGGTGTAGTAGAAGGGCACTCTCTGGGAGATGCCAGCAACAAGGGAAGGTTACCTAGGTGTTATTCGACCTCTCTGAGCTAGCAGGTTTTCTCCCAAGCCTTTGAATCTTGAGTCTTTATTTATAAATAAAGCAACAGAGATTTAGTTAAAGCTACCCTTAGCAACAGCAACAGAGGGAACATAATCCCCACCAGGCTTCGGCCTGAGCAGCCAGGCCATTGCTAGAGAAGTAGGCCAGTAACTGCAGAGTCCAAATTGCTGGCTGATAGCAGTAAATTAAGGCACAGCCACTGTACTGAAGCTAAAAGAACAGAAGTGTGTCACTGTCAGGGCAGTCTTTGAGGTCTCATATGCTAAAGATAGGCCTAGTGTGGCATTTACTTTCTGCTGATCCAGATATAGAACTCTCATCTCCTTCTCCAGCACCATGTCTGTCTGCATGCTGCCATGCTTCCCACCATGATGATAATGGGCTAGACTTCTGAAACTGTAAGCAAGCCCCAATTAAATGTCTTCCTTTATAAGAGTTGCTATGGTCATGAAGTCTCTTCACAGTAATAAAACCCTAACTAAGCCACAGTTGAATAAAATTTTTATATCAGATGTTATTATTTGCCATGATCTTGTATATAAATGTAAGAAGTAATATTTCTCTCTCTACTCTCCTTGAATTATGAAGGTATAATATCCAGAACATATCTCCTGATGTATAGGTTGATGGTATGTGGCTTTCACGAAGAGGAAGAAGATGTGAGAGCCAGAATATAACCAATTTTACAACTTGAAATGCAAGTGATTAGTATTCCACATTTTAAAAATACATTAGCACACCAGACATAAAGCCAGAAAAGTAAAATGTATAAGTTATGAGCAGAATTATGAGATAATAAGAATGTACAGCACAGTGGACAGCAGGGAAGCTCACTGACTGTCATTATCAGTCCTGGGTAGGAAACATGTCTAAGAATTAGAAACGTAAAATATACAGATTTTTTTCCTAAGATCAACAAGCGTGCGCGCGTGCGCGCACACACACACACACACACACACACACACACACACACACACACACACGATAAAATATTCACATATAGCCTCAAGACTATATTATAAAACATCCAGTGCCTGTTATATAAAACTATAGTTTTCTGATATATCAATATTGTTACTCTAAGATACATGCATATTTATTGTAAATTAAATGAGAAGTTATTAATATGTTAACATTATCAAGAAGCAAAATGTCTAACACAAGAGATTATACATGTATGTATACATATGTAAATATAATAAAGATTACACTTGAAGACTGTCTTTTCCACCTTTTTTTTTTTTGGTTTTATGAGATAAGATTTCTCTATATAAAGGCTGGCCTCAAACTCACAGAGATCCACCTGTCTCTGCCTCCCAAGTGCTGGGATTAAAGATGTGTGCCACCACCAAATCTGTCATCTTAAACTTAAAGGTGAAGTATGAATTAAACAGTAATGTACTATGTACTGTATATGTAAAATTAATTACACTAGAAGCAATGAGCTTTTTCTACCAATAGTATAATTACCTAAACTTTTGCCTTAATAAAACACAAGGAAGGGATTTTTATAACTTTGCCGGAAAGGAGAGCTCAGCAAATTCTATTTATACCTATACCGAAGGGGTGTTAACAACAAAATTGTCAAAAAAAAAGTTTGAAAATTGAGCAATTACAGGAAACAAATTCCAAACTGTGTATTTACAGAAATTTTCTATTATGTTGGCTAATAATAATAACAGTACATTGTCAACTTGTCTGAGATTGAACCATATGCCCACCTCAGTGTATCCCTGAGTTAAAGGCTTTGCCTCCAGATATGATGCTTTGATTGAAAACACAAGACATGAACTCCTTATGCATCCATGATGATTGAGAACCTATATCTGGGTAGGACATTTTTAAGATAATTAAGAAGAGGGACGGAGAGAAAGAATAGGAAACAAACAGGAAGAAAGGAAGGAAGGCACGCGGCTGAGAGGGAAAGGAAAAGAGAAGGGAAATAAAAGCAAGGAAAGGAGGTAGAGGGAAAAAAACAGAATACAAATTTAGAATAGTTACATTTTTTAAAATGGGTGGCTTTCAATCAAGTATTATAATACATGGGGGAAAGTTAGGACAAGTCAGGAAATTGTAGTTCATGTGTAGGAAAAGAACATTTATTGTAAGTGGTCATAAAAAGACATGGAGGTGTTAAACATACAGGAGGTGTTAAAATGAACATTTAAATGCAGTGTCCTTAAATCTGCTCATTGATTTAAAGACAAAGGTGACAGTCTTCATCCAACCAACACAGGTTCTAATTAGACACACTGAAAGTATAAAAATAAAACAAAGAAAGGAATAAATTCAAAAGATGAACATCAGCAGCAAATTTATGGTCATGAGAAGAAACTGGGTAATTCTGAAGATAGGAAAATAGAAATTATAAAATGTGAAGATCATAATGAAAATAGACTAAAGAAATGTAAGCAGAGACTCTGAGGCTTGGCAGAAAACACAGACAGATGCCGAAGGAGTCTGGAGTGGGCTGCTCCAAATAGCTTTGTCATATGGACTGATTTGAGCCGAAGACAAACACAGGACTGATTCACCAACCTCCCCTTCTACCTAAATCAGGTTATCAGATTGTTTGTGGTGCAGGTAACACCACTCTCAAGTAGATCAGCCATTGATGTAATAGTAAGTCAAATGTACTTACCTACACTTCCTACCTCGAAAGAGATGATGGTGCCATGTCAGGGGCTATTTCTTCACACTCAAATTTACATTTATTTACTACTCACAACTCCTTAGCTAGTAAAACCATATGCATTGCTTCCTAGGACCTTTTGAACAAATTGCTAACAAATGGGTTCTTTCTAACAATGAATCCATTCTTACAAGTCTGAAGGTCAGTGTCTGTAACAGCAGGGATGGGTTCCTTGCTGTTTCTATACAGGAAATTTCATTCCATTTTCAACTCCTGCTTCAAGTAGCAGGTAGAAATCTTAGCACATGTATGGACACTTTACTCTGATCTCTACCTGTGTGCACAATGTCTTTTCTCTGCCTTCTCCTATTCTTCTAAAAAGATAGAGTGCTTAGACATAAGACCTACTTTAAACCAGGATAGGTCTTCCTCATACTCCCAAGGAATAAGCAGCCAGTATTTCTAATTCTGAAGCAATCTCTCTCAGATTTTACTAATTTTAATGCCCATTTGTTCACATGTAACCTTATTAGACTGTTAGACCTTTATGTTCGTATGATGACATACTTTCTAGCTGTTTGATGACTATTCACTGAATAGTTGGTCATATAAACAATTAGATGAACAAGTTATATTTGAGAAGTATATTTCTCATCAAAACAAAGATAAATCATTTCCCGTATAAATAAATAATAATTACTATCCCTTGGAGAATATACAGCATTAATTCATTAAACTAATGATGTTCTACTTGGGTAGAGTCCATGTTCCAGGTAATTAGGCCAAAATTCGAATTCTGAGTGCATGGATGTACTAGTGTCATGCTGTGATGTCTGTTGAAAGCACTATGCAAAGGCCAAAAAGAGTACTGTGATACCCAATGGGACTCCAGCACTATCCAAACTGAGAAGTAATTGCTTTGAGTTTTTGCTATTTCCCACACTTACTACATCCTTTGTTACCAGGATGGATTTATGTGGAGCCACATTCTGCACACATTACAATGTTTGTCAAGATAATGAAAAGTTGAAAATCTGAATTTCCAGTACAGATGGTGAAATATAAATGCACATCTTACAATATTTCCTCATTACAATCATTTACCCAATAGGTTTGCTCATCACTCTACCCAGAAACCATGTTGTTGCTAAGGAGAAGTCTGAAGAGTCAGCAACATGAAGACTGGAATATTGAAAAGGTCAGTATGACAAAGCCTCTTCTTTAATTCATACCATATATTACACATTAAAATTCTAGCCCCTCATTCTTGTGACAAACGAGAATAAAAATAGCATAAAATTAATCAGCAAATGGTTATTAATTTCTTTGATATTCATTACAATAACATTAATCATGAAAAACTTAGAATGTGAAAGCAGCTGGAGTGTAGAGTTCTGTAGAAATTCAGTGGTAATTTCACATTTATTAATGTCTACTTGCAAAGAAGTGTTACTGTATTGTCTTTTCTGTGGCAAAAATTTGCAATATGGGAAGGACATTAATGTCTGTAGACATTAATTTAAATTGCAAGGCCAACATACATGTTTAATTAAGACAAAAATTATAACTAAACTCAGGCTCAGCAAGGTGTTATTCACTATCCTCCATTGTGATCTATCCATTCTGCCCCATAGCCCTAGAGCACACTGCTTGTAGATGCCCCTCCTGCCACTCCAACTCCATTCATTGGATTTTCCACCCTTGGTACTGACCCAGGGTTCCCTATTACTTTCATTCCCTTTCTCTCCAGATTTATTCTTTGTCTTACTACAGCCAATACCCATTGCACCTCCACTCCATAAGGATTCTGTCTCTTGGTGTAAACCTAATACCTCTAGCTCCTTTCCTCAGCCCTCCCCAGTCTTCCTTCCAGCCCACATCCATTCCTTTCTGCCACCCATTGATCTGCAGAAACACTCTCTACCAGGCATCCCACAGTCACCACATTTGCTTAGGATCCAGAGAAGGCAACAGCTACCAGCCCATCCCACAAAGAAAATACTGGATATCATCACCTAGAAACACCCCAATCATCATGACTTTAGATGTCTAGACACCAGGACAAAAACACAAATATTAACAGCCAAGAATTACGCTTCTAGTAGAACACATCAACCCCACCACAGTAAGCTATGAGAGATCCAACATAGCTGAAGAACAAGACAAAGGCTTCAAATGGCAATTATGAATATGTTCAAGGACCAAGTGACATTACACACACACACACACACACACACACACACACACACACACACACACACACACACACCTACCTTAAGGAAGATCGTAAAAACACAAAGGAACAGTTGAATGAAATAATGAAAGTAATTCAACACATGAAAGTAGAATTTTTTAAATACCCAGTTTAAAAAGAATCCAAACTGAAATAAAAAAAATTAGGAAGTCTAATAAAACCTCAGAAGTAAGACTCATCAACAGAGTACAAAATACAGAAAGGTAAACATCAGGTCTTAAAGACAAGGTAGAAGTGGATATCTCAAACAAAATGTTAAATCCAAAAATTCTAGGCACAAAACATCCAGGAAACCTGAGACACTATGGAAATCTACAAATAAAAGGGAAAAGGAAGGAGAAGAAACCTAGGGCAAAGACACAAAAAATAGTTTTAACAAAACCATAAGAGAAAATTTCCTCAATCTGAAAAAGGAGGTGCCTATGATTGTACAAGAAGCATGGAGAATATCAAATAGATAGAACTAGAAAAGAAATTCCTCTTGCCACATAATAATCAAAACAACAAATGTACAAAACAAAAAAAGGATATTAAAAGCTGCAAAGGAAAAAGACCAAGTGACATATAAAGGCAGACCTATTAGAATTATACCCGACTTCTCAGTGGAGATTCTGAAAGCTGGAAGGGCCAGGACAGTTGATGAACAAACTCTGAGAGTACACGAATGATATCCCAGACTACTATAACCAGCAAAACTATCAATGACCCTCAACACAGAAACGCATTCTACAATAAAACCAAATTTAAGTAAACTATGGCTACTAATCCAGCTCCAGAGAAGGCACTAAAAAGAAAACTTTAGTCTTATGTAGTTTAATCACATCCCACAAGACACTGTGATGGTTTGAAAGAAAACAGCCCCCAGAGGCTCATAGGAAGTTGCACTATTAGAAGGTGTGTCCTTGTTGGAGTAGGTGTGGTATTGTTGAAGGAAGTGTTTCACTGGGGGCGGGCTTTGAAGTCTCAGATGCTCAAGCCCTGCCCAGTGTGGCATTCTCTTCCTGCTGACATAGACTCTCAGATCCTTCTTCAGACTGTATCTGTCTGTATGCCACTATGCTTCCAGCTATGATAATGAACTAAACCTCTGAAACTATAAGCCAGCCTCAATTAAATGTTTTCTTTTATAAAATAGCTATGGTTATGGTGTCTCTTCACAGCAATAGAAACCATAAGACAGACACAAAACATAAATAATAGAACAATAATCAATAGAGAGAGAAAGAAAAACACACAATAAAATAGCAGGAATCAATAAACATTGATAACTCTCAATATTAATGGTCTTGTCTTCATCCCCCAATAAAAAGGCATAGAATAACATATTGGATTAAAAAACAAGATTCACTTGAAGTAGATGGCCACTAACACAGAGACCTACAAATGGAAATTTGCAGAGTGAGAAATATTGGGACACTCAGTCTTGAGTGGAATGTTTTCTTCAACCTCCCCATGCCAGGGCTTAGAGACTAATGCAGGAGAGTAGGTAGAGAGATTGTAAGTGCCAGAGGTGACAGATGACGCCAAGGAAACAGTGTCCTCCAGACACACTAGGGGAGATGCACGTATGAGTTCACAGAGACTGAGGCAGCACACACAGGGCCTGCCCTGGTTCAAGCCTGGGATTTTGAACTGAGAATGGGAAGTAGATATGGCTCCCACCCATAATCAAGAAGCTGTCTACAATTTGTACCTGCTTGCAAAGGAAAAATTAGTTTTCTCCAATGGAGTCTCATTGGGTATATTAACCACATTTCACAATAGGCCTTTTGCCCCAAAGTAGATGGCTAACAAAGAAAAATCAGCAGTATTTTATAGACTTTTTGTCTTACACAGATTTGTGTATTTTTTTTGTCTTATCCGTCTATAAACGGTGATTCACCAATATGTAAGCAGATAGATATATTTATTGGGGAAATATGCCTTACAGTGCACCTAGCCAACCGGCAGGAAAGCAGAGCAAGTCAAAGCAACAGTGAGAAGAGAGCTTTCCCACATGTGTCCCCGACTCTTAAGCTATACTCATGCCTCTAGTGCGTGGACAGGTATACCTGTAGCCAGCCCCAGGAAGTGTGGTCAGGGTGACCCCTACTCCGGTCTTTTGACCGGTTTCTGATTTGATGGTGTGTGTGTGTGTGTGTGTGTGTGTGTGTGTGTGTGTGTGTGTGTGTGTATGTGTGTGTGTTGTTTGTATTTTAAGTGGAGAGATAAAGAAAGGTCATAAAGTTGGGTAGGTGGAGATGTGGGAAGGATCTGGGAGGAGTATGGTGAGTTAAAATCATGATCAGTCTAAATTGTATGCAAACATAGTCTTTCTGTATTGAATATAATGTTTTAAAAATGACTAAAATTGTAAGCGGTCTCCTGGATGCTTTAGGCAGTCTTAAGTTCATGGTTTGAAGTACATAAACAGTCAAGAGGAGTCTGTGGATGGACCAGGTTGTTCAAAGAGTAAAGGCTCTTGAGTCGAGCCCAATAGCCTGAGTTCCAGCACTGAAATCTACATGATGGAAGAGACAGCTCCCAAAAGTCATCATCCTCTGCTCTCCAAACACCTGCCACAGCATGTAAAGGACGTGAACATGCACATGGATTTAATAATTTTCTGTTTACATAAAAGTATTAGAGACTATAAGGCATTTTTAAATTTTTTGTAATATTTTTATTAGTTCAAATTAGGAACAAGCTTGTTTCACATGTCAATCCTTTCTCCCTCTCCTTCCCCTCATCCCACCCCTACCTCCTATCCCCGACCTAACCCCACCCCATCCACCCTCCACTCCCCAGGCAGGGTAGGGCCCTCGATGGGGACTCCCCAAAGTCCACCACATCATCCTGGGCTGGGCCAAGGCCCTCCCCCATGTGTCCAGGCCAAGAGTGCATCCCTTCACGTGGGATCAGCTCTCAAAGTCTGTTCTTACACCAGGGAAAAATACTAATCCACTACCAGGGGCCCCCTAGAGTGCAGAGGCCTCCTCATTGACATCCATGTTCAGGGGTCTGGATCAGTATTGTACTGGCCTCCCAGACAGCATCTGGGGTCGATGTGCTCCCCCTTGTTCAGGCCAGCTGTTTCTGTGGGTTTCACCAGCCTGGTACTGACCCCTTTGATCATCATTCCTCCCCCTCTGCCAATGTTTATCTGTGGGTGTCTGCCTCTGCTTCCATCAGCCACTGGATGAGGGCTCTAGGATGGCATAAGTAGTAGTTATCAGTCTCATTATAGGGGAAGGGATTGCCTCAATTGTCAGTGCGTGTCATCCTTGTAGGTCTCTGGAAATCTCCCTAGTGCCAGATCTCTCCTTGGACCTATAATGGCTCCCTCTGATATGGTGTCTCTCATCCTGCTCTCCTCTATTCTTCCCCCCAACTCAATATTTCTGCTCCTCCATTTCCTCCTCTCCTCTCCTCTTCTTCTCCTCTCATTCTGGCAGCTCGGTGGCATTTTTAAATTTTAAGTCGCTGCATTAGGTGAGGTTCTGTTGTTGTTTTGAGTAGCTTCAAGTCACATTAGCAAGCTGAGTGGTATCAGACTCGATCTTTCAGCTAAGAAGCTATATTTTATTTCATGCCTCACTCCTAATCTTACATATAGTTCTCATCTTGTTATAGGTAACTAAAGACAGTGGATGATATTCATCCTGATGCTTGAGAGACTTACATAAATGGGAGACTATTAGAACCAGCAAGCAATATATGATGTGGAAAACAGATAAAAACTGTTTTCAAGTTCTTAGTAATAATGGTCTTAACCATCACCATAATCCAAGCATCATCAGTGACTATGACTACTAGAAATTTACTGTGCTCTAGGCTCTGGAGCAGGAAATGAGCACTGTCATGGTTGAGACCCTCTCAGTAATATGGACATGGTGCTGTTACTATCCCTATTTTCCACAGATGAGGAGAGGTGCACAAGGCATGCAGCCAGCAGCTGCCTGAGATCTGAAACATGCCAGTCTGGCAGAAGAATCTGTTCTCCAAGGAGCTTCACATTGCTGCCTCCTGTCTTGCCAAATGAGCTGTTTCTAAGTGTGTTCAGTAAAATGCTGGGTCAAAACAGCAAGATTGGAAGCTAGACACTTAAAAAAATTAATTTTCCTGAGGATTCATATGTAGAGCAAACATATCCTCCCAACCTGCATCTTTTCTGGCAAAGCATACATGCTGCAGATGCCAAGAAGGGCTGAGGCCACCAGAGCAAATGAGAAGCCCTGGAGGCTTCTAGGAGCAACTTGAAGAAGAGCAATCTCAGGTCATCATCAGAATAAGCAGCAAGGGCACTGTCACTGCCCTGCACCCTGGTCAGGCCAAATGCACTCAGGATGACTGCAGAAGTCAGCAACACTGCACAGCACTACTGGAGAAATGAGCTTCCAAAGGGTGCCAAAGGATGAGAAGCCATCAAGCACTTCTGTCTTAATACAAGACGTGGCTGGTTGTGGGTGAGGTGGGGTCCCGATGCAAGGACATGGCATGTTTCAGACTGGCATGTTTCAGATCTCAGGCAGCTGCTGGCTGTAACAAACACCCAGCAGAGCCGTGGATCCCTTTCCTCCTCCATGTTGAATCTTTAGTGAATGCACAGGACCATGTAGCCTATGGCACTTACAATGTGTGCTCTCAGTCTGCAGAGGAAAACTCTGTCATTATTTCTAAATAGTCCACGTGAGAAAGTTCAATTAGAGCTGAATCGTCTCTCACATGATAGCAGGAAATGCTAGCATTAGTCTATGACAGAAAAGGAAGGGCTGTTATATACTTAAATGTAATTTTGAATGTTACAAAGTGCGAAGTAATTGCAAAAAATGGGTTTTAAGTTTTTGGTTAAACTATTTGTGGATTGAAATTCCTTTATTGACAGAGACAAGAGAGAACTTAAAGACATTCAAAATTCTTGATCAAAAATTGTATGTAGTCATTTCTTACATTAACCCTTGTAGTAAAGAAATCTGTTCATGGACTATTTTCTCAACAAAATAGATAAAAAGAATTCACCAATAATTTTGTAAATATTTTATATTTATACTTTCTTCCATGTCTGTATTTGTTGTTTTGTAGTTATGTATCATAAAAAGTAATAACTATTTTTACCAAGCCATAGAGAAAATTCCCTTCAAAGTGGTCTAGAATGCCATACAGACATTCTTATGTGAAGGTTAAAATATGTCTTCTTCCAGGGACAACATGTAATGAAAATAGACCTATAGTACAAGGTCAAATGAACAGTTAAATGCAAAGTGTTTCATTGTTGTAGTTATTTAAAAGTAACCATGGCTGTGTGAGGGGCTTTGTTTTGCTTTCAGCATAGTACATACATTTTACATTTTGTGGAAATTCCATAAATATTTGATGCATATATCTGTCAATCTATAAAAACCAACAAATCATAGAGATATTCTCCAAGGCATAATGACATTTCTTTGAGTCCAACATCACAACGGCACTATGCATATGATAAGCACACTGTCAGTCTGAAGTTGAAAAGACAGTTGCTCAGCAGATGTCCTTGTAAGAGGACCTTTGTGCAAGATTGCAGATGCCTCTGAGGAGACTTCTCAGACAACTTTCGATTACAGTTATCACAAGAACATCCTGGGCAAGAACATTGCTTCATAACTCCTTGGTTTGTAATCCTTTTGCAGATATATTGTCCCAAACAACTAATGCTGTTAACTTTCATATTCCTTACACAAATTTATAATCAATAAATATAGAGATAAAGGAACAAGATGGCACAATGCCAAAATGTCAAAATGAATGCTTGTAGGGTGGTAAGAACAAGCCTGGTCTTTGTTTTTGCAGTTGTTTTTACTTTCTACAGTAAAGTTTCAAATTATTCTTTTTTAAAAATTTATTTAAATTAGAAACAATCTTATTTTACCTATCAATCCCAGTTCCTTCTCCCTCCTCCCATTCCCTCAACGATCGCCCCCATCCACTCTCCAGGAAGGCTGAGAACTTCCATGGGGATCCTCAAAGTCTGCCACATCATTTGGGGCAGGTCCTATTCCCTCCCCCATGTATCTAGGCTGAGCGAGTATCCCTTCACAGGGAATGGGCTCCCAAAGCTCATTTGTGCTCTAGGGATAAATCCTGGTTCCACTACAAGAGGCCCCATAGGTTGTCCAGGCCTCCTAACTGAAACCACATTCAGGGGGCCTGGTTTGGTTCTATGCTGGTTCCCCAACTATCAGACTTGGGTCTGTGAGCTCCCACTTGCTCAGCTCAGCTCAGCTGTTTCTGTGGGTTTCGCCAGCATGGTCTTGACCCCAAGCATCATCACTCCTCTCTCTCTGCAACTGGATTCCAGAGTTCAGTTCAGTGTTTAGCTGTGGGTGCCTGCTTCTGCTTCCATCAGCTACTGGATGAATGCTCTAGGATGGCATTTAAAATAGTCATCAATCTCATTATAGGGGAAGGGCATTTAAGGTATCCTCTCCCTACTGCTAGATTCTTAGTTGGGGTCATCCTTGTGAACCTCTGCACATTTCCCTAGTGCCAGATTTCCCTTTAAACCTATACTGGCTCCCTCTATTAAGGTATCTCTTTTCTTGATCTCCTCTATTCTTCCGCCAACTCAATCTTCCTGATCCCTCATGTTCCCCTCCCCCTCCTCTTCTCCTCTTCTCTTTTTCCTACCTCTCTTCCCCTCCCCCCATGCTCCCAATTTGCTCAGGAGATCTTGTCCCTTTCTCCTTCTCCGAGGGACCATGTATGTCTTTCCTAGGGTCCTCCTTGTTTCCTAGCTTCTTTGGAGGTGTGTATTGTAGGCTGGTAATTCTTTGCTCTATGTCTAATATCCGTATATGAGTGAGTGCATACCATGCTTGTCTTTCTGTGACTGGATTACCTCACTCAGGATGGTTTCTTCTAGTTCCATTTGCCTGCGAATTTCAAGACTTCATTATTTTTTTCTGCTGAGTAGTACTCCACTGTGTAAACTACCACATTTTCTCCATCCATTCTTCAGTTGAGGGGCATCTAGAGTGCTTCCAGGTTCTGTTTATTACAAATAATGCTGCTATGAACATAGTTGAGCAGATGTCCTTGTAGTATGAATGTTCATCCTTTGGGTATATGCCTAAGAGTGGAATTGCTCAATCTTGAGGTAGACTGATTCCCATTTTCCTGAGAAACCACCATACTGATTTCCAAAGTTGTTACAGAATTCCATCCTGGTTCTGAAGCCACCTCAGTCCCAAATAAACACACTATATTAATTATGAACCTGTTGGCCATTGGCTAGGGCTTCTTATTGGCTAGCTCTGTCTTAATTATTAACCCACTTCTATCAATCTATGTATTGCCACAAGGCTGTGGCTTACCCGGTAATGCCCAGCATGGTGTTACTCCTCTGGCAGCCTTCATGGTGACTGACTCTGACTAAGTTTCCCAGAATCCTCCTCATCTCCTAGTCTCACCTATCTTGCTGCCCTATTGGCCAACAGTGTTTTATTCATCAAGCAATAAGACAAACACATACAGAAGGACAACCCCATCACAAAGTGGCTGCACACGTTTACACTCCCACCAGCAAGGGATACACATCCTCTCCAGCATAAACTGTCATTGGTGTTTTTGATTTCAGCCATTCTGACAGGTGTAAGATGGTATCTCAGAGTTTTGATTTTTATTTCCCTGATGGCTGAGGATGTTGGGCAATTTCTTAAGTGTTTTTCAGCCATTTTAGATTCCTCTTTTAAGAATTCTCTATTAATTCACTTTTAATTGGATTACTTGGTATTTTGGTAACTAGCTTCTTGATTTCTTTGTATATTTTGGAAATCAGTCCTCTGTCAGATGTGGCATCAACAAGACAAAATGGCAGCCCCAAAAATGGGGAAAGTTTCAAATTTTCTATAGTGATCATATACTAAAATAAAACTTTATTGAGAAAGTAATAGCCAAATACACTATTAGTGCACATTTGATGTTCCTAGAAAAGTTTTATTACTGTGTTAAATCAAACACAAAACAGGATGTAATGAACTTTAGCAGCATATTAATTTTACAAATAGGCAGAGGTTATCCCTGGCAATACAGATAAATGTTCACTTCTGTGTGTTTAACTTCTGTTTAATTTTGATTTCTTTGTCTCATGAGGAATGTACAGGCATGCTCACTTTCTAGAAATTAAGTTGCTTGTTTGCTTTTCCATAGGTATGAAACTTCAATAAAGTTTACCTAAAAAACTGAGAAAAATAGTAATTGTCTTTCAAATAAAACATCTCAAAAGTAAAGGGTTTCATTTTTACTTTTTGGCTTGATGATTCTAGCCTAACCATTATCATAGAAAGAAAATTCAGGAGTAAACACTAACTAGATAATATATTATCCTACCCTACCAGAGTAGCTGAGTAATTGTTGAAATGAAAAGCTATGAAACTGGCAGAAATGATTAATGACACATGAAACCTCAAGCAGTCAATCTTTAAAATGTCATAGGATTGTCTAAGTTACAAACACACCTTTGATATGTAATTCTTGCTTTTCTTTATAATTATACTGTGGTTTATTACACTTTTAAGTTAATTTTTTAATTTACATATATTTTAATTAGTCCCCTTTATTCTCCTTTTATGTTCATTCATGGCTCATCTTTTCTTTTTTTGGATAATCTCGTGTGTCTCTTCGAGCCTGCTTACAGTAGCATGGGAGAGGGATCGCTTACAGGATACACTGCCAAATGGCTCCAGCAATAAAGGAAATGTCTCTCCCTCCCCAAGAACTGCTTTCTGTATATAAGTCCTCAAGGAGGAGCAAGAGCCATAAGCTCCTTTGCCCTCTACCACAACATGTTGGTGGGCCAGTCTGGTGTATGTAGCTATAGCTTCAGTGAGCCTAACAGTACATTGTCATGCATGTCCTCAAGCTGATGTTCCACACCTCTCTCCAGATTCTGACTCTCACATTTTTTAAATCTTATTCTGTGATATTTCCTGAACATTATGGGGTGATATGGATGTATCTCTTATGGCTAAGCACTCAATTATCACTTATTCTCGTTTCTTTGACCAGTTGGCAGTGTCCAGTGCAAAAAGAAGCTTTCTCTGATCAAAGCTGGCAGGTGCACTACTAGATTATATAAAGATAATTTTATAGAAGGAAATTTTATGGACATTTCATGTCCATATAGCAAAACAACAGCAGCAGCTTCCTTACTAGGGCCTATGACCTCTCCTGCCACAGGTTTTTGACTGTGTTTACGGTACCAGATGCGATTTTTTTTTCTTTGGAGTGGGCTTCAAATACTACCAGAAAACATTTGGTTTCCTCTATAACAATTGCTGTAGTGGGCAAATCTTTCATGGCTCATCAGTATTGCTGCACACAGGGTACACAGGTTAAAAGACTGTTGATAACAATTCTCCCCCAACTAGCCTGCATAGTGCCTCTGGCACTGTGAGATCTAGCCAGTGGGATGAAGCTTCCAGGCCAGTTCCAGCCTGGTTTCTTCATGTCCTGTGACCCAGGCATGTGGTGCCTTCAGAAATTGGGTTTTAGCAACTGGTTCTGTTTGAACTTGTTCTAACACAGGAGTTATCTTTGTTTCTTTCACTTAAAGCCAAATGCCTTTCAGAAACACATGGTAGAGATAGGAAAGTCTTAGGACCAATCTCCCCATACCCTTGTTAGTAAGAAATGTTCATGTGGGGGAGCTCTGGTCTACCACCATAGTTCAAGACATTTCCAAATTCTTTATCTTATAAATAAGCTATTACTGGAAATCCTTGCAAACTGACACAAAGAAATCTTGAACTGGGTTTTCTAGGTAGGACCACCTATATAATATCTCAATTTCTCCCAAGGCCACAAGTGTTAAAACAGTTGGCAAGGGCACAGTGTTTTGACTAAAGAAGATAAAGAAGTCTTTATCTCTGGCCACAAAGCCCATTCTGATGATTTCATTGGTAAAATGGAAAGCAAATCTGGCCATCAGCTCAAGCCTGTGAGATGCTCAGGTACATCTAGATGACATGGAAAAATGGATGAAGTGTGTAGCCCAGCACACAAGGAACATAACTGGGGTTCACTTGAACTGTTTACAAAAATATCACACAATAACCAACATCAGACATGGAAAATTACCTCATTTTTGCAACATTCATTTTTCTGTATTGGTGGAGATCAAGAAGTAGCCTAAGTGTTATTTATCATGGGTATTCAGAAATATTTGGTATGTAGTTAATTAAAAATCTCACTTAGGAAAATTTCTAAAACAGGGTCTGTGTTTCTGAAAGCACAGCAAAGATTTTACCTAGCCATGAACCAAATTAAAAATATAGTGCAATAGCATTTTGGATCAAAGTTAGAAAAATAATCACGACAAAACCTCTCAATGAGATATTAGGCCCTATCAACATTGTTTTAAGCTCTGAATTTCAAAAGAAATACATGAAGGTAGGTCAATGATGATATGAGCAATATTCACAATTTTACCCCAATAGTTTCTGATATTATATTAAGGAAGTAGTATTTTTAAAAAACTGGTTCACTGTAGCATTGCCTATACTATATTGTAAGTAACAATCTGTTAGTAAATCCCACATAATTAAAAAATCACAACAAATTATAAATACTAAAAAATTTTGATTTTGGAAGTTAACTAAAATAATTCAGATCTGAAATTCATGATTCCTATTACATAAGTGTGTGTGTGTGTGTGTGTGTGTGTGTGTGTGTGTGTGTGTGTGTGTGTGTGTAATAAAACCAATGAAATAGCATACCACAGAGAAAAATGAAAACTGCTGATCTAGACATAGCAGTTGAGTGGTCAATTTTTCAGTACTCCTTCTGGTCTCAAGCTCTTTTTACAAACATTTAAGTTTTTCAAACAGAAGCTGAAGTGCATACCGCAGCAGAAACGTATCTTGCAAGGGCTGGGATGGCTCACATAACCATGAAGGTGCTTTCCAGTATCAGTTCACAGTATTCATAGAGCTGGGTCTTTTAAATTACTTTCTTCTAAAATACTGTATGATTTGGAGGATGTTCAATAATTATTCCACATTACATACATTCCTTCAACATACCTGATTAGGGCAGGGATCTCATAAAAAGAAAAACAAGGTTAATTTTCCATCTGGGTCAATTTGTTCTCTTGTTTTGACTCTTATTTTCTTTAGACATGTTTTCAATAGTTTCAGTTGTGAGTATGTCTGTGTTGGCACGTACATTTTAACTTGTGAGTGTACCCACAGAGGATAGAGATGCCCTGGAGATGGTAGCTTGAGCCACCTGATGTGAGTGCTAGAAACTGAACCCAGGTCTTCTGTACCACACGCTATCTCCAGCCCTTTCATTTAGATTTGTATGTGTCTTACTGTCAATAGTAGTGTAAAAAGTAATACAAATAAATTACTTACTCATGTACAGCCTGGGTGTCGCATAAAAGAAATGCTAGTGAGAATGTGGCACATGCTTATAGAACAGAGAACCAAAATTAAATGGTAGGTGTTTGAAATTAAAGCCCATACTCTAGAACCCTTAGTCTTACCAGCAATTTTCTTCTAAAAGTATTCCTTCAAATCTAACATTTATTAAATAAATGCATTTTCCTGATTCATGAAACATATTCAAGATGTTTTATTTATGCGGAACTCATTGCTAATGGAGGACACTTTCTGATGGCTTGAATATATGTCTAGAAGTCTCCTTGCCAAGTTTTAACAAATAAGAAACAATGGATATCAGAAGAGAGCACAGAAGGCTGGAACCAAAATTGACTGTTAGAACACTTCTTCACTGAGAAAAATCAGAGCAAAGAAACCCCAATAAACATATTGACAAGAACTAGCTCTGAGATCCTGGCTTGCATACATATACACATTTTCTGAGCTAATATAGAAAATAAGAAAGTGCCTATTTCACAGGATTTTGTGGACACTAAGTAGATGGAGGCCTATTTTCCCAGCCTGGGGAGCTGGGAACACTCACAGTGCACAATTGTGGTGCTCTGGAATATAAGAGGAAGAACAAGTGACACTGGGCACCTGGTGTGCCCAAGCTCTGACTCATACTGAAATGGACTGGTGGTGTTTGCTGCAAATGCATCATGAAAAAAGAAAGACTTTGCATCTATTTATATGACAGAAAGATGTGACAGTGTGCCTAAACTGAGGATAGCTTTAAGCAAAACTTTCATATACTATGAGCAAAATCCCTTTGCTCTTTCCTACTGGTGACTGAGAGACTCTTGTGGACTGAGTCTCATTCTGTGCCCATGTAACACATACTACAAGCAACATTTGCCAAGAGTGAAAGTAAACTTACCTATTGCCAAATTTAGTAAAATGGGATGACCTTTCTCACCCAAAGAATTATAATAGCAAAGTAGCTTGAGGATGTAACCTGGTTCTCCTCTGTGCTATGAAGAATCCTGCTTGGTAGTACAAAACCTGACCATTGGTAAGTGACTCACAACAAGTTTGGGGAGAGTGGTCCCCTTCTCTAGAGTGTGTGAATCAAAAGACACCTGCAAACAAAGCACTGTTTAAACCTAGAAGGGTGCAACTCTGCCCTAGTTTAGATTCCTGGAGAAACCAAGTGCAAGAATTCATTTACAATGTGATTCCAAGAAACACTGGGAAATAATGACATAAGAAAATAATGACATGGTTATTTCTTCAAGTTAGTGCCATGCCACCACTGCTGAATTTATCTACAGAGTAGGAAAAATAGAACATGGGTCTTAATCATGCCCACATGCTGGGGGAAGGAGCTGGGGGCTTGAACACCTGTCTGAATGGGAGTGAGAAGTATGTGGACAATTTCACAATGCTCTGTGGATAATCCCAGAAGGCTTCAACAGCCAGATAAAATACAAACCAGCACAGGTGTCAGTTTGGGAAAGCAAAAGAGTAAAAATAGTATAAGAAGCACATTGCCATAGGACTGTCAGCTAGGGATTTGCAAAGTCACCTATGGGGTCCTATACTTACTTATTAATTCATATATTAGCTGTTTCCTTAAACTAATTAAAATATCACAAATTTACACTTTAAGGAGAGATGAAATTGAACTGTGGGCTTTGTTGTACATACAAGAGCCTCCTATGATTGAGAAATTTAAACTATATACAGTGTCTTGAAGGGGTTAATATTGAGATTTTTTATGGTCCTATAGTATAATTCTAGCAAGTACTGGCTAAAAAAAAATTCTCTGAAAAGTTATTTTTCCAAACAAACACAAAGTTCAGTCCAAGCACTATTTGAGCAATATGAAGTCAAGATTAATCAAGAGCAAATGTATGAAGGTTTTCTCTGTTGCTTTGTGATGATAGTCACTTTTTAAATGGTTGCCGTATTTTAAGGAAGGGCTCCTACCCAGCTTGTAGTTTACAGCAGCTCTTTGCTGGTTCCCTGGTGGTATAGAGAGGAGTTTTCTGTCTGGTTTGATCATTCCTAGGGAACACACAGCCTCTAAGTGTCAGAATGCCTCAGGCTAACACAGAGATTTCCTGTGGCCTCACTGAAAATATTTAAAAATAGGACACTAGTACTTGTTTCAAAGTAGCCTCCTGGGCTCTCACACCAGAGTGAGAAAGCAAAGAGAACAGCGTGAAGGAAGTGCCATGTGTGGCATAATTTAATATCAAGGTTTCTTGAGGCCTAAAGAAAGTGTTTGCTTGAGTTCCTGAATGTCTTTTTTTAATTAAAGAAATGCTGCATAATTGGAGCAATTCATATAACTAGACTATCAGAATAATCATGTGAGTTTTTCTCATGATCAAGTTTCTCAAGTTTGATGAATATGATTCAGTCTTAACTAGTCACTGTGAATTAAGGGAGGTAAGTTTCTAAGGTCATTATTTAGTGAATGTAGACTTGCATGGGGCAAGTTTGTCCACTTATAACAGTATATGAATGCAAAATTTCAACTTTTGCTCTTTTTCTTTCTGGTTTGGAGGATGCTGGGGATTTAAACCCTTGACTTTTCACTTGAAAGAGTAAGCCAGAAGCCTGGATCTTCTGCTTACTCAGATAGATAGTTACAGAAAAAATTAAACATTTTTATTATTTTTAAGAATTTTTCATTCATAAGTACTGTATTTATATCATCTGGCCCTTTCCACTCTCCAACTCCTTCCACATATCACCCATTTCCTCTTAAATTCATGAATTCTTCTTTAATTTTTATTGTTAAAAAGAGAGGTAAATAGACAATATGTTTAATCTGTTTAGTATTGCATACATATGTGAACAGATAGATATAGTTATATAGATATAGATGAAAGTAAAGTTGAACACTTTGAACACATAGGATTGGGCAAAATACCCGGAGGCTCATCCCTGGGGGAAAAATGATTCTCCCAGTCTTAGCAGCCATTAGTTACAGTGGTGTTGTCTTTGTGCAGGTATTCTTTAGGAGACCATATTGCTGAGATTTTATGGGTACAACTCTCTTTCATAGGAAGAAAACATGATCTTTTAGCATACATGTAATTCTCTGGCTCATCTAATTTTTCCAGCCCCTCCTTGCAATGCTCCCTGAACCTTGGTTATAGTAGTTGGTGTTGTAGATGGGCCAACTTCAGATGGGCACATGGTCAGTTGTTCTCTGAATTTGAGTATAGTATTTATGTGATTATCTTTACCTTCTGCAAAAAGGAGTTCCTTTGATGAGGGATGAGAGTTCCACTCACCTATTGACATAGAATTAGGTATTCAGAATATATTTGGGGATTTTCCTGGTTTTTAAAAATAACAATAGTAAGTTTGCCTCTAGGGTTCATGACCTCAGCAGCCACATGTAGCAGTTAGGTTTACAGTACCAGGCAGGAATTTATTCTCACCTCTTGAGTGGGCCTGAAGCACAATTTGATATCTGTTGGTTACTCCAGAGATATCAAAACAGATGTGGAGAAACAACTGTATTTCTTAAAGACACTGGTGTTATTAAAGAGAAACTGTGTAAAGGCACACAAAGCTGTGACAACCAGAGTACCAGTCCTGCAAATGTTTACAAGAACAACGAGAAACCTTGTTTTCTTCACTGGGACGATGAGAAAAGTACCATGAGAATAAGGCCCCACACATGTAAACCTCATGTGGATCCATGCTTTCTTTCTCACCTCAGATAAGCGCCTAAGAGTAGAACAGCTGGGTCTAATGAAAGGTACATGTTTAATATTTTAATAAACTGTGAAAGCACTTTTCAAAATCATAATGTTATTTTATATTCCCACCAGTTGTAGATAGGAACTCCAGGTGTCCATCCATCTTCCTTGCTAAAATTCAAGGTTGGGTGTCTTTTCATGCTGGTCACTGTAGTGGGAGTGCATGGGAAGCTCAGGGTTTTAATCTGTACTTGTTTAGTATTCAATACACTGAGACTCTGTACACATTTACTTGCTGTTTGCGTAACTTCCCTGTCAAGATCCCTGAAAATCCTTTTTCTTTAAATTCCACAAGATGTGGAATCAATGAGAAAGGTGATAGAGCTGAATATGGGCATACAACAAAAATAGAACTCAAGCAGAGAAGAGAATGTATGCTTTCCATCACAAAATATAATGTGCAGATAGATAAAGATGATGAAAGATGAAAGGGTGTGTGCTGGCTGGAGATACCATCCACTGTATTCATTAAATCAACTGAAACTTGAAAAAATCAAAGAAACAACCTTTTTATTTAAAAAAGTTCAATAGCAAGGCAAGGTAGTATACTCTATGAGCCCTGAAATTTGAAGACCAAGAGAATCAAAAGTTCAAGGCAAGCCTAGATTACTATTTTGGATCAAAAATATACACGAGACCTGGTTCAAACCAGTATTGTCCAGATATTTTTGGAACTTAGCCTTCTCTAAACACTATTCTGATTGGAGTGACATCTCCAGGTACTTCCTTGGACTACTGACCACATCAACCATTATTTAGTCTTGCCTAAACAAACATGCCTATTCCTTATTGGAATGTACATTTCTTACATTTGATTGATAAAATAGCTCACAATATACCCTAAAATTTACATAAATGCAGAAGGTACTTTTTAATTATTTTTCTTTTGTTTGTGATTCTTCCACCAAATGATATGCAGTTTATTAGAATTAAGTTATCTTCAGACTAATCCGTGTACTATGTGTCTGGAATCAGCATGCAATTACCCTTTTAGAGCTCCTTATCAAGTTTATGTACAATTCAATCAATACCTTGGGGCATGCTATTTGATGATTACAATAAAAAATGATCTATTCTGTTGTTCTTTGTGAAGGTAATTTCATTATCCCAGGTCACTCAGTTACAAGAGTTTATGGGGCCATTTGCACCCAGTGGACAATTTAAGCATACTGTTTTTTATGACAACTAAAGTCCAAGATGAATGAAAACATTTTTAAAAGATATTAGGATCCGTCCCTTGGTCTTTGATTGATATGAATCAGAGCAGTAAAAGGGCTTTCTTCTGTGGCCATGATAGTTACAAGTCACTGGACAAATGGAGCTGAGATGGCTGTCACAAGTAGCTAATGGCCCAGCCTTGCTGGTTCATTACCAGCAGAGCTCATGGAGCCAAGAAGAAAAGGTGAAAGCAAGCAAATAAATTTTATCAATATACAAATACCTTAGATCAATTAAGTTACACTTACTGGACACTTTTCAAAAGATTGATTTCGAAAGTTATCAGTGGTGCTGCTCTGCTCCTACATAACAACCCTGGGAATTACTAACCCCCCAAGGTATCCCATTTTGGGTCATAAGACCTATTTTAGTGGGGTAAGTTTGAGTAAGAGCTGTATATTAGCTTGTGCTATTATATTACTATTACATTTCAGGATCGTGGAAAGTGCACAGAAGGTACATACAAAAAAAAAAAGGCCATGGTATACATTGTTTTCATTATATATGCTGAAGAACTATTTTCAAATGGCTCAACAAGAAGATAGTGACACCAGAAATAATTAGGGTAATACTGTGATGCTTTATGTAGTAGAGTAACACAGCAAATGTCATAGATTTTTGACAAGGGATCAAATCTCAACAAATGCCTAGGTAATACAATGAAAAATTCATGATAATAGGTATTTGATAGGTATGAAAAATATCCTTGAGAATGCATTTAATTTGGATGGAGGTTCCAAGTGAGCACCTCAGAAAACAGTGCCTGGAAGGACTATAAAGTACTAATGACTCCTGGGAGCCATTGAGTAGTGTCTTCACCCCTTACCATTGCTGGGTTGTTTTCCCCCATTAATTACAGACTTACACCACACTGACCAGAGTCCCTAACTATTCCAGTCAGGTTATTGTCATATGACCCCTGGCATCACCATCATCTGGGTTATTCTTCAAGAACAGGTGTCTCCCTTCACTGCCTACCCCCCACACTTCAGAGTCAACCTGGTCTGTCACCTTCCCTCTTTCACAGTCTACACCATCAAAAACACTATCAGGTATCAGATCAGCCATTTCCTCTTCTTGCTGGTCACTATCTCTCTGCCCTCACCCAACTATATATGGGATCTCCTTTAATAGCTTTAAAAGTACAAGTGAGGCTTCAATGAAAGCCTGGAAATAAAGAGAAGAAATGAAGGCTAGAGTTCAAACACATCTGGTCACCCAAGTAAAACCACACAAAAACCGTCTAAGATCATGAGGGCGTGGCCGAAAGGAAATAGGCCATATTAGTACAGTTAGAGTAACAATATGCTAATTACTCAGAAGACTTTTGAGAATGCAGCCAATGAAGAAACAGTAGCGATGGAAAAACAGATGAATGTTGCCATCGAGCAGTGAAACCGCAAAGGGCAAAGCGAACGCTTCAGGATTCGACTATGGCTTGTTTGTGATGGGGATTACAGGATCACGGGCATTTGTCAAAACTTAATCAATCCCATCCTTTAAACTGCTTAATTTTGTTGTAGGTAAATTATAACTCAACCAAGTTCCTTAGAAAATTATGCCAGTGTTTCTGATTCGTAACCTGTGGGCAGTGATGCAGTTTATGGGGCAGAGTAATTAAGGCTTGCTGCTCCTGTCACACCCCTTAGGGTCAATGAGACCTTCCCAGTCTGTAGGCCTTGCCCGAAAGCTCTTTCTTTTGAGACTTTCTGTCCTGCATTCTATGTGAGAAAATTCCTTGTCACTTGACTATTCTGAGGTTCTGTCTGTGTGGTTCAGAATATTCTCCAGGCATATTATTGCCTTCTCTCAGAGCAGTGAGGATACCAAGAACTCTTATTTGTTATCAGATATTATCTCACACACACTGGGCTTCAAATTACCTATATCGGCTGTAAAATTCTGCCCTTTGCATTTCTCCTTTTCTCTGGGGAGACAAAGGAAGAAATGGTCTAATTGCATCTAAGACTGGATTTTTTTCTTTTGTTAGGCTCAAATAACAAAGCCAGGAAATTTTAAATCCTGTCAGTGCAGTTCCCCAGAGACTAGGAGAAAGCTTTCATTTAGAAGGAGGCTGCTGCAGGCAGCCATACACCCACCTGGGAAAAATACATCTTTTTGTTCCAGCTGAGGAAATGATTGCTAAAGGGAGTCAGAGCTCCAGTTAAAGGTCCATTTGAGAAGCTCCAGCCCAAGCTGCAGGTTCCAAATAAGATGGAGGTGGCCTAGGGGATTTAGGAATTCAGGTACTGTTTCACATTTTCAGGAATCCCAGGTCACACTAAGGAAGGAGAACCCCCTCTGTCACCAGCTCAGAAAATCTATCAGTGGCAGGGACCTACCCATAGCTTTGGGGACATCATCAGTGGGCCCTAAGTTAGCTTTCCAAAGTGGAGCTTTTAGAGCACAGAGAGGATGTGGTGGTCCTGGACAAGGGAAACAGGCACGGAAGCTCTCCTTGTCTGGCCTCAACGCCACCCTGAGCTGACTCTACTTGACCATCTACTTAGCTCAGTTGTCTTTTCTGCATCTCCAGACATCTCTGTCCCTTCCCCATAGCAACATCAAGGATAGCCTCAGGACCATTCTGCCAGACATTTGATGTTCAGGAATATGTTCAAAGGTTCTCACTCTTGTCTGTTTGGAGAAATACTGTGGCACATAATTTCTGATGTACAGCACAGTGAATGCTACAGAACAAACCATCCAGTATTCCTTCTAACCTTCAATAACCATTACTGTGCAAATGGTAATGACAAGAAAGGTAACAGAGACATTCTAAGATGCAGATGCTGAGTGGCCAGGCCCTTGTCAACACACAAGTCAGACTCGTGTTGATAGGCCTTTCATTTCTGATTTTGAGGGATATGGAAATGAGGCTGTTGATGGTCAAGGAGCTCACGAGCCCTTCCAGAACTAAGAAGGCAAACCCTGTGTACTCCCAACACCCACCTACCCAGTAGACGATCTAACTGCATCAGGACCTAGAGGCTGGACTGGATATGTAGCTCAGCGGCAGAATTTAAAATACTCCATACTCGGGAAGTGCTTCTGTGTATGTGTTTGTCTTATTGGATGATAAGTAAAGTACTGTTCGGTCAATGAGGCAGCAAGCAAGGTGGGACTAGGAGTCAAGGAGGATTCTGGGAAATGTAATAAAGAAGTGGTGATCTAGGCAGGAAGTGACATAGTAGGGAGACTCATATATAAGCAAGGACAAGAAGGAAGTCACCCCCTTCTGTCTTCCTCCTGGTCTCTGCTCTGGAGTCGCCATGTGATCCGCCAGCAAGAGAGGGCATCTGAGGAAGGCATCCTCTATAAGATAAGTCTTATAAAATATATGGATTTATGATAATTAAGACTGAGATAGCAGATGAGAAATCTTAGTCATTGGCCAAGCAGCGTTTGTACCTAAAAATAATAATAATAAAATACTCCAGACTCTAGGCTTGAGCCCCAGAAGTGCAGAAACATTGTGAGTCTGGTTCTTAAGCAGGGAAGGGACCACAGATTCCTCATTGTTAAAAGGGCCAGGTTTCACCCACATTCCCAGCCATTTGGTTGAAATGGAGACAGTATAAATGGAGGTCCCTACTATGCTCAGAGAAAAAGGAGAACCTAAATGAATCCTCAGATCTGGTGATGATATTAGTTGTGTTTTTTCATCATTTCCATCATCCCATTGTGTCTTCACTCTTCTCCCCACCCCTGTATGCCTAGGCTGTGATGCTTACAGCTTTGCTTCCTAATCTCTACCTACTGTTCAGGTGTATTCATCCACATTCAATTTATGTTACTTTTGACATACACCAACATGCGCTTTTCTCTAGCACAGCAACTTCAACTGTCTTGCCTCCTTTTTCCAATGCTCCTCATCACATCCTTAACCACAATCCCAAGCACTTGCCTACATTCTAGACAACAAACTCTTTTCCACCCCATCTACTCTGACCACTGCTCATATTCCCACCCCTCCTATACCATCCCAATTTCTTCCTGTGCTCTCTCCTCTACTACAGAAAACATATCTACCACTTTATGCCCCTGAACAAAACTTAGCTTATTGTCATCTTTCCAATTTCTTCAACTGTTGCTTTCTTTCTTCCTTCCTCTTCTGTGCATAATTAATTCCATGCACATTAGCACCACATCTCCAGGCAGTTAGTGTGTGTGTGTGTGTGTGTGTGTGTGTGTGTGTGTGTGTGTGTGTGTGTGTGTGTGTGTGGTCTATGTGCCATGAGGTTCAATTTGTAATGACTCTAAAGCTTTAAGTAGAGTTATGGACACCCTGAGGGCTTCCCAACTGACTTCTGAGCTAAAATACATTTTAAATAATTATGTCTTAAGAAAACTAAATCTAATACACTTAGAGACAGAGATGTGCTTGAAATTCAACACTCACTATGAGAAATATTTCTCTCTCACCCCGCTGTGGCTAACATTTCCCCAGATCATTATCTGCTTTATGTGCTACTACTTCTCAGATTTGAAACACAGAACCTCATCTCAAATCTCACTTCAAGTAAGTTTAAACCTCCACCCTTCCAGCGAAAGCTCCAGATCAGATCTTATAGAACCAAAATGCTTTGTAGATTTGTGGCCCCCTTTTGATTTGCTAAATTCCAGCATTGGGCTTAGAGCAGATGGCAAGACTGATTTTTCTGAACAGCGAGTAAGATAGACACACCCAGCTTTGTGCTCATAGATCTACAGAAAAGAAATGGAAAGATCTTTTGCCAGGTATGAAGAAGGAAGGAAAGAGTATGACCTTAAAATGGCACACAGCTAGATGAAGTAATAGAATGACATTTCTTTGAAGCTGGGGAGACTATGCCTGTCTGGGGCATCTCTGAAACTTCATCACATTCTGAGGAGGCAGTTCTTGCACAAGACTTTTGTTCTCTGAGTCAAAGTGGCATGTACGCTGTTCCCAACAAAGGCTTCTGCTTCTAATGAGAAGAATCGGTGGCTTCTATCTCTAATGCATACTGAGAACCTTTGCCTGTTGTGCAACACTGCAATACTTGGTTTGGTTCTCCTCTTACCTCCACATTATCTGTTCTGTGGTCCCAGCTTGTCCTCAGTGCCTCCAAAGGCAACACCATATTGTCACACTCTTGCAGAATTGTCTGTGCAGGTTTATACCCACGGAAAATTCATCGGAACCCAATGTGGGATTCACAATGTTAAGGCTGGAGAGATGGTGAGCTTGTTCTCCTCCAGGAACAAGGACACTGATATTGAGACCAAGAATACATGGAGCTATATGAGAGAGAAACAAAGAAGCCATAGCCTTAGGTTGTCACCATGTCTCCTCACAGTCAATATGCCCCTTTGCAGTTAAAAGTTGTGCTTAAGTTGCTCCCAGTGTATCAGAAACTGAGGCACTACAACACTAGCAATTCTTCAAAAGACATCCTGAAAAGACCCTGGCTTCATTCTAATGTCACTTACACTGGGAGTTTGTGCTGCCTCCCCCACCTCTAGGGGCTTTTCATGAGAACCATGGAAAGAAATACTCTAAAGGGGAAATCCAGTTCACCATGATTTGGTAGAGAAAAATGTCCTTAAACCATGAATATGTCACCCAGGTCATAAACATTCATAAAAACCTCTTTAAAATCCACATATAGGACCTAAGAGGCCATTCCCCTAGTACTGGGGAAGCCCCTTCTGGTCTCTTTAGAGTGCCCATTTTTTTCTTTCTATTTTTTTATTTAAATTAGAAACATGCTTATTTTACATGTTAATCCCAATTCGCTCTCCCTCCCCTCCTCCTCTAGCCCTCACTAACTCCCTATCCCATCTCCTTTCTGCTCCCCAGGGAGTATGAGGCCTTCCATGGGGATCACAAAAGTCTGTCATATCATTTGGAGCAAGGCCTAGGCTGTGTCTAAGCTGAGAGAGTACCCCTCTATGTGGAATGGGCTCACAAAGTTCATTTGTATGCTAGGGATAGATACTGATCTATTACCAGAGGCCCCATAGATTGCAGAGGCCTCCCCACTGATACCCACATTAAGGGGGTCTGAATCCATCCCATGCTGGCCTCTCCAACATCAATTTGGGGTCCATGAACTCCCCTTGTTCATGTCAGCTGTTTCTCTGGGTTTCTCCAGCCTGGTCTTGACCTCTTTGCTCATCACTCCTCCTCTCTGGAACTGGATTCCAGGAGTTCAACTCACTGTTTAGCTGTGGGTGTCTGCCTCTGCTTCCATCAGCTACTGGATGAGGGCTCTAGGATGGCATATAAGGTAGTCATCAATCTCATTATCAGAGAAGGGCATTTAAGGTAGCCTCTCCACTATTGCTTAGATTGCTAGTTGGTGTCAACCTTGTAGATCTCTGGACATTTTCCTAGTGCCAGATTTCGCTTTAAACCTATAATGACTCCCTCTATTAAGGTATTTCTTATCTTGCTCTCCTCTATTCTTCCCCCACTTAAACTTCCTGCTCCCTCATGTCTTCCTCTCCCCTCCTTTTCTCCCCTTCTCTTTCTCCTAGCTCCTTCTCCCCTTCCCCCATGCTCCCAATTTGCTCAGGAGATCTTGTCCCTTTCCCCTTCTCTGGGGGACCAGGTATCTCTCTCTTAGGGTGGTCCTTGTTTCCTAGTTTATCTGGAGGTGTGAATTGTAGGCTGGTAATCCTTTGTAGATGCCCATTTTTCTTTGCTTTGTTGAATGTTGTAAGATAAGCACATGTGAGTCCATAAGTTGGAAGTCTTGAATACTAGAAGGAGACTGTGGGTTGATCCAGCCAGAGCTGGCAGGGCCTCTAGTTCTGAGATCCACAGTCTCATCGCTGCACTTATTTAATATAAATTACATTCAATAGCAAGCTCTACATACTTGCTGCAAGTGGACACTGCATTGGAATGAACACATGGGGGATTCAGCTTTGCATCTGACAAGACATCCAAAGTCAGCAGCAAACCATGGAAACACTCGTTATACATTTAAACTGAAAGACCCGCTCGAAATGCCCCTGAGCCCCCTGCCCCGAAGCTGCCGGAGCCTCCCAAGCCTTCACCCCGGCAGGGCTCGCGCCCCCAGCCCGCCCCGCCTGGCACCGCGCCTCGGGGCTGGGGCCGAGCAACGAGCACCAGGTGGGCAGGCCCGAGAACGAGCACCAGGTGGGCCAGCCCGAGAACGAGCACCGGGTGGGCCAGCACGAGGGCGAGCACCAGGTGGGTCGGCACGAGAACAAACACCGAGTGAGCCGGCCTGGAGCCCTGCCCCTGAGCCCCCGCCCCGCCCGAAGAGAAACACTCCGTCCCAAGGTCTCCGCCCCCAAGGTCAGCCATCAGGAAGGGGGGGGAATTGAGTCTGCTGTACCAGACACCAGACCTTGAGAATATGCTGATCTGGAATGGCTCTGTGTCTCATTTGAACCATCCAATGGAAATGATTCTGTATTTCGCCTCATTTGAAAGACTCTGTGTTTCACCTCATTTGAATAACTCTGTACTTTGCCTCATTTGAATAACCCTGTATAGCGCCTCATATACATTGACCAATGGGAATAGCTCTGTATAATGCCTCATTAGAATTATCCAATAGAATCCCTGCTCCTAGCTTGCGCCTTTTTCCCTATATAAGGACCCCTTTCCCTTGGCTCGGGGCGCTTAGCCACACAAAAGCTAAGTCGCCCCGGGTACCCGCGTCTCCAATAAAGCCTCTTGTTTTTTGCATCCAGTTCGTGGCCTCGCTGATTCCTGGGTGTGTGGGTCTCCCTCTACGAAAGTGCCTCTTCGGGGGTCTTTCAAAACAGTATAAAGACTGTGCTAACACTGGCTGCACTCTCCAAATTTCAGAACTATAACCATTTTTAGTAGTAATAAAAGCACACTTGTGCTAGACAATACAAATTAAGGTTACTCTGAGGGACTGCATATATCTAGGTTGAGAGCAAGGCCTGGTTCCTCTTCAGTGAGTTCACAGATTTTGTGATATTGGACAGACAGATGTCCCAGTCTTTGTCCTCTGCTGATGAAAGAGGGAAACTGGTTCTTCCTTCATCGTGTTTTCCCACCTCTGCCAAAAGCCTGTAAAGTAGCTCCTCCAGGGAGATTCTGTCTTGGCAGGAGAGAAGAACCCACGTGGTGGCATTTATAACTATTAAAGAAATGTAGCGAAGATCATGGAGGGAAATCTCTTACAAACAAGCATCTCCCAGGAGGAATAATCACTCACTTACAGAGTTAAAACGCTGTCTCCCCACTCCACCTCACACGTGTGGCCTGGTCATCAGAAACCTTCCACAAAGCACATCAAAGAGACTGATTAGACCTTTCTCCAAATTAATGTTGGATTCTCTGGGCTTTGCCTTTCTGATAAGGGAGTTTGTAACCGGCTTCTGTCTTGCAACAGGAAAATAAAATTGGTTTCTTTCTATGGCATGCATCCCTGGGGTCTTTGTGATGAATCAGCTTTCATAGATTTCTTCTTTGACCTTATTAAGGACAGGCACAGTGGATAATTTTAATAAAGCAGGCTTCAATAGATCAAGGGTATTGCTTCTAAGGATTGCAAGGCTGGGAAGACTAATTACTGTTCCTTCTTTGAGGCAGGAGCTGGGTGAAGCAGCAAGAAGGTTTGCAGTTTGACCAGACTTTGGACAATAAAACACTAGCCTTAATTTCTCTTTTCTTTATCTGTGGGCCTCACACAACGAATCGAACGCAGCACGTTTAGCCTGGCATTTGGAACCGTCACCGGCCCTTGATCAATGCCGCGCTAATGAGAACAGCCGCCAAGCAGCTGCCGTATTCACCCCTGGACAATCAATGTGGAAGGAAATGTGAAAACAGTTTGATATCAGATGCTTCTCTAATCATCCCTAATCAGAGAGGCGTGGTGTGTATTCCAGAGGCTTCCGATAAGTGGGCAGTATCGGAATCTTCCCAAATAATTGCATAATTAAGATAAATGAACTACATGACCTGGGGAAGGTAAAGGGTAGGGACTGGGGACCACTCCCAGCTTGAAAAGAAAGGCTTCTGTTTCTCCCTAATGCTAAATACTGTTCCATATAACTTTTCCAGAAGTAAAATGTCAAAAGAGGAGTGTATGTATGTTCACAATATTAACTCACAGTATCAATTAAAGCAACAACAACAATTACTACCACCATCCCAAGAGCCAGAGAAAGTACTAGCTACCCAACCCCACTCCCACCAGTTTCACCTAGACTATGAAGAGCATATGCCAGCTGTGTGCTAAGGACATGTTCTGGCTTCCCCTCCATTATTCTGCCATAAGCTATGTGATCTCCAGGAAATCACCTCACCTTCCCAAGCCTCCTCTTGATCAAAACAATCATGTGCTCAACACCCAACCCCTCACATATTGAAAATTTGAAAATTGAGGATGACAGTGTTTCAAACAGCCCTGTCTGGTCCCATTGTCAGTGGTATGTTCCTTCTCTTCACAGTGTACTTCAGTTAAACACGTGGCAGAGTCCCACCACTGTCACCATCAAGAAATAAAGCCAGGTAAATACTTGCTATCTACTACTTTCGAGAAAATAATGAGACTGTGATGGACCAGAGAATTTGGCTGTTTCCAAATCCCATAGTTTTTGTGACTCGAAGATGTCACAAAAACATCTGGATATTCTAGGAAGTGTCTCTCTCCTCTAAATGACTTGGCATTTTACAAACCACATAACATAGGCATGCACTTCATTATTTTTTGTATCTGGTCTGTTTTCTAAAAATAAGAAAGAAGAGGTAGAGTTGGATGAGTTGAAGGTGGGAAGGATCTTGGAGGAGCTCATGAAGAAATCATTTAATAAAATAAAAGTGCTCTTTCCTCCTTCTCTTCCTCTTTTCCCCCTTTCCCTTCTTTGTTCATGATAAGCAAGCACTCTATCTCTGGTCTCCAAAACCATTTCTCCCTTCCTCCCTTCCTCTCTTCCTTCCTCTCATCCTTCCTTCCTTCCTTCCTTCCTTCCTTCCTTCCTTCCTTCATGTATTTAGAATTGCTATTTACCAATACTTGTGTAGAAACTGATTGTAAATCATAGAGCATATGGTCTGAGGAAATGAAGAGATTTATAGAATATAAACAGCAAATAATAAAGGATATGTGGGGAAGTGTGGGGGCGAGAGCTCTGGATATGTGGATGCATCACTCTTGCCCAGTTAAGTGTAGATAAATATCCTAAGGTACTACTTCAAATAAGAAGGGACCATCTCAAGAAAACCCTGCCCCACTTTCAGTTGTCTCTTAGAACTCCAAACTCATTTGCTGTTACCCTAGTGGTTGTATTAAGGCTGCATATGTCATTTAATACAGCTTAAAATGATGACATAATTTCTGTCCCTTTTACTAAACATAGATGGAGGTCTTGGAGATGACTAAGGTTTCCCATTTAAAAGGTAGAGAAAGTAACTATGCTCTTCATGTGGTTAGATGGCGAGGATCTTGATAGCTGTCTCTATGGGAAAGACATATGTAATAAAGTACTGGTGTCTGTTATTATGTTAAGATTGAAAATCAAACAGAGGGTAAACCAAGGGCCACCCCCCAGGCTTGCCCGAAGAGGCCTATAATGGGCCAAAGGATCAACTCAGTACCAACCTTGGCTCCTTCATGTTCACCAGCTTAACTCTGCATCAAGCCTTAAAGTTCATTAAGGCTTCAGTAATTGAGATACATCACATAAAACCTGAATATTCATAACAAGTTGACATCAAAAGTTTCTAAAAAGTGAGCTTTTCAAAATAGTATTTTGGAATAAACTACTAGAGTACAGAATAAGAAATGTTTAAACTATTTGTTAATAGCATGTATGCATCTTAGAACTATTTACTGCAATTCAGTGCACATCCTGATGTCCTATCTTCTAAAGAGATATCCTATAAGAATTTTAAAAAAGTATAGTTTGTTTTAGTTTCTTTTAAAGTTGGGTGATAAACCTAAAGTCTAAATTATTCCATATTTAGCACTAATACAGTAATATCTTACTATAGCCTACAAAACACTGTTACATGAGTGATTGACAAAGGGTCCCGATCTGTGGTTACCAAGTCAATATGAATTATGCCTTCAGAAAATAGCATGGTGCTCATGTTTCTACATGGAAGAAATTTGTATTTCAACTATGACTTCAAGAGGAATATAAGTCAGCAAAATAAAATTGATTCCACACCTCAAACCTCAAGTGCCATAATTTATGGAGAATTCTGAGGGTACAAGGCATTAATATTACATACAGGGAGAAGGCTGCTTCAGAGACTATGGGGAGATAGAAAGTCCTCTACCAAAATCAACTAATAAAGCTCAAGTTCAGGCAGTAGATACTTTATATAGATATAGATCATGTTGTAGTTGAGCTTTTACCTCAAGAACAGGAAGCATCACTATTAATCTATCACCACTAATGCCTACTCAGAATACTATAAAGCACCAAAAAATTTACCTTGGGTCCAAACTCACCCCATAATCACTCAGGCCATCACCAGGTCTTTGCAGGTGAAGTGGGAGCAATTTCAGGATGTTTTGGCATCACTAGATGTTACACATTATGCAGAATCACTCTCAGCCCCCTAAAAAAATCTTTTTAGTGGGGTTTCCAGAAGTTGTACTTTAACGAAGAAAATGTGCTTTTGATTTTGACTCAGTTGAACTTGGAGGTCCTATGTTCATTTAGGCATCAACATTTCTAGTCCATGCTAAGGAGACTACAAACTCAGCTCAATTCTGTTTGTGTATACAGGGTTTGTTTCATTTTGATTTTGATTTTTGGTGCTGAAATTAAAACCAAGTGTTTTATGTTGCATATGCATGTGATCTACCACTGAGTTACACCCCAGTCCTGAGCAATGCCATTTAATAGCCACATCATGTTCATATTCATGTTTAATACTTTTCACAAAACCATTCTGAGAAGAATAATGCAATGTTGATTATATTTTTGTAAGTGCCTTTACTTTTTGATAAATTTAATAATTTTGATATCGTAGTAGAAAACATGTCATAAACAATTAAAAAAATAATCGGGGAACATGCTGATAGTATTTAATGCTAGACTATGGTACCAAGAGCACCAGAAGACCAGTGCTTCATACTGAAACAATAGTAGATCTTGGGTTTGCATACTCTGGGATTCTCTGTACTCTAGAAGACAGTAAAGAGTTAATAAACATATTCTGCCAAAGTTGTGAGTGTGGGAGAGCTGTCCCCACTTCTTGTCTATCATCTATCATGGGACAGGGGAAAGATGCCCCCTTACCCCTCACCTGTCGTCGTCTGCCACAGATGGGAGAGCTGACCCTTCCCTTTACCATCTGCAGCACTCAGGAAAGTGGGCCCTGTACCTTGCCTGGGCAGCACAGTAGAGTTGACTCTATTGACTCAGGTGCAGGTGAACTTGCCCCCAGAATGTGAGCATGGGATATTTGGCCCTGGTCCTTATCTGCCATATGGTGGTGAGGGCAGGGGAGAAATGCCCTCTCCAACTGCTCCTCACTGTCTGTGGCAGGTGGAAGAGCTGGTCCCAAGGTCATAAGAGCAGGAGAGCTGCCCTTGTCTCTCACCAGCTGCAGCATTGAGGAGAACGGCCCGTACCCCTCATCTGGACGACACAGTAGAGCTGACCCTGATGGTGTAGGTATGAGAGAATCAACCCTGAGGGCCAGAAAGCAGGATGAACTAGACAGGGCAATGCTGGAAAGCTCACCCTGGTGGTGAAGATGATGTAGAGCAGGCAGGCTGACCAGCCCTGCAACTACTCAGGCCCAGAACCAGGATTGTGAGTTGGCCACCCCAACAACCACCCTATCTGTGATCTTCTAGAGCACATAAAGGGGCTGGTCCTGCAGATACAAAGATACAGGATCTCCATGATACAGGCTAACAACAAGATATCCAAGAGGAGTCCCAGTGAGAGCCTAGCATTAATAGTGTAGAAGAACCTAGAAGCCTCCAACTAGATCAATGAGTCCTTGCAAGTAAAGATATATGTATAAAAGGGTCTACTGAATGACTGACTCTATGTGTCATACTACAGCTTCTGTGACAAGGTCCCCTCTTTTTTCCTTTAAATTTTATTTTATTTTCTAGGGAGGGTTGCGAGGACAGAGGGGTTGAGATGCATGATGTAAAAGGCACAAAAAATAAAAAGAATGTTTTTAAAATGTATATCCAGAGTGAATTAATGAATGCAGCTATAAATGACAACTGCTATGCACATTGTACAGTTTTACTGGTACCAGCTAGTTTTCACCAATTAGGCACAAGACCTCCAGACACGATAATCAGAAATGATGTCAGACTAACCTGTAGGCTCTAAGCACTCAGGAGATATCTCTGGACTCAATACTTCCTCTCAGTGGTCCCTGGACCCTTTGGAGGTAGCCATGCTATTGATGGAAATGTATGGCACAGCCAGACTCACATCTGCTACGCTGAGTGATGAAAACTCAGTTGTTGAAGAAAGCATTAAGTCCCCAAAAAGAAAGGCAGTTGTATAGTGTAGGCAATTATTATTCAGTCCAAAAGTCCCCTCCTTACACCATAAACAAGATGCACTCCACTGTGTTCAATCTCTGGCTTGCTAGACAAAGCTTCACTTTGACAAGTGATGATTCTTGAAACCCAGATGTTTTCATTTCCACATATTCACATTTTTGTCTTTTTTTCTCCCTTGATCTGATTTTTGAGTGGCATGAGAAAGTTCTTCTGTGTTCTATAGTTTTAAATGGATTTGTAACTATTTTCTTCTTCTTTTATATAATTTCATTTTATTTGCTCACATATTTGATTTGTTTACTCTACTATCTTCAATGATGCTTTCAAAGTTTTTGATATGTGATTTATACCCCACGCACAGTAGTAAGTGGCCCTCTGGCTTAAACCTCCCCTCTGCTTTTCCACTGGTGATCAACCTTGAGTTTTAATGGTGACTAATTCAGGGCAAGTTTCCATTCCAGTTGCTCTTCAAGGTACTAGTCAACAACAGACTCTATCTTGATTATAGAATAAAAATTGAGTAAAAAAAAAAGAATGCCAAAGAGGGGAAAGAATGCTGCATTAAAGTTATTTGCCTGGAGAAAACAAGACCTAGAGGTCCCAGTCATCAGAAATCCCATTGTGTCAGTGGACAAATCTTGAACCTCCGGTTTGCCGAGTGCCAATGGTATTTGTGCAGATTAAACCCAATGGCTGCATGAACTGGATGGCTGTCCTGATTGCAGTTCTCACCTGCTACCCTCCCCTATTCTTTTCTGTTCACACTTAAGAACCACCCTAGTTTTAATTTAATGAGTTCTTTTTTTTTTCTCTAGGCAATGCAGTAGTGGCAGCTCATTCCTCAGAAGACTAGAAAGAACCAAGGGAGAATGCCTTTCACACGTGAAAATGTAGCAAATGGCAGAAGTCTGGACAGCACAGAGTCCAGTGCTTTGTCAGATGCTGAAAGGCACACAGAAAAATAAAATATGACCCCTGCTTTTAGAAGGTTTCTCATTTGTTAGGTCTGTTATATGGGCACCAACTAGGAATACATATCACTGAGTCTGACACAAACCCATGATGCCAGTAGCCATGTGAGAGACGCATAGTTTCACAGATAAATACTGCCTCTGCTGTCAATTATATCATTAATGAAGACAGGACTCACTCAGGGCCTTAAAAGAAAAGTGGGGTTGAAGGGTCAGAGAAAGGGGGTGCAGAGGAGCTAAAATATTAGAAATAAAAAGGTGACTTAGACATAGTGCATATGATAAATACCCAGTGAAAACATCAGTGGGGTGTAAATCACATATCAAGGACTTTGAAAGCAACACTGAAGACAGCAATCTAAATAAATCAAATATCTAAGCATAAATATAATTAAATTATGCAAAGCAAATCCCCTTAGTACCATAGAGCTCTTATAATATTACTCTCATAACACTCATATCACTAAAACCCGAGTCTATGGAAGAAAATGTGAACGTATGGGAATGAAAATGTCTGGGAGCAAGAAGCACCACTGACAAAGGGAAGAGAGATCATAGTTCCTAGAAGTCCATCCCAAACTAGACTGGAAATGTAGAGTAAAATGGGCAAAACAGTACCAGTCCAGGCATGGCGTGCACCCCTGCAATCCTAGCACTAAGAACGCCATGATAGGAGGACGGGCATGCAAAGCTGGTGGGGGCTATACAATGAAACCCTGTCACACATGAACAAACACGAATAAAACTGTAACAATAATACAGAATTTTCCTTCAAACACATGAAAGGACTTTCAATATCACATGTACATGAAAAGAAATGCAAGCGAGGGCAGGGGAGATGGCTCAGCTCAGCTCATAAAGTGCTTTCTGAACAAAAATGGGAGAGTTTGATTCTCAGCATGGAAGTATGCATCTGAAACCCCAGCATTGTGGAGGTGGAGACAGGAATCTGAGGATCACTGGTCAGCCAGTCTCAGAGTAAGGTGCAGAGCAACCTACATTGACCCCTTTCCTACACAACACATACCTGCGCGCGCGCACACACACACACACACACACACACACACAGGCAAATACACACAGAAAAAGACAAAGAAAGTAAAATGAAAGATGAGTGGATGCTGAAACATTGCTCACCTCCAGTCTCACAGCACCATCTGTGATAAAGCTTACTGTCAGACTCTGGTTCACAGGTCACATTTTGAGTGAGGTAGCATAGTAGCACTGAAGAAGGTTGTGACAATACCTAAGAAACAGACAAAGGCATTTGCCCTTTTGTCTTGCAATTCTAACTCTAGGATAGTGCCTTATAAATAGCAGGATGTGTGATAATATTTATACACAACAGTGCATGGTGAAAAGACAAAACTGGGAAGAACCCAAGCAATGGTACAGATTCAATAGAAACCTTTAGCAGAAGTGAAAATCAATGAAAACAATATTCATGTGTTGATGTGAACAGATTCCCCAAACTACTATAAAAGTGCAAAAAGAAGACATGTACAGGAAGGTAAATGGATAGGTAGGTAAATGATAGATAGGTATACAGAAAATAGATGATAGATAGATAGATAGATAGATAGATAGATAGATAGATAGATAGATGATAGATGGTGATGATGACTGGCATTTAAGGCAGATGATAGCTTGATGATAGATGATTTAAAAATAGGCAGATGGGTGATAAATACATATAGATGATAAATAAATGCTTGATATATAAATAAACAAGTCATAGATGATAAACAGATACATTATTGACATGCATATTTTATATGAGAAAAATATTATAAATATAAACAAAATAACTTAAATAATTACACAAAGCTGTTGAGTGATTAATTTTCAAAGCAAGACCTTTATGTGCATACATTCTATCATTTTTTGAATAATATATTAGTTTAAAAAATAAACTAGGTAAAATAATTTGAGTAAAATAAATAAACATCATCTCTATTAAATTGTAACTGAAAATTTCCACTCAAAAGACTAGAAAAGTGCATGTTTTGACTATCGATATGTAATCTGAACTATTTTGTGGCCAGAAAGAACCAAAGGAAAAAACCAAACCTCTTTCAGAAGTTTTGTAAAACTGATATTGCAATTTCAAACAATTATATATATATATAATATTATATATGATATATTATATATACATAATTTTATGTTAGGAAACCAAATTTTCTGTAAAAACCATTCACAAATATAAAATTTTAAGGCGAAGATATTTTAATATAAATTTACATATGTATTTATGAATGTTTTGTAATGGAAAACCCTAGAAATGATGTAAAGCTTAGTATGAGTGTACATCCTTAGTATTCTGGTAGGATCTTATGCTCCCCATAAATAAAGCAAAACTAAAGTTCCCTAGAGAAAAAAACGATAGTGATGACTAAAATTCTCAGACAGGAAAGGAGTAAACTGAGGTTGCAACTTCAGGAAGCCAAGGAAGTTGCACTGCTATAACTTACAAGCCAGTGTGGGGAAATTACCATGGACCAAGTTATGATCATTTGTACCTCAAAAGGAATAATGGGTCTAATGGATTGAAAGAGATGAATTAAGAAAAAGCCAATGAGTCCATCATGACATTTTAAAAAGAAAACCTTAGAGATCTCACTTGTAAGTATCTGAGGTGGTGTGGAAAAATACTCTCTGAAATGATGGGAAAGCATCAGCCACCTTCCTACCTTTCTGGCATGTTCTTCAGGATAACAAAGTAGTTTGTCCACCCAGTGAGGGAAACCTCTTTGCACAGGAATACCAGCTAACACACACACACACACACACACACACACACACGGAAAAAATGTGGGGTTTCTAACATACATCAGAAATTCTAATAGAGTCAACTATCTCAGGTAAGACCTTGAACTGATGTCCTTAGCAGGGGGTGAATGGTTTGTGCAGACTGGCATGCCATTCATATCCTGGAATACTATATATCTAAAATCACCAAAATCAGCCAGAAATGCTTAACCCAAATGCAAAAGCTTTTCAATGTATTTTTAGTACATGGAGCATATGTAAAATAAAAGACATATGAGCTCAGCAATGCCACAATCCATTAGTAAGCTGAGGTCATAAACAAAAGCAAGAATGGTGCCGTGTGCGAATGAGGGACTGGAGCATAGCATGCTGGCAACAAGTCACTGCCTTCTCAGTGACAGGCAGATCCAAATTACAGTATCTGCTGATTTCCATGCTGTAAGTATTCCCAACATGGCAGTTTAAAGCTAGCTATGTTATCCCAATCCATAAAATTCTTAAAATCTTAACATTATGATCTCGTGCATGGTACAAGCCAGCTGCAACACGCCTGTAACTAGGAAACACACAACCTTGATAGGTACAGTCCTGCATGGATCCTGGAGAAGGTCACTGTGAAAGCCATTTACATTCACATGACATCATCAGTGAGAATATTTGATAAGTTAACAATTCAGAGTAGTGGGAAGTAGATGCCAGTACAAGGTCAAATAGCAGGCTATTGGTAGCACTAGAATAGAATCCTTTCTTGCTGTCAGATACTGTGAAATGCACATGTGGGTGTGTTTCAAGGTACCAACATGATGAACATGACACACCAAGAATGGCTGTTCGAAATTTGTTATTGTTGCAAGATCTCACAATGCACTTCTGTTATGCTGTGTCATCTGGTTGTGACATTACATGGGTATCATTTTATAACAAAGCACACCCTTTGGGCCAGAGAAGTGAACAATAGGCCACATTTGAGGGAATAATGTGCCTGTCCCATCCTTAAAGAAGTCTTGACCTTAAGAACCTGTTTAGGATCTACGGTTGGGTTTCATATATGATGTAAATTTAAACCCCATGAGTTTCCTGCCTTCCTCAGTCTGTGTGACACTTGCTGCTCTTGTTGCCCCTCAGCTCAAGCCTGACTGCACCTTTTTACCTGCTATTCCCTAAGTCCCCAGTCTTCCTTGACTACCACCTATCATTGACCCCCTGGTGTGTGGCAACTTAGCACAAGCACAGGACATAAAAAGATGTGCGCAGACTCAACTCACTTGGAATGCAGCATGTTCATGTTCTTACTTTTCCACGTGATTGTAGAATAAGGGCAGAGACCATCAGTAGTTACAGGCTAGAAGTCCCTAAATACCATTCACAAGATGCTGCTCCTGACTTCCTGAGACAAAAAAAATTAATAATAATACCAACCAGTTGAAGCTATTAGCTGGTTATCTCCAAATATTTTTGACTGTGTATGCCATATAAATTTTAAAAAATTATTATCTCATTTATCTTTGTCGATAATCTATGTACACATGATATAGTGTGAAGTGGCCTTCACTGAAGCATGTATTTGAAAACTTGGTCATAGCCATCTCTTTCTCTTTCTTTTGAGACAGGTTTTCTGTGTGGCTATCCTGGAACTCACTTTGTAGACCAGGCTGGCCTCAAACTCACAGAGATCCACCTGCCTCTGCCTCCCAAGTGCTGGGATTAAAGATGTGTGATACCACCGCCGTGCCTGTTTTGAGATATTGTAGAACACTTGGAGGTGGGATCCAGCTGGAGGAAGTGTTTCACTGGGGAATGGGCTGTGGGTTCACAGCCTTGCTGTGCTTACTGTTTCCTCCCAGCTCCATGGTCTGATAATGTGAAAAATCAGACTGGCACCCCTTCCACATACAGTGGGCTGTATCTCCTCAAACCATGAATCAAATAAGTTTCTTCCCTTAGATTGCTTCTTGTCAGGGGTTTGATGACAGAAGTGAATAAAGTAACTAATAAACTACCATATGATGTGCTAGCCCTAATTTTATCTTATTGTAGAGAATAAATTATTTCCACATTATCAGGAAAACATAGGTATAAACCAGCCTTCCTCTTGTGCTGTTTCCTTTTCCCTGCTTTCCTACTTAAATCTACCTGGGAAGGATAAAATTCTCACAGAGAGGAGAAAGATGTGGGGAGTCACTGCCTCTGTGAGTTAACCACAGGTTGCCCAGTGCCCTGAGCCGAGCCACTTGATGCACCTGGAAGAACTGCCATTTGATTGATCATGTCATCCTTATGCAAATCTCCTACTCACACACAAACAAAACCTTCCATATCTTGTCAACCTGGCTGAGAATCCATATAAATACAACTTTCTTAACCACAGCAATTCAAAAATACCATCTGTGATTCAGCTTCCAAAACCTCCAGATGTGCTCTTCACATTGTTCGAGAGAAAAGAACATGGAGTGCTCTCAGTGAGTCATGGTGATGAAAAAGGCTCTCAATACTTGTCCATCACTCATGTGGGTAAGATAGGAATAGAAACAGCGACTTTCAAATGGAGCAGCCTCCATTTTAGCACTTGTGCACTCTGGTTTAGCATCAAGATGCCTTAGACTTTAAATAAAATGTAAAATATAATTTGGATCTGGATTGCCATGATGTATGATTTGTCCTTGAACTCAGCATTCTTTTCTCAAATATGTACCTGCTTGACAGGGCCCTTTACAAAGCTATGCACACAAACACACACACACGAACACACACACACACACACACACACACACACACACACACACACAGAGAGAGAGAGAGAGAGAGAGAGAGAGAGAGAGAGAGAGAGAGAGCATGCCACCCTCAGCCCTCAGCTGGCTTGGTGAGTTGGTCATCATCCCTTGATCTAATGATTTTGAGCCTCCATAAAGAAAATTCTTAGGTCCTGGAGGCAAAGACCACTATTCAAAGGTCTCCGAGGAACTAATCTCCATGGAATATGACAACCCTGTATGAGGATACAGTCTTTTGAAGTCTCTGGCAGAGTGGGCGTCATGTGCAACTCCTCACATGCATTTCTTTCCTTCTCTATGATGTTCCTCATTATCACCACCTCCTGGTTGGCATTAATTCCCTTCATTTCTGGGAAAATCAGGCCCTGTCTCAATACTCAATAAGAAAAAGTAAAGAACAAAGAAAAGATTTTTTATATGCAAAAGGAAACTCAGGCTCTGAACACGGAAAGGCCACAGACTAGTCTTTGCAAATCAGCTGTTGGGTGGTAGAGATAAAGTAGAGAATGTAATCAGAAGTCACACAGGTTAATCCTGTGTGATTTCTGAAATCCAACACAGAGGAAAGAAACAAGAAAGGAGAGAGAGAGAGAATTCAAACTTCAGCTGCTATCCTTGAATTCAAGTACAGTCACAAAATGTGTCTGTGGGTGGATGGCCACCAGGCTCCCTCTCGTAGAAACACAAGTGACCTCTTCATGAGATATGAAACCTTACACCCACAATCTCTTGAATTGCCATTAAACTCTTAAAACAAACAAACAAAAATCCTTACATTTCCCCCCACAAACCAGTGCAGAAACCAGGGACCCTGTGGTCGGTCAGGTTCTCACAGCAGTGGCCCAACTCTCAGCGTCAGTTTTCTGTATGTTGCTTTTCTTTGTTACAACAAATATCCAGTAATGGGAATCTGAAACACACTGGTCTAGGACACAGTTTCTGTGCCTCATTGGTTCAAAGCTGCCTGGAGAGTTGGGCATGACCATTGATAACTGGTAGAGTCAACAACTTGCTCTCTGTCTTTGCCTCAAATGCCCAACCCAAGAGGTTTGTAAAATCTTTCTACAGTGTTAGCTGAGAGGCTCTGAGCCTGAATAAGACCATGATTTACTCTCCTGCCATCCTGACCATATGATGAAGGCTCAGAATGTGGACAATGGAATTAAAGTCATTAAACCAAGTTGCTATATTTTCCATGATCATATCTACATAACTATATAAACAACCGTGTTAGTTCTTTTTCTCGTTGATCGGACAAAGTGTCTGATGAGCGACCTTAAAAAGGAGTAGATGTATTTTGGGTGACAATTTGAGGATAAATCCCATGATGGCAGGGAAAACTTGATGATAGAATGAGGTAGCTGGTCACACTTGACCCACAGTCAAGAAACAATGAGAAATGAATATTAGTGTCAGGTACCATTCTCCTGTTCATTCATTTTTAGGAGCCCTCTATGAAATGTGTTGTCTACATTTAGGGTAGATCTTCCCACTTTAATTAACCTTTCCTAGAAACACCTTTATAGATGCCCTTTGAGGGGTTGCTTCCATGCTGATTTTAATTCCCATAAAATTAATAATGAGTATTAATCATCACCATATTATGATTAGAAAGTGCATAAATTGTGCAAGGGAGATAACTCACTTGATAAGGTACTTGCTGCACAAACATGAAGATCCAAGTTTGATTCTTTGGAACCCACATTAGAAATCTAAAAAATCCAGTCACATGATTGCAATATATGATTGTAATGCCCCCACTGTGGAAGCACTGGCAGGCAGATAGATCTCTTGGACTCATTGGTCAGCCATCTTAGGCTACTACTCATCAATCCCTTGGCCAATGAGAAAATCTGTCTCAAAAAAAAATTATCAGATGAGGCTGAGGAAAGACAACTGATGTTGACCACTAGCCTCTACATGCACACACATACAATTGCACCTGTATACACATAAGCACACATGTGTGTATATACAAACAAATGATTTAGTTGTGGAAGTCAGTAGCTTGGTGTGAAATCAATTTACTTCAGCAAAAAGAAGCCTGGGTACTACTTAGTTTTAGAGTGTTAGGATTACTCAGAGATGCTTCTTTTGTGGCAATGGAGAGCTTAGCACAAGTTAATCTATCTGCCAGCTAGTTGTCACCTTGGAAACAGAAGCAGAAAGTCTCAGGGGATGGAGCAAATAGAATTATAGATTTAAATAATAATTCCAGAGAAAAAGAAGAAAAGATGCAGGACATAAAGACAGGGGAAACTATGGAACCCTCAAGATGAAAAAAGGCCCCCACTCTGATGTCGTTTGAAGCTTCTTGCCAGCTAAAAAGCAAAACTTCCAGAGAAATCAGCATTTGCTGTGAAGACAGAAAGCACAGAAATAATACTTCTTTTATATAAAGATATCTTATGTTAAAGTGGCAATGAACCAAGATCACAGCTTAAATGCTCATGACCTTTGGTAGGGCCTCAAAACTCTCCCAAATAGTCTCTGGGAATCTTAAATAAGACTATTACCTTTATTTATAATGGCACTATTGTACCTTCCTGTATCCTGTGATCTAGAGCTTCACCTTATCAATAATAATCCTGTCAAGTGCCCCTTGGGAAACACTCTGTGATCTCATCTAAGTTCCTTAGCAACCCTTTGAAGATAATAGCTTCAACCCCACCAAAATCCTACATATGACAATTGTAAGACAATGAAACATGAGTCTCCCTTGAGACACCCACACCCACACTTAGATATATGCCTTGTTCTTTTCTCCAGCTTCTTTTTCTTAACATTCATGTATAAAATCTAGTAAACCCTGACTCTCAGTGATTCCTGCACCCATGCTGTCAGGTGAATCGTCCCTTCTGAATCTCTCTGTTTCTTAATCGCCACGTTTAAAGTCTATATGAAAATATCATCAACAAAACCCTAACTCTGCTTTGTATTGGCTAATCCTGAAATTCTTTTCTAGGTCAAATCCCTGAATCTTGAGTTTCCTGAATTGTGGTCCCTAAAAGATTAAGGAAACTCCTCAGTTACTGAGAGTGACAGTAAATAGCTGTGCCTTTGTTCCTACATCACTGAAAAATGCCACAGGTAGTTCATGACTGTCTGAGATCTAGGTAATCTGATACAATTGCATCCAGGTGTTGCAAGGATCCATTTAGAAGACATGGGTCCTGCATCAAAAACTGCCCTGGAGAAATCCTCATGCTGGTGACAGTGAGAAACAGGACCCTGTGAACAGTCAACTAACATGAATCTCATCCTATCTGGAGTGACTGTAGCCACTATTACCCATGAAAGCCCTTGAGTCCCTTTGTGGTCCAATGTCTAACCCCTGACTCAAATCTTGCCTTGCCCTCCCACCACAGAACTTGGGAAAACATAGAGCAAAAGGGAAAGAAAGAAAGGAAGGAAGGAAGGAAGGAAGGAAGGAAGGAAGGAAGGAAGGAAGGAAGGAAGGAAGAAAGAAAGGGAGTGGTTTCCACCTTGGGATCCCAGGCAAGATCTAAGCCTGCACTGAAGAAAGAAAGCTTCAACTTAAATATGTGCTAAACCCTTAAAAACTGAAAAGACACAACTAGACTTAAATACGTGGTAGAGATTTCTGTTGTCACAAAAGTGTTTTAAAAATCTATGGAATCAGCTTAAAATACCAAGAAAAATGAGATTAAACATGAGGAATGAAATGGTGAGAGAAAGTTAAACTATTTTCTGTCAATTTATTCACATGACTGTGCGCATATGTGCCTCTGTGTTTGTGACTCTATGCCTGTATGTACACATGTGCGTGTGTTTGTGTATATGTCTATGTGCTCTGTCTATAGCCATGCTTGTGTGTCTGTATAAATGTATATATCTCCCTCTCTCCCCCTACCTCTGTGTATATATATATATATATATATATATATATATATATATATGTGTTGTGTGTGTTGTGTGTGTGTGTGTGTGTGTGTGTGTCTGTGTGTCTGTGTGTCTCTGTGTGTGTGTGTGTGTGTGTGTGTGTGTAAAACAAATGTGTCAGGAAAGTAGAGACTAGAGAGAGAGTGTGTGAGGCATGAAGATTAGCATATGAAAGAAGCCAGTTGATAGAGAACTGGAAACCATTTCTTACCTGAGCTACATGCAACAGAACATGCCAGGGGAGAAAAGCCTATGTATATAAACCTGGGAAAGGAGAATCCTCCCTAACTTCTCTCCAAAGGTCCCTAAGACTTGTGGCCCTGAGCTTTGAGCAGGTACTATTTCCCAGTTCAACAGCCCATGCCTATTCTTGAGAGTGCCCTTCTCTTTCCTTCATTGTCTCTGTATTAACTTATCACATGTCCCTGGTACTTCTTAGTTCTGGCATACAATGACCTGAAATGTCCGTGGGTGACTGGCACCACACAGATTCTAGGTCATTCTTATAACACATTTGTCACTAAGGAGATCTCGTTAGTCCTCCCAACTCTGCCTTCCAAAGGTCCAGAGAGAGAGGGTGGGAAACCCTGCAGCTGGTGACTCCAGCTTGTTTTTCACTGTCCCCCTTGTTGAGGTTTTCTACCTGTCAACTCTGTCCAAGTGACAGATGCATCCAGCACAAAAATGGAACCCCCTGTCATCCTTGACAAAAATGACTTTTGCGCACCCATTGCTTGTGTGAGGTCTCAAAAGGAAATAAAATTCCTACCAGAGAACTTGAGGATTGAGGGGGTAGAGAAAAGGAGCAGGTCTAGGGGATTGTTCCTGGTTAAACTGCTTAAAGGGTTTGCTTTTCTCTACTATAATACTCCCAGGTAAAGTGGCTTAAAATGACTTTATTTGCCTCCCACTTCTGTGGGTGGGTAATTTAGGAAACATTAGACTAGGCCAATGAACTCTAAACCATGAAGAAAGCAGGACTAGCTGGGGGACAGGAGGAGCTAATGCAGACTGTCATCTTGTGTTCTTTCTCTGAAGCCTGGGCAAATGCTTGGCAGTCAGTGCCATATATGGCCTGGTCCCAGCTGTGGCTCCAGGCTGATAAATGGTCTCTCTATGTGACTTGAACTTCTCACAGAAAGTAGCTAGGTTTCAGAAGTATCCTAAAAACGCCCTTGTTTCAGGAGGCCTAAGCAGATGATGTAATTCTCTATTCATGTTAACCTACCTCAGAAATGGCAGAACATGGTGTCTGCCAAATTCTACCAGGGGAGCAAATTAGGCTCTGTCCTCTGTGTCATAAGTAGCAAAGAATCTATTGGCATTTAAATATGCAACTGGAGTGTGGTGAAGTATACCATACTCAGGGGCAAGGATGCCTTCCTAATCACTCCTAACTTCAACCCTTCTTACAAACATGGTGCAGAATAGACAATAAGATAAGTTCAAGCATTCCTTATGCTCAGTGCAAATCAGATGTTATCACAAGAACTTGTCAGGTAACCTTTCCCTGTGTGTTGGGAAAGGTGGCGTAGAATAATCATAGATTTCAGTAAGCTTAGAGATCACAAATGCAGACCATGCAAGGCAAAACCAGCCTGTTTTATATTATATATGTTAAAGATATAGGTGCTTAGGTGTCACATTAAACAGTCGGATGAGCCATCTAAAAAGTCAATGAATCAGAAGATTTAACCCATTCTGGAATTGATGATTTGGTGCCTTGCTTGGGTATAAAGATGCTAACAGCACTTATGTATGTCTCTGTGCCTGCTTCTCTGTCACATGGCAAGGTGCTATGAGTTACAGACACTGGCTTTAACAGTAAGAGTTCAAATCCTGGCTGTAAAATTGACAGTTTTAGCTCACACATCAAATCTCTGTACTGGGGATGATGAGGCAACTCTCAGGAGTTTGAGGCTAGACTGAACTTCATATTGAGACCCTGTCTCATAAAAGAAAAAAATGTAAGATTAAAAAAGAAGAAGAAGAATCCTCTCTGGGCCTACCATTTATATACTATGTGGGAAATTATTTAACTATTTGCTGCCTTAATTTTATTTCTCATCTTTAATAGACAGGCATAGTGACCTGCCTGCCTTATAAGATTTTATTAAATGCATTTATATGTATTATAAATATTAATGAATTAATAAGTCAATGTATGTAGACTAGTGCTTGCAAAGTATATTAATCTCCAAAGTATTATCATGGCAAGATTCAGATGAAACAGTAGATGTGAAGTCATCTGAAAATATGCAGGAACTGCACCAAAGTGAGATCATTACATTTCATTCCAGGCCAGACAGAGGATTCCTGGTGAGTAGTTTTTGTAGACTTCTTTTGAATACTTCAGCTAGAAACTTTTCTTCTGTGTGATGGTATCTTAGTTAGGGTTTCTGTTGCTGTGAAGACACACCATGACCACAGCAACTCTTTTTTTTTTAAGTTTGGGTTAGATTTAATTGTGAAGGGTAAAATAGTAATAGAAAATATAGTCAACCTAATATAGAAAAATGTCTTAAAATCTCATAAGCAAAGAAACCAGTATCATTATATTAAACAAAATACTTCTGTTCAAGAAAAGATGTATGGTAGCTAGTTTTATGGCAACTTGACAAGCTAGAGCCATTTTAGAAAAGGTAATCTCAACTGAGAAAATACCCCCACTTAATTGGCTTGTGGATAAGCCTGTGATACATTTTCTGGATTCATTATTGATGGGGAGGACCCCGCTTACTATGGGTGGTGTCATGCTAGGGCTAGTGGTCCTGTGTGCTATAAGAAAGCAGGCTTAGAAGCTATGGAAATCAAACCTTGAAAGTCTCTGCTTTAGCTCCTGCCTCGAGGATCCTACCCTGTTTGAGTTTCTGATTTCTAACAGTAACCAGGAAATATAATCTAAAAAAAAATCTTCCCCACCACAGTAGCTTTCAGTTGTTGTGTTTTAACACTATCATTGAAACTCTAGCTAAGACAAGTTACAATGATACAACTTACAAGTTACAATGTTCTAAGTCACAGCAACTCTTATAAAGGAAGCTGGTTTAATTGGGGCTGGCTTATAGTTTCAGGGGTTTAGTCCATTATCATCATGGTGGGACACACGGTGGCATGGAGGAAGACTTGGTGATGGAGAGGAAACTGTCAGCTGTGCATCTGGATATGTAAACAACAGGAAGAAACTGAAACACACTTGGCCTGGCTTGAGCTTCTGAGACGTCAAAGCTTTCCCCCAGAGACACGCTTCCTTTAACACTACCACACCGACTCCAACAAGAACATATTCCCCAATAGTGTTAATCCCTATGAGCCTATGGGGCCATTTTCATTCAAGCTACCACAGATTAGCTTTATAATAATTAATTTTATAGTTGTGCACTCGATATCAGAAAGCAGTACAGATGTTGTCATATTTCCCTACCTGCCACATACTAACAGTTCCATGTCTGAACTTTCATTGCGCTTCTCTGTACATTCTCTCTAGCATCTAAAACATCTTTTTTTTTTTGTTTCTTTTCTCTCTTCTGTTGCTATACTTTGACAATATCCAGGAACCCCAGATCGCGCCTTGATGAATAGCATCCAGATCCCACATGGACCAATAGAGATGTGCGCTATAGGTACTGCACATACCCATGTATAAAGCAAATAGCGACAGACTTTATCTCTCTTGTGTGCTATCAACTAAGATTTAAGAAGACCAGGCTTGCACTACTATAACGACCCACTTCTGCAAGTTCTACTTCACTCCTTCAAGATCAAAACTGTTGTTCTTGGTGATGCAGCTTTGGGTGATGAAGCGTGAGCCACAAAACTAAACAAACCCACATGGAGTTTATTGGGAAAGGGAGTGAAGGGAGGGGTAGGTGTTGGCCAACTGGGAACAGAGATGGAAGGGGGAAGGGAAGAGAAAAGAGGTAAAGAGACACAGAGACACAGAGAGAGGACATGAGAGAAGGGGGAGACAGGAAAAGTCCCGTCTGCCCAGGGAGAACAGCGGGAAAGAGAGAGTGGGAAGAGAGGAGTAGGAAAGAGAACAGAGCAGAGAGAGATGAGCGGTCACAAGACCATTAAGTGGGTGGGGTCTTTGTTTTTTTATCTTTTAATTAGAAAGAAAATTATTTTACATGTCAATCCAAGGTCCCTCTCCCTCCCCTCCTCCCCTGCCCCACCCCCAACTAAGGCCCTACCCATCCCATACCCTTTCTGCTCCCAAGGGAGGGTGAGGCTTTCCATAGGTGGTCTTCAAAGTCTGTCATATTCTTTGGGATAGGGCCTATTCAAATCTCTTGTGTCTAGGCTCAGGGAGTGTCCCTCCATGTGGGATGGGCTCCCAAACACTATTCCTATGCTAGGGATAAGTACTGATCCACTACAAGAGGCCCCATAGATTTCCAAGGTCTCCTCAATGACACCCACATTCAGAGGTTCTGGATCAGTCCCATGTTGGTTTCTCAGCTATCAGTCTGGGGACCAAGAGCTCTCCCTTGTTCAGGTCAGCTGTTTCTGTGAGTTTCACCAGCCGGGTATGGACCCCTTTGCTCATCACTCGTCCTTCTCTGCAACTGGATTTTAGTTCAGTTTAAGGTTTATCTGTGGGTGTCTGCTTCTACTTCCACCAGCTGTTGGATGAAGGCTATACGATGTCATATGAATTAGTCATTAATCGGGGTCCTTTGTACCATGCAGACTCCATGGAACCCTGGGCTGACCAGGGTACTGCCTCAGCACTTTCTGCCAGGTGACAGGGGTGGGCCAGCATAATGCCTGAATCCTTATAAAAACCATCACTAATCCTGTGAAAGTGTGCCTTAAGACCACTTCTCACCCCTAAAGACCCAGCACTCCACACAGTTACATTAAGGAACAACCTTACCTTGTAGTTACCTTTCCAATTGTGATAAAATGCCACACAAAAATCAATTTAAGAAAGTATGTATTTTAGCTTACAGTAAGGAGCTACATCCCATTATGGTGGGGAAAGCAAAACTGAGACAACTCAGATATACTAATTACACCCTTGATAAAGAAGCAGAGTGTGAATACAAAATAGAGCCATGCTATGAAACTTCCTGGCCCACCTTTCATGACCCACTTCCTTCAGCAAGACTCCAACTCCTAAAGGTTCTGCAACCTTCTCAAACACTGTCACCTCCTGGTAACCAACTGTTCCAACACACAAGCCATGGAGAGCATAGCTCCTGTAAACCACAACAAGCCTCAGTTCAAGGCCAGCTCCACTCATTCTTGTCACTTGACCAGAACATAGAGAACCATCACTCTGAAAATACCATGAGGCAGCAGGTTTCCCCTAGGAGAGACAGTGGGGCAGTACACGAAGCAACCTCTGTGAGCACTGCCTGATAGGGGGGAAATGGGTGCAGGAGTGATGCTAAAGGAACCTCTATATCATACATTCAAGACATACAATAAGCCCACCTGTAATCTACCCTGGGGCTGAACTTAGTTACCACCTATAACAATGCTGCCAGAGCTATAAAAGGAGTGCAACAGATATTTATTTAAAAAAATTATTGGCAAACAGTGCTTAGAGATGCCACAAACACAAAAGTATATTGTAATTTATATTATAATATACACAGAAAAGCAACAGTAAATTTACATTCATTTACAGCTAAGGCAAGCAACTTGTTACACTTTGGTTTCCCTCAGATCACTCCAGAGCAACCATTCAATATATCTGTTGATTCTTCCTGAGGGAATACATGTACTATAATGAGCAAGTCATTGTGTTGTGAAAAGAAAACCAAAAACTTTTGTAAATTATCCTAACACAGAAGGCAGGTTGCCCTTGACCACCTTGGTCACCTCAGTGGATGGTCCCTTAGTCATCTGTGCTTTTAGACATAATCTGTGATTATAATTGACAATAGAGGTACAAACTTCATCAAAAAAGAGTTTCACGGCTCCTTGGGCTAACTGGCACACTCAAAAGTTCCAATCCCTGGAAACCATAACTTGTAAGATTCTTTTCTCAGCCTATTTCTAACTTCCTTAAATGCTATTTGGTTTATCTAGGAAATCTATCAACTTATTTTGCTTTCTAATGAAATCTAACATTTTTAATGGCCAAATAGTAAGGAAGAGGAGATTAAATCCTACATCTCCTAAAGTAGGAAGGAAGGAAGGAAGGAAGGAAGGAAGGAAGGAAGGAAGGAAGGAAGGCAGAAAGGAAGGAAGGAAGGAAGGAAGGAAGGAAGGAAGGAAGGAAGGAAGGAAGGAAGAAAGGTTTCTAGAGAATATAGCACCCAAAGATATCACCAGACTGTGGGCGTTTTCAAATACTTCAAAATTGGATGGTGGAAACACCACAGACTTTGAAATTCATTTTTCCATCTTAAAAAAAAAACAAAGTGATTATAGGTGACAGACCAGTTCTCTGGTAATCCCAAGGCTGGGACTTCAGTGATTCCTACACTGAAAAGTTGCACGAGTACAGCTCAGACTTCTTCCTCCCTGTGAACCTCGGAAGCTCCATCTATAAACAGGCAAGTTGGACCTTAGGGACAAAGGTCTTAGCTGGAAGGATTCTCAATCAATAAATCTGTTCACCTGCATGCTCTACATATTTCATTATTGGGCAAGCTTGGTGAAATAACTCCACCTCTCAGTGGAAGGAGGGATGGTGGGGAATGAGTTGTACAGAAAGACTACAACAATGTTTTAGAGTTTTTTAAAGGGAAGTTTTGCATAATTTTAGAGTTCACAAATAATTCTTGATCATTCCTCATTAATTTGGAAAGTTAAGACTATGCCTGTAACTATTCAGAATGAAAATTATTAGAAAAGGAGGGTAGCATGCACCTAGTTAACAAGAAAATATAAAAGAAAGTTTCTGAAAATCTGAAAGACTGCACTAGCCTCTTAAGCAACAGAATATTCAAAAGAGTAAACTTACTCATTCAGTGATTCATGCATTCTTCTAACAATTATTGAACCCTCCTATGTGCAAAATAATTAAAATGCTGGCAAATGTCTGTGTTCAAATAGTGCTTTATAATTTCAAAGGCAGTTTTACTTTATAATGTCACTGAGCTGTCTTTATAGCCCTGTGAAGAACATATGAGAGGCTAGTCTTATTTACGATTAAAAAAAGGAGAGCATATTTTGTTAAGGTTGAGTGAGTTCCATAAATATTACAGAGATAATTCAATGAAAAGTCAAGATTAACATACAGGCTTCCTGATCCCTGTTTCTTGTGTTTTCACTTCTTACCCTCCTCGATTAAACCACATCCACGCCCATCTGTTCTTGTAACTGGGCAGATTGGGCTCCCACCATACTAATGCTGTCTTTCTTTCATTTGGTTACTTGAGAATAAAGAACTAAAAACAAAAGCCCTAGAACAATTTAGGCTTTCCTTCATGAGAGCAAGTCCAGAGCAGTTGGATTTGGATCTGCTTCCTAAAACAAAGATGGAGAGTCCAGAAGCAGCTTGATGCTTGGAAATAAGGCACAGGTGTCCTCGCAGCTTGGTGGAGCAGGGGAGTTGGCACAGATTCTCAGTTCATGGCACTCTGCCTGGTGAATTGCATGGTCTCCACCAGGGCTGGCCATTAGCCTCCTTCTGGCTAGAGAGATGCAGAGGAAATTCGGAGAAGGCTGTGACCACCTGTTCTCTCAGGATGTCACTTACCTCTTGCCTATTTTCCGGCAAACGTAGAGTCCAAGCCAGGTGTTAAGCAAAATCACACTGCACAAAACCTTTCTCTTTACCCTCTGCCATATCATCATCACTCTTATACTTTCTAGCCTCATGGATCTTCCAGAGATGTTCAGTAGTCCCTGAAAACTCATGTCCTTGCCTCTAGTGATCTCCCAAATTATCAGATAGAGACATCACAGATGCCCTAGGCATCGCTTTCCTCACTCCTAAATGGACAGAAACTGTGCAGTCCCTTTCTTGTGCTGATCTCCACAAGTGCCCACGTGGCAATCTGAGCTTGTAAGTAGCTCACACTGAACAACCTATGAATAATGATGTAACTGAAAAACATCTCAGGGACAATAGCATGCTTCAACATGCCCTTAAGTGATTTTCCTAAAGAAAGCAAGAAAGAATGCTAAACAGACTATGCTTAGAATTGGAGGTAGCTTCAGATTTAGTAGAATAAAGTGTACTTACTTGTCACCAAGTGTCCCACTTACATGTTTTGGCAAAGCTTACCTTAAAAAAATATCAAATCTGAAACACACACACACACACACACACACACACACACACACACACACACACACACACACTGTAAGATCTGCTCTCGTATTGTGAAAAGAACAATGAATTAGTAAAAGATAAGTGATTCTGAGGTCTATAGTGACATATCACAATGCTGGGAGCACATCTCTACCAATTCATTCTACTAACGTTTTCAACCATATTATACATCCTTATCTTGACCCTAAGTAGTATTACAATGAAAGTCTTTCGCAGGCTAGCACTATGTCAAGTATAGGACACATATGGGGTTAGAACACAGGTACTTCTCCAACCCTCTGAAGTGCTGGGTCTAATGCAATGACTTTAAACATACGGCAAACTCACCATAAGAAATAGATTTTAAATCACGTGACCAAAAACAATGTCCAGTCTCATTGTGTGTACCAACTTTATTATTTCAGTTCTGTTCTCTGGCATTATTTATGTTCAACATTGAATTGATTTCATGCCTGACTGAAAGGTTATGACTCGTGCTTTTAAAAGCAGAATTCTCACAGATACTCTAAAAGGCTTATGCATCTTTTAAAATCAACAGTTCCTCCACTCAGATTTTCTCATCTCTCAAGCTACTCAAAGTCAGTGAATGTCTATTTAATCTTTACTTCAAGTTGAGACTTTTGTGATCACATGAACAGACTGGTCTTCCAGGTCCATGGAAGACCTACATGTGCAATAATTCTGGCCACAGCACACAATTATTATTTCTAACACATTTTCTATTGACTCCCATCAGCTCCCTGATGTTAGCCTTGAAATGCCCTCGCTTTTTCCATTTCCAATGTTACATTCTGGGTTTTTTTTTTTTATGGTTAGAGGAAACCCATCCCCCAGCTCCTCCCCTACAATGCTCTATCTTCACAAAACAAACTACAGCAGAAGGCAGATGGAGAATACTATGAAAATACTTCCTTCCCCTGCCATTTCTCCCCAGACAGAGCTCTGTTTTATCTAAGAATATGGTGTTAATAGCACTGAAAGTTTCTTCCGAGCTGTGTTCAGAAATGACATATAACCAAACTTTCTAATAAAGATGTAGTTTTCTGGGTTTATAAAGAAAAGAATGACCAAAGATGGTATCCTGGTTTTCTGTATGTTTTGTTGGATGATTATTAGTTTTCTAGAAGATGATGGGGATTTCTCAAGCATGAGCAAAAGAATTCTTTCAAATGTTTGTTACTAGGAAGTATACGTGGTATCTCCTTACTCCCTTCTCCTCTATTGGATGTCATGTTCCGTGGAAATACCACATAATCCAAGCTAGAAAATAAGTCAGCTTCTCTTACTTACTGGTTGATACAAAGATTAACTATTGGCCTACTCCTCTTTGGAGCTAGAGAGATGGCTCAAGGGTAAGAGCTTTTATTGTTCTTGCAGAGAACCTAAGTTCAATGCCTAGCGCCTACATCAGGTGACCTACAATCACTTATAAATATAGCTCCTGGAGGATCTGATGCTTCTGGTCTCCACAGGCACCAGCACTCATGTGCACATTTTCACACACACACACACACACACACTTAAAAAAACTTCCTTTAAAATGATCTACACTCTCCATCAAAGAATTATTAATTATGCAAAATGAATTTATTTACATAATACCCAAGTTGATAGAATAGGAAGATGATTTGATCAGTAAAGTGCCTGCCTTTTAGGCACAAGGGCTTGAATTAAGCAGCAGAATCCACAATAAGAAAGCCAGGTTTTGTGGTACACATCAGCAATCCATACTCTGGGAAGGTGACAAGATGATCCTTGAGGTTCATTGACCAGCCAGTACAGACTACCTAGGCAAGTTCCAGACCAATGAGCAACACTGCTTCAAAATACAGGAAGATAGCCCCTGAAGAATGACACTTGGTAATCCTATAGCATCCACATGCATGCACGTATAAGGGTGAATGTAAGCACCCCCTACACACATACACATATACTTACACACATATAAAAATAAACATATAGTTTAGTAGAAGGGTTTTGTAATTACATAACTAATGTGAAATTCTCATTCCTGGGCTTTAACAGGTATCAGCTCTTCTCTGTCCACATGATAAATAGATGGCTGAACCAGTGGATAGAACAGTGGAGCCAACAAAGACACAGGAGCTCTGGAAGCATGATCCCAGGGTTCATGAGGAGGAGCTGACATTTGCCTCATTGCATAAACGGCAAAAAGTAACTCAAAGTCAAAAATAACAGTTTCAAAATTGACAACCTTCCCTTTGAATCTGTGATCTTTGCCAAGTCATTTTACATGAATCTCAAGCCCTTTGTGATTTTTAAGGTTAATATCACCTACTCGGCAGTTATTCTTGTTTTGCTAGTTCTTGTCTCATTAGGAATAAAAATTAAGAATATTTATTTCACGTGTGTGTGTGTGTGTGTGTGTGTGTGTGTGTGTGTGTGTGTGTGTGTGTTGACAGTGTGGAGCAGGACCTAGGGATCTGAGAATCACCTGCTTCACCCTAATCATTTCCAATGAAGGTAAACGAAAGAAGAGAAAAGTGCAAGGTTTCACTGCAGAAGTGATGTACAGTGCAGTCGTTGAAAGAGGGAAAGAAGGTCCTGGCAAATCAACAGAACTGGAGAACAGACTTAAAGCAAAGCTTCTGGGATGATGATGTATGTCACTGGTGAAGTGCTTGGCTAGCATGTGCCAGGTCCTGCACTCAACTGCCCCCAGAAACAAGGGGGATTTAAAACCCTTTTCTGGCTTCCATGGGCACCTACACACAAATGGAATATACACACACATACCCACAAATAAAAACAAATTTTAAAAATAGAAAATAAGCAAAGTAAGCAGTAATAAGATTACAAAAGGAGAAATAACATGAGCAAAGATCTATCATCATACATACACATGCTCAGAGCTGGTGGTCCATAAGGAATATGACAGAAGAGCTCTGCCCCTAGACATACATGGTGCCATAACCTACCCTACACTGACAGCACATGACAGGGTACTTCTGGCTTATCAGATGATGAGAAAAAGATGAGCCAAGAGTCACACTTCATCCTGAGACACCAACATACAGGAGCTCACATGAGAACACCAACATTCAGGAAGGAGAAACATCTTGTTTAGAGGAGCTCAAAGAGCCCAGACAATCTGATTCCTATTGGTGATGATGGGAAATAAAGATGGTTTGTGCATGGCTTTCTCTTGTCAGCTAATGAGTTGATTCTTTATCCTGTATGTGGTGGGGCTCAAAGTAGTTCCCCAAGCAGACTAATGGCAGTATTAGGAAGAATAATTCTGACAGCCAAGAGTTTGGTAAACAGTAAAAAAGACTGGTTAGTCAGAGGCAGGAATAAAGCAGGCCTGAAAAAAAATAGTGGTGTTTCAGACTAGAACAGTGGCTGGAGGACTGGGAGAGATGGAGTCGCTTTTCTTGTCAGTCAGATGTAGGGGGAGTTATTTATTATTCAGTTGAAGGTAGCCAAAGACTGATTCATTTCATTTTAAAATTCCTATTCCTAGCAATTGCTACTGTTTGAATGTATGTCCCTCGTAAAACTCACTTTAAAGTTGAATGTACATTGTGGTAGTATTAAGAGATGGGGCCTTCTGGAAAACAATCAAGCAACTCAATAGATTAAGTGTACTGTGTCAGTCATTTATCATAGAATCTACGTAATATATGTTACATACATATAAAATGTGTAGGCCTTAAGTCAATTACTGTATTAGCATCTTACAAAAGGCCCCATAGTATCTAACTAAGGCCACTATTTGATCATCTGTCCCTAACACATTCTAAGGGTGCAGCTTTAGAAAAGGTAGAAACAAAGTTCTGTGTTGAAGAAAACAAACTTGCCCCTTAATCTTGGACTTTCCAGCTTCCAGAACTGGGAGGAATAATTTTTTGTTCTTTCTAAGTTATCCAGTCTCCAATATTCTGTTAAACAAGAATAAATGGCCCAAGACTCTTCTGCTGATGCAACATACACAGTATAAAGATCATCATTAGGGCTGTGAAGCCCTAGAAGGCTGATCAGTAAGTTCAGCCCAAGTCGGACCAAGGATGCTGAAGCCCAGTCAAGGCAGAGGACCATTCTGAAGCATCACTTCTGGAGGTAGATCAAGACCCACACACTTATGACTCAAGTAGTCCTGCTTTTATACCCTAATTTCTTTTCTGCTACTATGACAACAACAGTTAGCAAAAGAAGATTGGGGGAGAAAGGGATTTATTTGACTTAAACTTCCAGGTCATGGTCCATTACCGAGGGAAGCACATGCCAGAACTCAAGGCAAAACTATGGAGGAACACTGCTTTTTGGCTTGCTCAATAGCTCATACCTGCTTAGTTTTCATATACAACCCAAGATCTTCCTAGGGATGACTAGTAGATTTGACTATTTTATCCCAATTAACAATTATCACCCACAGGCATGTCCACAGGCCACTCTGATCTAGACAATTCCTCAACAGTGTTTCCTCTCAGATGAGTCTAGGTCATGTTGACAGTTAAGCTAACTAGGACTTTCATGATACAGAAAAAAAAGAAGCAGAGTGAGATGTGCTGTTGACAAACAGTGGGAATTCCTAGTTCTTGGCCTTTTCTATTTTTCACAAGAAAAAGTAAAAACTCTTGATTCTTCAGCTCTCTCTGATCATGTCACTGAGTCTATTATATGGAAATGCAGGGACAAATCACCACTGGGTCTGTGACAGATCTACTATTTTATTTTTCCTTACTGGAGTGAGCAGTAGAGGTGTAGTGGCAGTAGACTCTAGAATTATTATTGCTGTAGAGAAGCCTGAATATTTTATGTGGCATGGGTGTCTGTGTGCTCACTATAGCTAAAATATGGACGTGAAATGACGTCTGTTTTAGATGAGGTCATTAAAAATATGACTTGTCATCTTTTCTTCCTGAGAACTGGACCATTGCCTCAAATCATTAGCCATTGACTGATCTCCTCCTTGAATCCAGACAAAATGCCTGACATAGTTCTGATTTCTACCATCCAAAAATGTTCAGACACTCCTGAAACATTTGAGGCCCATAAAAATTGATCAAAATTTGCTTCAATTAAATATTAGTTGCCATACATGTATTTTAAGCATATTCATTACAGATCACCCACACAGAATGGATTTGGTCAGTTCTAGTCCTAATACTGCCTGCTTCAAGGTATTCATGGACACATGTTATCTGTTGCAGCCTGAGGCTGCTGATCTACCACCAACAGTGGCCTTACAATTGTCCTCTGCTTTCTCTGGGCCTTAGCATCCTTAGTACAAATCAGGGTCAAATTACTGGACGATCTTCTAGGGCTTTCCAACCCTAGAATGTTCTTTCAGAATGTGTTTCTTGAGAGAAAATTCAAGTAAGAAACAACAAAAGCATTACAGGCATGGTGATATGGTAATAGCCCCCAAACCAAAACTGAAGTGGGGCTCTCTGTTATTCCCTGGACACAGAAAGCCAAGTATCAAGGAGGAGGTAAAAAGAATTTGCAGGTGCCAACAAGAGTAGTGACCCCCTGAAACCAACAAAGCATACACATGGATCTGCTGGCCATTGTTTCATTTTACTCAGGACTTATCTATGTCCTCAGTTGTTGCAATTAAATTAGTCTTTACCTACAGTCATCAGGTTTGTGTTTCAAACTATCACCATGGTTCTCATATGAAGATGAAAAGTTAAGTAAGCAGAAATCAACCACATTGAACCATCAATGCAGAGTTCATCCTTCCTCTAATGAGCTACCAGAAGCCAAACAAGAGATGCTACCATTCTGTAGCCATGGAAACATACTTAGAAACAAAGAACCTTGACCTTTCCCCATCTGTTTGGAATCTACAGCAAAGACATATTAATTTCAATATGAAAACAAAGAAGGAAGGCATATTTTTTTAATCCCCATGCAGTACCTAGTCCATTGTGGATAAGTTTATAATGGGAAAGAAGTGATGTGACTGGTTTTAAACCACTACTCCAAGCAGAATCTGGGTTACTTGTCACTGAGATCAAGGAAACAGCCTCAAATGTGCTCTGTTCCTGAGAGACTCCCAACACAGTTCACAAATGGGGCCAGAGGTAGGCAGTGATAGTCAGGAGCACTAACCAGTGGCTACTCTCATGGGACGAAAGTGGAGATCAGCAATAACTAACCCTCTGTGAGCATGAAAGCATACTTCTGATGAAGCTATTTTTAGCAGCCTCATGCTGAAGAGAATGGAGACAGATTCAGTCCAATAAATGCTTAAGGAGGCTGCCTGCATGTCATAGACAGATAAGAATTTATTAAAAGAGAAAGTATGAAGTGTAGGTTCTTTCTGTAAAAAATAACTACGCAAACTCTGAGAGGCAAGACAAGCTGCAGATGTGACAAGTCACGTGGGCCAAAATTGAAGGAACAAGGTACTTTTCATGAAGTCAAGGCTATACCAGTAGAACTATGCATTGATATGTATTTTTTTTACCTCTTTAATGAAAAATCAGCAGGGTGGCAAAGTTAATTTGGAAAAGGATTGAGTAGCTGATACACATAAGTGAAATTAAAGTATATGCTTTCCTCACTGAGCATGGTGATGCATACCTCTGATTCCAGCATCTAGGAAGCAGGTGGCATGAATTCATGGGGAAAGAGGAGGAGAGAGAAAGACATATTTCAAACTTGTGTTGAAATTGGTCAGTGTCCTGAAGAGCAGTCAAGCTTATATGCTAGGGCTTTGTCTGTTTATCTAACAAAAATCATTTGCAACATACCAGACACCCATGTATGATAATGAACTTTATATAGCCTAATCCAAAAACAAACAAAATAAAAAATAAGAATAAACTTAAGGAAGTTATCTAGAGTGAGAGATGGTAGTTGGTGGGTTTCTTACAGGTTACTTTAGTGGGACACTGGAAGCACACAAAGGATCACTCCATTCTATTTCCAAGTTTGGGGTTATTTTCCTCGACAATGACAGAACATAAGTAGAGAGAAACATTAGAAACAAACACCATTAAAGTTAAAGAAAGAGCTAAGGTATAAACATCATTATTCAACATTCCACTCAAGTGTAGTGTGAGAAAATCAACACCTTCAGCTTCGGATTACATATGAGAAAGTAAGACTGTGTTGTGATCTGAACAATATACAGGATCAGAAATATGTTAAGAATCAATTTTTTCCATTTACTAAAATCCTTGTGGGTTTCAAAGAGACTAATAGTGGAGTGAGCAGTCAGAAAGAAATCCTTCCTGAGATTTACTGATGCCATAGGAAAAAAATAAATCACGAGCTGTATACAAGAAGGGACTTGATTTATTAGGCGCTGCTTCCTAGGAGAAATATAAAATGGTCAACACATGCTGTTTTTTAATAAATTGCTAACTAATATATCCAACACCACAAAAATGTATTCAAAAACCTATCTTACTCTTCAATTCCATGCTGAATAGAAGAAATGGGGGAAAGGTAAGCCAAGGTAAAAAAAAAAATGCAAGAAAGAGAAGACAGATTGGGTGTCATGGATAAACTATCAGGAAAGAGACAAAGATGAGGGTGGGAGATGTGCAGAAATGAAGCTGGGAAGAAAGAAAAAAATCAGAAATCTGTTCATGATTCAACAAAGAGGAAGAAGGAAGAACCTCAGTCAGGAGAAGAAACACTGAAAGAGATGGTCCCAAACACGATTCCCAACCAAGCTATTAGTTAGCCAAGCTATTAGAATGGTTAATCTGGAATCCAGATGCCAGGCAGCATGGAATTCTGAAGATGGCAGGCCACAAAAGCTCTTGTTCACTGCTAGTTAAATTTCAACATGGTAGTTGCTTTGGAGCAGTTTGGTAGTTTCCTGTAAACTTTTCTTGTTGCTGGAACAAAATGCCTGACAAATGCAACCTTTAAAAAGAAAGACTGATTTTTCTCAGTTTGAGGTCAACCTTGTGGGAAAATCATGGCAGCAGGTGCCCAAGCTGCGAATCACACTATGTCTGCAGTCAGGATGCAGAGAAAAAGGACTACTGAAGCTAAGCTTGATTCCTCCTTTTTATTGAATCTGGGGTCTTATCCAATGGGATGGCGCCACCCACATTTAGGTCTTCCCACTTCACCTAAACCAATCTAAAAACTCCCCCACAAACATACTGAGAGATTTGCCCCCTGGGTGATGATAGATCCTGTAAATTTGACGTTCACATTCACACTCCACCTGTACATGTCAGTTTTTAATATAACAGAATGTCATAAACTGGGGTGTTGAACAAAAGTTATATTTCACAGTCTGAAAGGCCAAGATGGACAATGGAATGTAATTCAGAACTAAAGAAATGAACAATTAAGGCAACCCATGAAGATACAGGGAAATGCTTTACACACATATTGCTAAGTGAAAAAAGCCACACCAAAAAGATTAATACCATGTGATTCCAACTGCATGGAATTTTAGAAAAGGCAAAGCAATGGAGATGTCCAAAAGATCTATGATTAACAGGAGCTGGAGAAAGAGAAACATGAAATTGGAGCATGGAAGACTTTTAAAGTCATAAAACAATCCTGTGAAATACAGTAACAGTGAATACATGTACCTCAAGGGTGGAGGAACATGCTAACCCAGAATAGATCACTTGGGTTATCATAAGGGTTATTTTGAACTAGATGGCATGTGAAAAACAGCAGGTAAACAAGGTCACCACCCAGATTGCACTAGGAGAAAAGGATTCTTGTCACCAGAGAGAGGACTACGGCTGATAAGATTTTTATTTAAAAAAAAAAAGACCTTGTAAAATAACTTCTAGCTTCATTTGCATTTCCATACATCATGGTTTCCTTTCCACAATGCCACTCTTTATCCAACCTGCTTATAAACATTTCAGGTTTTTATTTTCCATACAGTCTCTCTTACTATTCAGGCATCTAGACTGGCCTACCCTTGGGGTTCTGACAGGGTATGCGCTCAGCTGCAGCCACTAAGAGTACCACCTATACACATTCACTACACTACATTTCCTTTTAAAAGGGCCCTGCCCACCTCCATTCCTTCTCTTTTTCTTTGTCCCACTCTCTGTTTTTCTCTCTTGCTGTGCCTCTGTCTCTCTCTATCCATCTCTCTCTCTCTGTGTCTGCCTCTCTTTCCTCTCTCCTTCTGCTCCTGACCCCCCTGGAGGCTGGTTCCCCCCACCATTTTCCTTTTTATCCTTTCCCTAATTAAAAAAAAAAAAAATGCGCCTCTTGAACTCTGTTGTATGGCATCTTTTTCTCTTGTGCCACTTTTTAAAAAGTTACAAGTCTCATGTGTACAAAACATTGTGTGTGCTGTCCTAAGGGCCCATTTATATGAACTTAAACATAAGTTGATATTACGAGTAAAATTAACAATAGCTAATCAAACTGAAAAAATATTATGTGTCAATGTGTGCATTACACAGGTGTGTGTGTGTGTGTGTGTGTGTGTGTGTGTGTGTGTGTGTGTGTGTACACATGTGGAGACCAGAGGACAATTTCAGATATTGTTCGAAAGTGCTATCCACCATTTTTTTTTTTATTTGAGACAGGATCTCTCACCGACTTGGAGCTTGCTGAATAGGCTAAGCCTGCCTTAGTGTCTCTGCTTCCCCAGGGCTGGGATTACATGCACTTCAATATGCCAAGCTATATATATTAGTAGGTTCTGGGGAGCAACCTTAGATCCTCCTTATGGGAAGGCAAACATTTTACTAACTGCACCATCTCCCCAGGCCTTAAATAGAAAAATCACAATACAGCACAATGAAAGCTATTTTAATGTGGTCTCTCTCTAAGAAGTGTCTAAAGAAAAATATTCTGGCCATGGCTTATGGTGACAACTGAAACTTCAGAAGGAAACTGCACAGAGAGTGAATCTGTGCCTATGCAGATGGAAGTGCAATGGAAACAGAAGTAAAAGCAAGGTGTGATCCCCCACTCCCTTTCCATTGCCAGCCCTGAATCTCTGTCACATTGCTACATGGAATCCTCAATGGCTACTATTCAAACTTCTGGGGTTATTCTAACCTCTAACTGCAAAAGGAAATATTCTATTTCAGTCTCTATAGAATACCATGCTACCTGAAGAAATACTCAACTAGAGGCTGAAATACATTTCCTGAGGTTTGATTTCTTCTCTCATTGAAATAACAGCTGGGATCAGAGTGGCTTGGTGGCTTATGTGGTGATAGTAACACACTTGGTATGATAGAGTGACATAATAAAGCTCCAAGGAGGTGATCTGTGAGGACATCCTGCCCTGAGGTCTTTCCTTCCACAGGTGTGACCCTGTTGTAGGGACTGGGCAGCTCAGGATGGACCCTCACCAAGCAGGCAGTACCATCACACTAATGCCAAGCCCTTTCCCTGAAAAAATGTGCTTCTGCGCCCTGTGCCTTACCCTTAGTTCTAAACACATCACATTCAGCCTTGAAGAGGTTAACACAAGTTAGACAGAAGGCATCCGCAAGTTTTCTGCTTTGAATTTCTGCTTAATGACTTATTGGCCAGGGCACTATCATCTCATCCTACTAACAGCCTTTCTTGCACAATAAACTGCTGTGCTTGGAGCCCACCTCGGCCCACAAACTCTACAATTAAGTGATCGTTTGTCCTCAGAGCTTGACAGAAGCAAGAGGCTGAGGCGGGCTGGGAGGAGCTCCGATTTATTAAAGTAATAAATAACCTGGAAGACCCCTCTCCTCCAGCTGCTGCCTCCCTTTCTTATTTACTTCCTTGTGCAGCATCTGAGATGGGGATACAGGGAACTTAATTGCTTGGAAAGACAGTTGTCTAAGAACAGCACAACACTCATATCCCAGAAACCATATAATAAAGCTGGGGGCTCCAGGGCTACAGCTTTGGAATGGTCCTACTTCTGGCTCCTTGGCAAGAACTCACTCACAGTATCTCTAGAAGGACACATGTTCCTGTGTGCAAATAAGCACTCACAGACACAGAGCTGTCCTCTGGGTAGAGGGAGGCTCTGCAAGGTATGGTTTTTGCTGGCCTTGCCATGGGTTCACCACCAATTTTATTTTTATTATAATTTTAAAAAATCATTCAATGTCTGTTACTTCAGAATCACACATCCATATTACCTTATACTCAACATTTTAAAATATCACCTTATCAGTTATTTGCTCTCGTTTGGTTGTGGTCTTTAAATTATTAGCACATTAGCATGTACGTAGCAGGGGTTCAGAAGCTCTCTGTGTAGCAGAATTCACCTCTCTCAAATATCTTCTTACCCAAAGCATTGTTTTACTGAAACCATTAATTAAAAGTGTTCGAGAAAGTCAAAGTAGATGTCATGTAGCCTGTTTTAGCCTGCTTTTTCTCTATTTTCATACACAACCTTCATAAATGTATTTATCTACTTCTCATTCTCCAGCCTAGAAAATGGGAATCCTTCCACTGGGCACTCTTAGGGACCAGTAACTCCCCTTTACATTTTCTTTGACCAAGTTAAGCTTGTAAAATTTGTATTACATGAAATTAGCTATCTTAAAGTGGTATTGAGTACATTCATAATATCGTGCAGTCATTGCTTCTGTCTCTTCAGAAACATTTTCATCATTACAAAATCAAAGCCTGTATCAATTAGGCAGTTACTTCCCACTTCCCCTCAAATCAATACTTGGAAGCCTTTATTTCCCTGTGGATTTGCCTCTTTCATGTATATTAGAGGAATGGACTCAAATACTCTGTGGTAGCTTTTTGTATCTAGATTCTTTGGTAGTATTATCAATGTCCCTTCTATTTACTGCAGCATATATCTAAATTCATTTAAATTCTCACAGAAGGATAGGAAAAACAAACTAAGGATATAAGAAATCTTATATCTAAACAAGGCAGATGCAAAGAGACCATGGAAGACAGAGCCATGGAGAACATGGAACCCAGGGGCATGGGGGGGCATGGAAGCCAAAAGAATGGAGATAAAGGAAGGCAGAGGCATAGAGATAATGGAAAACAGGACATGGATTGAAGGAATGGAGACCACAGAAACTAGAGACATAGAGACCAAGCAAGATGAATAAAGACCAAGTTGGGGCATAGAAACTCCTCACCCTCCCTGGGAAGCAGAAAGGGTATGGGATAGGTAGGGTGCTTGGGGGGTAGAGGAGGAGGGGAGGGAAAGGGACCTGGGATTGACATATAAAATAATTTTCTTTCTAATTAAAAATAAAAAAATTAAAAAAGAAACTAAACAAGGAGCATGGGAACCAATTAAGAGGTATGGATTAAAGAAAACTAATAGGAAATGGATAATGGAGGCAGAGGTATGTTGACTGTGAAGTCAGAGATATAGAGAACATGGAAGCCAAAGTCACAAAGACCTTGGAAGCTAGGAGCAGAGAGATCATGGAAGTCAGAGCATAGAGATCTTGAAAGCCAGAACGAGGACCAAGGAAGTCAGTGGCATGAGTATCAAAGAAGCCAGGAGGCATGGAAAATATGGAAGCCTGGGGCATAGAGACCCTGTAAGCCAGAGTTAAAAGAAATCATGAAATCCAGAGTCATGGAGACCATGGAAGTCAGAGACATGAAGGTCATGGAAACCAGTGGCATTTTCTTGGTTACTGTTGCTGTGAAGAGACACCATGACCAAGGCAACTCATAAAAGAAACCAATTAATTGGGAGCTTGCTTTCTGTTTCAGAGGTTTAGTCTATTATTATTTTGGTGAGAAGAAGAAAGGCATGACACTGGAACAGTAGTAGCTCAGAGCTTTACATTGTGATCCACAGGCAGCAGGCAGAGTGAGAGACACTGAGCCTTTCATGGGCTTTTGAAAGCTCAAATCCCACCGCCAATCACACACACACACACACACACACACACACACACACACACACACACACACACACACACACATACATTTATTTATTTATTTATTTATTTATTTATTTATTTATTTATTGGTTTTTCAAGACAGGGTTTCTCTGTATTGCTGTGGAGGTTGTCCTGGAACCACTCTGTAGACCAGGCTGGCCTCAAACTCACAGAGATCTGCCTGCTTCTGCCTCCTTAGTGCTGGGATTAAAGGCATGAGCCAGCAACACCTGGCTAACATACTTCTGACATGTCCACACCTACTCCAACAAGGTTATATCTCCTAACCCTTCTTAAGTTGTTCTACACTCTGGTGAACATGCATTCAAATATATGAGCCTATGGGGGCCAATTTCACTCAAAGCACCACAGACATGGATACCATTGAAGCCAGGAACATGGAGATCATGGAAACTAGAAGAATGGAAGTCAGAGGTATCTAGACCAGGGTAGCCAAAGGCAAGGAGACCATGGGAGCCAGATGAATGAAGGCCATAGAAACAAGAGGCAAGGAGAACATGGAAGCCAGATGAAATGGAGACAACAGAAGCCAGAGTCATGGAGACTATGGAAATTGGAAGAATGGAGACCACGAAAACCAGAGTCAAGGAAACCATAGAAACCAGAGGAGTGGTGCCATAGTTTAAGTGTGGTTGTAATAAAACACCAAACAAAAGCAACTTCGGTGATAGTTCATCCTTATAGGAGAAAGTTCATCATTGAGGGAAGCCAAGGCAGGAACTTAGAGATAGCAACTGAAGAAGAGGAACACTGCTTAATGGCTTACTTCCTTGGGTGTAGGGAGACATTGTAGCCCCACCTCCTAGGAGCTGCTACAGGTGTGTTTGGCTATGCCCATGAGGGCATGGTCAGGGGAGGTTCATGATGACCGTGGGGAATTCTTAAGGAGAGAACAGAAGTGAAAGTTTTTTGGGCTCTCTAGCCTTCTGCTTGAGGGCACTCTCTCCTGCTTGTGTTTGGCTGGTGTTTACCTAAATAAAGACATCCTTAAATCAATATCTGGCACCCTGACACCCACGACCCATTCTGCCTCTCTTGGAGATGTTCAAGTTGGACACCCTTTCCACATGACTTTAGGGCTTAGCCAGAATAGACATAGTTAGGATGTGCAATAGTAGATTATTGTATCTTCTTGTATTTCACCTTTATGATTGTTAATTTTGGATGTTTTACACTATTAAGTCTTAATCCTCTTTTAGACTAAAAGGGGAATTGTAGGGAGACACTGTAGCCCTGCCTCCTAGGAGTTGCTACAGGTGTGCTTGGCTATGCCCTTGAGGGCGTGGTCAGGGGAGCTTCATGATGACACGTGGGGAATTCTTAAGAGAGGAGAGACGTGGAAGCTCTCTTTTCTGGGCTCTCTCGCCTGCTGCTTGAGGGCACTCTCTCCTGCTTGTGTTTGACTCGTGTTTATCTAAATAAAGACATCCTTAAATCAATACTTGGGTTTGCTGATTTCCCTTTCTGGTACAGTCCAGGCCCACCTGCCTAGGGATGGTACTGCCCTTGGTAGGTTTGGCTCTCCTACATCAATTAGCAAGTAAGTTAGTACCCCATAGATTTATTTGGTCACAGGCCAATATGATAAAGGCAATTCTTCAACTGAGATTCACTCTTCCCACTTGACTCTAGGTCTGTGTCATGTTGACAACTGAAACTAACAATGACACATGGAGACCACACAAAGCAGCAATATCTCATGTACAGATGGAGAATAATACTAAATGTGCTTTGAATTAAATAGGAATTTGAAGGAAAATTGAAACTATTCTGAGCTGTATGAAAATGCAAAAACAGGCCAGGCGTTGGTGTCACATACCTTTAATCCTAGCACTCAGGAAAGATCTCTGTGACTTCCAGGCCAGCCTGGTCTACAGAGGGAGTTCCAGGACAACATCCACAGTGTTATGATAAATCTTTCCCACAAAAGCCACCTGAGCCCCACCACCACGTGTGAGCTTTACGCCAGTTGCCCCACCCCCACCCCGAGTTAGGGCCCAAATGAATATAAAGAAACTTGTATTAGGTTCAAAGCTGCTTGGCCAATGACTAGGATTCCTCATCTGTTAGCTAAGTCTTACTTATCATAAATCTATATATTTTATAAGACTTATCTTATCAGATGCCTTGTTGTCTTCCTCCCTTGCCGGTGGATCACATCCTGCCACTGGGGGAGGAAGGGGAAAAAAGGGGGCCTTCCAGTTTCTCCTTTGCTTAAATATGAGTCTCCTTGCTATGTCACTTCCTGCCTGGATCACCATTTCTCTACTACATTTCCCAGAATCCTCTTTGACTTCTAGTCCCCTCTAACTTGCTGTCTCATTGGCCAAATAGTATTTTATTCAACAATCAATAAGATAAACATACACAGAAGTACTTCCCCATCATCTCCTCTTTTCTGTCTAAAATAAAAGGATGACTTATCTTTTATAATAACTGAAGAAAACTATAACCATAACTTCAACTCTATCAAAGACCACAGAAGGATAATATATAAACTCTAGAATTGACAGACATCTGCTACCTGGACAGTCACCCAAAGTTCCTCTGTAACATTGGGGCATCCATCTTCAGCCCATAGACCACAGTGTGTCTAGCACACTTCTCCATTTCAACAGAAACCCTTCAGTACTGTCTTGTTTTGTAAGTTCAGCAGTCATTTTCTTGTGGGTCCTGCATGTCCAGTTTATACAGCAACAAACAGTCCAGGCAAGAGCAGTTTCTTGCCCAAATGGCTAATCTTGCCATGTTGAAAGCAAACTCCATAATGAGTTTCTTCAATGCCCATCCTCCTTTCTGACATAATTGGTGTGCCAGGAGCAGTTGTGTCTCACTGCCAAGATAAACTCTAAACCATTTAAATGTCATATTTCTGTAGGTCTTTGAAAGGTTTGAAGAATACCTATCCATTTCAAATACATCTCTGTATATCTAGAAAACCTAACTAACCTAATTATAAGTTCTGACTATATAGGTAAAAGATCTGTATAAACACAATACCTACACAAGAGGAGACATATACATATCACAAAATTGACCTTAAAGTTGTATCATAAATGAAAATCTATACCAATGCAAAGTATTCATTCCTATATCCTATTCCCCTTTTCTTTCTTTAAAAAAGATTGACTATGCTCATTATCATTTATAACTAACCCCATTTAAATGAAAACAAACATTTATAAACAATATTTGGGAATATGGGCATTGTTCTTTCTGAACTGCTTCCTGTTGATTTGGGGCGATGTTCATACCATTGGGATCATGATAAAACATAGAAACCTGACCAAGTCCTTGTTTTTGTATCTGTAAGGCTGTATCATCTCAGCTTCAGGGGGTCTTGCTTGATCAAACCATATTAGTCTGGAAGGAATCCACAGCTTTTGATTTTCTGTGGAAACACAAGTAAAAACTATTTTTGCAAGTAGCCTGTCCTTAGACTTAAATTCTGAAGTCAAAGCATTTTTAAAATGTATAAGTTGGATTAATTTAGCAGCATTTATAATCAAATGTATTTTAGTAGTAGTAATTCTTTCCTTGGCAATCAAACAATTTAAAGACAACAATATGGCATAGAGTATCTAGCTTCTCTGTGTATTTTCCATCTTTATGTGGCTTTTTTATTACTTTATTTTTACTTTCTTTTGTTTCTTTTTTCCCCCGAGACAGGGTTTCTCTGTGGAAATCTGCCTGCTTCTGCTTCCTTCTCTCACAAGCCTACATATATTTTTAAACACAGTGTAAACCTTTAGAGGTTTTTCTTTATCTGGATCTGTCTTTATCATCTCAGTAGTGCCAAGTCCAATGCCCAAGAGCATCGAGACTGCGCGAGCATATGGAAGCTGCTCCAATGCCTCTCAGGCCCAACAGGGCAGGCTGTGGTGGCAGGTTTCCCTCTTTCTCTGGAACGGGGCATGGAGTCACTCCACTCCTGACACCATTCTGTTTCGGTAAATCTTTCCGACAAAAGCCACCTTTGTTGGAAATCTTTATCGTAACACCACAGCAATACAGAGAAACCCTGTCTTGAAAAACAAAAGAAAGAAAGGAAGGAAGGAAGGAAGGAAGGAAGGAAGGAAGGAAGGAAGGAAGGAAAAGAAAGAAAGAAAGAAAGAAAGAAAGAAAGAAAGAAAGAAAGAAAGAAAATGCAAAAGCAACATGTAAATTTTTTATGAGATTATGGTGAAAGGGTACTACATAGAAATTTGTAGTACCAATCTCTTATATTAGAAAAAATAAGGCTTCAAATTAATGGTGTTAGCTTAAATCTTAGTAGCATAAAGTAAGGATAACAAAGGAAGCACAATATAAGCATAAGAGGAGGGATCGAAGTATAAACCAATGAAAGATCTAAATCCTGAGATTTAATAAACATAATGTGTCCTAGTCAAGGCACTAGTAAATAATATTACTAGACATTATTTGTAGAGATACAAAATCTAAGGCAGGAAAAAAAGAGAAATTCTAACAATTAATCAGGAAAAACCACTACTATTGTTTTCCTTAAAAGAAATGATAATTTAATTGGTCTTACACATTGGTAAAAACAATAATAAAGTCCAGGAGACAAAAACTAATATCCCCAGGGGAATAGGAAACAACTGGCAAAACAGATTTAAAAAAAAGAAAAAAACAAAGTACAGAACAAAACATTTTCAGAAATACAAAACCTCCAAGGTCAAAATACTTGTAAACCTTAATAAAATGACTTTGTGAAAGAAACACAAGAGGCAAATCAAACTCCGGAGGAAGAAGAAAAATGCAGGAAACAACTAACAAAACAGTACCTTGAAAGTATAAATATGTATTGAGCTTTAAAAGAGTAAAGACAATGATGAATAGAATGCAGTGGGTCTTTTGGAAATGGCACCACTTTGGATATGAATGTTGCTCAGGGTAGACTATATGCCGAACATGTGTATGCCTCAGGCTGCATCTCTAGGACCAAACAACAACAACGACAACAACAACAACAACAAACCCACTAGTTTTAGTCTTAAATTAAGCATGTATACTTAAAATGCAATGGCAACACCAGAAGCCAAAATCACATTGATAATTCCACATTAGTGTAAATAAGAATTTTGAAATCTTACAAAAATCAAAAGAAGCTGGTTGTGGTGGTGCACGCCTGTAGGATTTGCTGAAGGAGGCAGAGGCAGGAGGATCACAAAAATCAAAACTAGATGTAGAGGTATTTAAAAAAGAAAAAAAAAGTTTTTCTTTTTAATTTGGTTGTTATTGTTGTTGATGATGATGAATCAGATACTTCACCAAAGGAAGAAATAGGCTGAAATTTCAGTGACCAATACTCAAGAGGCTGGCAAAACTAGCTGAGGAACTGACTCAAGAGGCAGTTTCCTTATATTTTAAGAGCTATGGCAGAAGCCTCAACAAACAACTGTGACTGGCTGGTCTAGTCCAGGGGAGAAATGTGAAGAAAAGGAGAGCAAAGAAGTATGTTAAGAAAGGTAAAAGATGTGTCTTTGTGTGGCTTGGGTACCAAGGTAATTGTAGCCTCATAGAAAGAGCTTGGCAATGTCCCTTCTGTTGCTGTTGTGTGGAACAATTTGTGGAGTACTGGTATTAGTTCTTTGAATTTCTGCTAGGATTCTGCACTAAAACCATCAGGCCCTGGGATATTTTTGGTTGGTAGAAAATGGCTGAAAGACACTTGAGAAAGTGCTCAACATCCTTAGCCATCAGGGAAATGCAGCTCAAAACAACTCTGAGATACCTTCTTCCTCCTATCAGAATGGCTAAAATCAATAACACCAATGACAGTCTATGCCTGAGAGGGTGTGGAGAAAGAGGAACACTCCTCCATTGCTGGTGGGAGTGCAAACTTGTACAACAACTTTGGAAATCAGTATGGCAGTTTCTCAGGAAAATGGGAATCAATCTACCTCAAGATCCAGCAATTCCTCACTTGAGTATATCTCAAAGAATGCACATTCATACAATAAGGACATATGTTCAACTTATGTTCATAGCAGCACTATTTAATAGCCAGAACCTGGAAGAAACCTAGATTCCCCTCAACTGAAGAATGGATAGAGAAAATGTGGTACATTTACATAATGGAGTACTACTCAGCAGAAAAAAAAAAAAACAATGGAATCTTGAAATTCACAGGCAAATGGATGGAACTAGAAGAAACCATCCTGAGTGAGGTAACCCAGTCACAAAAAGATAAACATGGTATGTACTCACTCATATATGATTTTTAGACATAAAGCAAAGGATTACCAGTCTATAATCCACACGGCCAGATGTCCCGCGCGATAGTCTTGCCAGCAAGAACCATACAGGACATTCAGATCCTTCTGTAGTAAAGCTTTAATGCGTCTTGAGAGGAGAGCATAAGCTTACCAGAGCAGAGACCCCGAGCCAAGAATCCCGTCCCCTAATAAAGGCTGGCAACCGCCGCCTCGGACGTGTCACCCCATGATTGGATGCAGCTCATCGGGCCATATGACGCCACGGAATAGGGAAAGATCAAGGAATGGAAAATTACCCAGCGCCTGCACAATAATCTTGTTTACATTCGGTGCCTGCCGGATGCAGGCGCCATCTTGTAATGGAGAATGCAGGGACGGCTCCCTACAGCCAGAGGAGCTAGGAAACAAGGAGGACCCCAAGAGAAGATTTCATAGTCCCTCAAAGAAGGGGAGGGGGACAAGAACCCCTGAGCAACGTGGGAGCACGGGGGCAGGTAGAGAGGAAGAGGGGGGTGGAGAACAAGAGGACTGAGACAGGGGAGGAATAGAGGAGGGCAAGAAAGGAGAGGCCTTGATAGAGGGAGATAGTACAGGTATGGAGAGAGAGGTCTGACACAGGGGAAATGTCAGGGGATCCACAGGGATGATCCCAAGTAAGAATGCAGGCAGTGGTGGAGAAGATGCCATTGATGCCTTTCCCCTATAATGAGATTGATGTCTACCTTGGTTACCATTCCTAGAGCCTTCAATCCAGTAGCTGCTCGAAGCAGAAACAGGCATCCACAGCAAAGCACTGAACAACATTCCTGGAATCAAGTTGGGGAGAGGGAGGAGAGATGAGCAAAGGAGCCAAGACGGTGCTGCAGAAACAGTAACCAAGTGAGAGCATGGAGACCCTAGTCATAAAGCTGGGGAACCAGCATTGGACTGAACCAAGCCCTCTGAATGCGGATGCCAGCTAGGAGGCCAAGACAGTCTATGGGACCTCTAACAGTGGAGCCAGTCTTCAACCCTAGAGCACAAATGGACTTTGGGAGCCCATTTCCTACTACTGCAGTCCAGATACAGCAAGGAGGGCCTAGGCCCTCCCCCAAAACGATATGACAGACTTTGAAGGTCCCTGGTGGAGGGTCTCACTATCCTGGGGGAGGAGTTGGGGGATGGGTTGGTGGGGGTTGGTGGGGAACATGGGAGGATGGGAGGTCGAGGGAATGAGAAGGATGGATATGCAAATATGAGTAGTAATTAAAGAATTAAAAAAAGGTAAAAGTTACTAAACACCTTTTGGGTTAGCGATAGCACCATGGTTAAGCCACTTGCTGAACAAGGGAGCATGCCATATCTGCAAGCTTAGTGTTTGATTCAGAAACCCTGCTTCAAGGCATGAGATATAAACAAGGGTAATGGAGGATGACTCCTGACATCAATCAACACACATGACACACGTGTGCCCACACACATGTAAACGGTTATGTACACACATGTGCAGCTCCCCACACATACACATTTGAAAATGGGAAAAAGACATTTGCATCCCCAAAAATAAAACCTTTCCACTGAGACAGAATCAAGGAGGGTGGGTGAGAGAGGCCAGAAGAGGAAAGCAGATGCTGGAATAGGGGATGGGGTTACTCCAGGCCAAGAGAAAGCAGCAAGTCAGCACTGAGGTCAGCTACACAGAGATCCTGGAGAACCCTTCTGCACACTGAGACCAAAGGCTTCTGAACACAGTATGGATCTCCTTTTTCTTGGATGCTGCCTCTTGGCTTTTGACCTTGAAGTATGGTCCCACTCCATCCCAAAATTCCTTGTAATGTGCAACTCCAGATTCACTGAAATGAAAGGCAGAAAGCCCCATTCTTTTCTTCCTGAAATGTCACGATTAAATGCTAATATCATCTTCCAGGCTGACTCCCAGCAAAACCCTCCTAACTTTTGGTTTCTGGGTATCCTTGGGTCTCCTCTCTTCACCCTCATTAATATAGTTTCCATTTTATTGACTGAATGTGTGATAGTTTTCTGTGCAGTATTCAAAAAACTAACTCTCTTTTGGCATATAAAATTGTAGATATTTTAAGACTGAATAGAATGCAATACAAGGAAGACCGAATTCTCTATTTCTGTAATCATTTTACTCGAAGAAACCTAAAAGTCCCCAGTGATGGCTTCCACACCGAAACTTCAGCTTCTACACAGAAAATCACCTTTTACACACAGACTCTCAAGGTCTGAACACAGCATGTCAGTTCCACACAGAGCATCTCAGGCTCCACATACAGAATATCAGTTTCTATGTAGAAACCCTACTTCCACACTGAAACTCAGCTTCCAAAGTACTAGCATGCTGAGAATCTGCATGTCATCAGAGAGAATCATAGACACTGAAGTCAGGCGCAACCTTAGGAAAAAAAAAAAAAAAAAGCATCTTCTGTATCTTGAAGCAGAGTGTGCTTTGAAGCCTAGACTCCCCAGATACCAGGAAGTCTTGGAGGCTTAGGAAGATGGCTTGAGGGGAACACAGTCACTGAACAAGTGTGAGGTGCTGACCTTGATGCCCTAGTATCCGTGGAAAGATGTCAAGAATGGAGTTAGTGTCTGTAACCCCAGCACTGAATTTTAGAGCTGGAGACAGCACGTCCATCCAGGGACAGGGAGACCCTGTCTCAAAAGACAAGGTGAAGAGGGTGAAGAGCAATAGAAAAGATGCCCATCATTGACTTCTTGTCTTTACTCTCTCTCTCTCTCTCTCTCTCTCTCTCTCTCTCTCTCTCTCTCACACACACACACACACACACACACACACACCACAAATACAAACACATCACACACAAACATACATACAACACAAATACCATCCCACACCCCACACACACATACTCACAAAGCCACAACCCCCCTGACACAGACCATACGCCACAAACACATACACACATACACACATACACACACACACACACACACACACACACACACACACACACACACCACAAACACATACCACATATCACACAGGGATACAAACATACCATATACTCATTAACCCCCAAGATCTCACACACACACACACACACACACACACACACACACACACACACACACACACACACCACAAACACATACCACATATCACACAGGGATACAAACATACCATATACTCATTAACCCCCAAGATCTCACACACACACACACACACACACACACACACACACACACACACACATACACACAACCATAGGAAAGAAGGTAAGAAATCAATTTTTGTTAGCTAGAAGATAGCTCCTCAGAAGCAAGCCCTTCAAAGAGGACTAAAAGACAAGTAAAGACTGGGAGAAATATTTGTTCATCTAAGAAAAGACATTATCTTAACCCTAGGAAGCTCAAGTTAAAAAGTGAACAGAAGGTTTGAGGTAACCCAGGAAGCAAGAAAGATGATCTGCAGGCAGCCAGCGATCAAATGAAATATGTCACTCATTAACTGACATTTAAAACAGTGGAGTCAGGCCTGTGATTCTAGCTGGTGTGGAGGATGAGGCAGGAAGATCATATATTCAAAGCCTGCTTGGACTACAGAGTTGAGTCCAAGATTAGCCTGCACAACATAAGGAGACCCTGTCTCAAGGCTACTAGGGAAAAAGGGGAGGGGAGGGGCTGAGGATACGGATCAGAATTTGAACACTTGCCTAGTATTTACAAGGACCTAGGTTCAATCTTCAGCATTAGGAAGTTACTTATCAATTAACCAATAGTAACAATGGATAGATGACATACACATAGATAGAAACCACTCTATGCTCGTTAAGGGTAGCCACCATTCAGAACTGGCAATAGCAATCACTGATAAGGATGTGTAGCAACAGGAGCTCTCATTACTAAGGAGAATACATGGCACAGATACTGTGGAACACAGTTTAGCAGTTTCTGGCAAAGCTGAACATACTGATATCATACAATTTGGCAATCCACTTTCAAAATGAATTAGAAACTTATGTTCACTTTAACATTTGCATATAAATGGTCCCAGCTACTCTATTCAGAGTTGTTAAAAACTGGTAGCAACTGAGTTATCCTTCAATAGGTGAATGGATTAAGAAATGCTAGCACATCCATGCAACAGAACACGACCCAGCAATTCCGTAATGAACTATCAGCTATGAAAAGACATGAAAAATTTGAAGGAAGTTGTCAATGGAGTAAGCTAACCTAAAAGGACTAAATAGTTCATTATTCCAATTGTATGATAGCCTGAATAAGTCAAAAGCATAGAGATGTTAACAAAGGAGGGGTTGATAAGGCTAAAGGTTGTTACTGAGTTCTCAGAGGAAATGCAGCATGCTTATGTGGCATGCTAAGAACTTAGGGCAACGAAGGTAATCTGCATGGCACGAAGATGGCAAATCGGGGCACAAGGAAGAGGCATAGCAACAGACTTCTAGCCTGTGCTACAGAACCTGCAGGCAGTTAGCCTAGCAGCCATGCTCCCACCTCTGGCTTAGTAAGCACTGCCATCTAGTGGAAACACTCTGTAGCTACTCTGTTTGGTCAGCTGACTACCTTTTCCAAATCTAATTCAGCAACACCTAGCTGTCTCTGTAACAGTGAGGACAATTCTACCTTTTTAGCTACCAGATGATGTAACACAAAGCCTCAGGCATCTTTATTGGTCATAGCTGCACTACAAAGACACAAGTTAGTTTTTGTTCTCAGAAAAAGCAGAATTTTCAAGGTCCTGTCAATGCAGATAAATTTAGCTAAAAGCTATTGGTTTTCTCTCCTTTAAGTATTGTGGCACATATAATCCTAATAAGAGCATTTGAAAGCTTATGAAGTGGCTAGTAGGAGCCCAATAGCCTTTACTGCATGAGGCCCACATAGGTCAATTAGGAGAGGAAGTAAGGGGCAGAGTTCTGAGACAACATGTGAGTCTCTGTGGAGGCTTCCTTTCTATGTGAGAAACCAGATAAAACCAGACATGGAGGTCACGCCTGGATTCCACAGTGACTGGGGGACTGCTGTGTCTCTCCTGTCCAGGGCCCTCTAATTGCTTTTCTGCCTCTGGGCCTCCTTGATTTCCTCCTCTCTCATTCATATTCAAGACCACGATTAGAAGCCTTGAACAGAAATGCAAAGTGCTTCTTAAATGTAGACAATTGAAATATAAATGTCCCTCTCATGCACTATTAATTATTTTATAGCCTCCCCTAGCACCCTTTGTATTTCTAGCAGCCTAAATGATGAGCATAAAAGAGGGAGGGTATTATCCCAGGGTTTCTGTCTCTGCTCCCCTGTTCCCCACTCCATCTGTACCCAGATGTCCACTCTCTGGAGATTACGTTTTATGAAGCAAAGGCTGCATTAATGACACATTTTGCTTTTCTTGCTGAATGAAAAAACAAAACAAAGAAATAAAAGGAAAGGACATGACTGCTCCTAGGTGTGGTGGAGGAGGAAGTTTATTGTAGATGAATGGGAGAGCATAGCCAGAGGCAGGGACATCTTCGAGAGTCTAGAGAGGACATGACCAGACTGAGCTGGGCCATGTGGGAGACGGGGACAGGTAAGGAGAGGAGAGAAAGGGGGGCGAGGTGCAGCAACCAAGAGTGCAAAGGTACAAAAGGGCTGCTAACCCAAATGGCTGGATGATATAGGGGAGAGCCTCAGGGGAAAGAGGGTAGAGAGCCTGGGGTGGAGAACTGGGACAGAGGGGGGTATGTCAGTCATACCCTGCAACAGGTAGGGGCTGATGGATGCTGGGAGAACCTGATGGCCAGGCCTGCTCTGATGTGTTAAATGGGCACCTCAGCCATTTGTCCCAGGATTTGAGACTTAACACGTACTTTGTCAGCTGATCTTTCAGTCACCCACTACCGTGTGACTCTGGTTAAGTGTACTGGCACTTAGGCTGTAGTTTCTCCTTCTGTAAAATGGACAGAAATAGCAGCAAGAAATTGGTGTGGGAGTTCAATCCAGCAGTGCTGCTCAAGCACAATAACCCAAGGTCCTGTGTACAGAGCCAGGTATAAATGGCAATCACAATGCTGAGGAGGCAGATGGGTCCACTGGTAAGCTAGCCTACCCAAACCAGTGAACTCAATGAGAGACTCCATCTCAAAAAGGAAGGGAGGGAGAAATTGAGGAAGAACCCCAGCATTCTCTGACCTCCAAACTCATACATACATGCTACACACATGAACACAAACACATGAACACACACACACACACACACACACACACACACACACACACACACACACACACGCAGCAGCAAAGAACAAATGGAGTCATTGATTATACTTTTCAGCAGCAGGTAAGGGCATGTGATTTGACCAAAGTCATGAGTTTACTATCTGTTAGACACTGTGTTGTAATTTGAAAATTGGTATGTGAGAGAAAAACACCAAGCAACTGAGCTCACATGGAAGGTTTTTGTTTTGTTTTGTTTTGTTTTTAATTAGGGGAAAGGGAATAGGAAAAGCAGGGAGGGAAGGGGGAGATGCCAGACTCTGGGATAGGACCAGCAGAAGAGAAAAGAGAGGCAGGCAGAGAAACAGAGAGAGAGAAAAAGAAGAGGGAGGGAGGGGGGGAGGGAAGGAGGGGGAGGCGAGAGGGGGTGGGAGGTGGGCAGGACCCTTTATGAAAGGGAAGATAGTGAATGTGCACAGGTGGTGCTCTTAGTGGCTGCAGCTGGGGATGTCTCCTGTCAGAACCCCAAGGATAGACCAGTACAGATGCCTGAATACTAACACACTGCCTTTAAATAATTGAGTGACACAAATCAGGAAGTGCCGGAATTTGTCCACAATATCCTGTACCTTTGTTTCCTAAACAACATCACCTTGTGTGCTCACTTATATCAGATGCTTACAAACTGCTTTTGCTGAAGAGTGCTGACTGCTAACTTTACCAACAAGGTAAGTGAACACAGGTGAAAGGTTAACGTATCCTTCTCACTCATTTGACTACGAACACTAAAGGTCACAACCCTAAGTTCAAGAGAACCTAGAAGTAACAGTGAGCCAAATCGCCTCAGCTTTCATCTTAGTTTAAAATATTAGTTTATTTTCCTAGTAATCTCAGTCAGGAATACTAAATCAACCAAGAACATTCATCTGATAAAAGATATGCAAATATGTTTATAAATATACAGTGTCATCTATAATGTTGACAAGTCTGATAAAAACACCAACTTTCACTTGAAACTCTAAATTCCCAATACAGGGTACAAAAACAAAGACCTCTTTCTTTCTCTCTCCTCCTCCACCTCTTCCTCTTCCTCCACACACACACACACACACACACACACACACACAGAGACAGACACACAGAGAGAGATCTATTTTATTTTCAGCTCCACAGATGGTCACAAATTACTTATTAATTTTCATGCACTCCCAACCCCAACTTACATTCATGTACAAACCAGACTTAAATATAATAGGAAGCTTCAAGCTAAGACTTGAGTTTTAAAAACTACCCCATGCTACCCTACCCCAGATCAGCTATTCTTTTTGTTGCTTGGATAGGTAGCTGGGGTATAAGGTACAGAAGGCAGTGCACAGTCTCATCTAGGACTATTAAAGAAAGCAGCCGGATGCTTAGCGACAGTTTTAAGTGAGAAGGCAAAGTTTGGGATAATGCTTTCCAAAAATCAATTTCACCCGCCATTAGCAAATCATAATTCTTATCTCCAACTTCAGGAAAATCAAGGGGCAAGTGAAAACAGAAGTGGGAGGAATGTCAGTAGCATGGCTGTGTAGAGAGGGTTCAACACAAGAGCTGGCCTTTCGTCGTCTAGACTGTGCCAAGTGCCTCAGCTGAGAGTTGGCACATAGCTCAGCCCTCAGTTTCCAAAGGCAGGCTAACTATGGAGTATGTCCAGGTTTATAGTTCTTTGTTCTTGTTTCCATGAGCACTGACTTACCTTACTCATTTCCTCTCCCCCTCCTGAGACTATTCTCCACACCACTGTATAGTACCAAGAGAAAATAAAAAGAAAAAGAAAGGATCATCAGGGTCAAAGGCTCAGAGGGCCGGTGGATGATGTGTCGTGTCTGGTCCATCTGATGAGGCTTTGGGCTCCAGGATTTGTGGGAAGACATTAATGAAGCAAAATTAAGGTGGTGCAATTCCAGAGGATGTGACATCAGTGACATCAATGTGGCTCAATTACAGTGGGTACAGTGCTATGGGGTTTACCTGCAGCTATGAAGAGAGAGAAGACACAGCTGAGTGGGTCAGCAAGAACCTGAACCAGCCTACAGGGAGGCCAGCAGAGCTGGGAAGAGCCAGTCCTGCACGAGTGGGAAGAATTGGCAAGGTAGGTGGATGTAGGTAATCCACCTACCTTGTGGGTTTATCTTAAATAAAGCACCCTCTGGTTGAAAAAGCTTTATAAAACCTCGAGAAATGTAAGCCCCTAAAATATGGCAGAAACTTTGTTGAACAGGGAGAATTAACCCCAGCAGGTGACTACAAATGTCAGCATCAGTTATTTCACAGAGCCTTTACCATACTAAGAACACATACACTGGTGGAGGCAAAAGCCACTCTAACACCTATAAGAGAAAGAACTAGCCTCCAAACTCCTCTGCAGGCAAACAGCAGGGCAGTCTCACAGCAGTACCACATGTCAGCAAGTCTCTTAACCTTTCTCCAGCTTTGCAGCTTTCAATTTTTTTAGAGAGGAGTCAGATGCAATGTTCCTACCTTTCCAGTGATTGTCTATGCAGTCCCTGTCTGCCTGGGAGGACAGCTGCTGTGACTCTGGATGGTGATGGAAGTTATAGCTGCTGCCTGCAACTAAGTCTCAACCAGTAGGGGGTTGTGTGCTTGGAAAGTAGTGTTATTACTTAAACATGAAAACCAGAGATATATCAATTTGTCATCAAAGGAAGACAGTGAAAGGAACCAGAGGGCAAGAATAAAGGGAACAACAGGGGCACACGAAGGCACCCTTTTGATCATGCCCAGAGTTTTGTCTGCTCAACAGTGTGGCTGAGGGAACAAGGTAACAAGCCCCAAATCACAAAGCAGAGTCCTGCATAGCTGGGATTAAACACTTGCTCCTTCCCTCCTGTCTCCCTTCACAGTTTATGCAGACTAGAGGAGGGGCAGACTCCTAGCCACCTGAAGTATCTATGAAATATTCAGTTAAATGTAGAATTAGAGTAAACATGAAAAATGGATTTCATTTTTATACAAAAATACTAAAAAGGTTAGAGTGTAATCATTGCTTAGAGAAGGGATTAAATCAATTCTGTATTGACTCAAAGATGTAATTTCTAGAGTTTATGCTAATACCATCTCTATGGATGTTTTAATTAGTATGCATGCTTACCCTGTTTTCAGAGCTAAATCTAGACATGTGAAGTTTGTGTACTTCCTGAAGCTCATAAACGGCCCACTCAGCCGATCCAGGCTTCCTTGAGTAAATGTTTAAAATTGGAAGAAACTGCCTTAGAATGAAAGCCCAGAGTCATGAAGTGAGGAGGCAGGATGACTCTACAGGCCACTTAGGGGACTGAGTCACCTTCCCACTGAACTGGTGTCTGTGTGTGTGGAACTGAAAGAGTAGAGGCCCCTGGTCAACCATGGATGCTCAGAATGCTCTCACTAGATCAGCTAATGCAACCTCACCTAATTCTGATGCTCTCTCTCCCTGCTCAAAATGTCACGTTCAGCTCTTCTAAGCTCCAGGCTTGGATTAGTGTGGAACTTTTCCAATTTGGATCTTCTTCAGGCAAATACCCAGTCCATTTGGGATTGATGAATTCCAATCTCTCTTCTGTTGAGGATTACCCTGCTCGAACAGTCCTTAGGGGAGGAGGTAAGAAGATGCAGCACCAAGGACTCACGCACTGGGTAGCACAGAGTGCTGCAGACTAATTTATTACGGTAGACCTACCTTTATACCCCCTCCCAAAGTCCTATTGGCTCAGGTGGCTAACTCTGTTGCGTTGTCCTTTCCTCATTGGTATCTCTGTGTCAGGTGTCTCTCCATGAGCAGTTTCTGGACACTGAGACAGGCTTGGTGGCTTGGATCAGGGAGAAAGTGCCTGCTGGGCAGGCACATGCTCATGTGCATTGTCCTGGGCACCAGGGGTGGGGCGATTGCGGCTTGGGTAGGCTGGTGGCAGTTTTTCCTGCAATCTTTCATCATTTTCCTAGCCTTTAGTCTCCTCTCACTTTCTAATACAGTGCATTATGCTTACCCAGAATCAATCATTCTCTGTCTGTCTCCCTTTCTGTGTTAGCAGACATACCTTTGTGGAATGAAGTGGGTACTAAATAGGTGGTGGTTAGCTTGTCTCTTAGCAAATTGCTGGAAAGATGTATATTTTTAAGGAGTCACAGAAAATATTAAATCATAAGAGGTAGGTGGGTGGTCTTTGGAAAGGTAGCAGAGCAGGAGCAAAACCACCCACCATGGTGGGCAGAGCTTCTGGAACTCAGGTAACCAAAGTTCCTTTCCATCATATTACAAACCTTTCCCACTGAGTGCTACTCAGTCTTGGGAGCTCTGTCAAGTTCCTCATGTCCTGGGGAGCCACCTCTATTCTCCCTATGTGTTCCCTTTCCCTAGGTGGCTATACTCTAGAGTTTAGCTATTCATTCTCTCCATTTTTTTTTCCTGGTCTTCCTGCGGAGTTAGTATGGCCTACATTGTAGTAGCAGACATCTAAGGATAGAGCTCCTGACTAATAATAGTTCAGGTGCAGAATGGAATGGCAGTGGTCTACAAGGAACTTGGTTCACATTGTACCTGCTTTTGCTCCAATCTAGAAGCCTGTGTGTGAGAGGAATACTTTATTATACTACTTGTCTGCTGACAGTGACCCATGAACTCTGGACTTAGTGAGGGAGAAGCCTTGGCTTATTGTAGACATACATATACTGCATTTCCATCAGCTAGCTTGAACAAAACAGAGGCAAATGTTAAGAACTTCCAAAAGTGAGAACCAGTGTGGAAAGCCTACATTTTTAAAAAGCAGGGGTACTAGTCCTTGAGACATGGGAGTGAAACAAGAGCACCACAGGAAACCACACTGAATATGAATAGCTAGTTCTAGGCTGTTTATAGTGGTTAGATTCAGTCCCATCAATTTTCTTTCTTTCTCTTTTTGATAGAGGCTGTCCCGAATTTGCTATGTAGCAGAAAATGATCTTGAAGCTCTTTTCTCCACCTCGGAATGCTGGGATTACAGGTGTGCTCCACCAACAAATTTTTCTGACTGAATTACTCAGTCTCTACAGGTGATTTGATTCAGAGTAATATTAGCTACATTTCCTTCACTATGTTCAAATAGGGGGCAAGACTTAACCTATGAGGGGAGAGGCCCATTTTGGCTCATGGTTTGAGGAAACACAGTCCATTTTGGCAGGGGAGGCAGTGGAAGAGATTGTATGGTGGTTGGCAATGGGTACATACCCCAGATGCTTGCTCACATCTCTGAAGACCAGGAAGCAGAGAAGAGATGTTAGCATGGCCAGAGTATAACCCTCAAGACATACACACTAGTGACTTACTTCCAACAGCAAAGCCCAACCTTTTTTAACTGCTGCCTGAAACAGTACTGCCAATTAGGTACCAAGTGTTCAAACACATGCGCATATAGGAGACATTTCATGTTCAGATGCCAATAGCCATGTGTGGTGTTCCAATGATGCAAGTAAGTGTGTGTGTGTGTGTGTGTGTGTGTGTGTGTGTGTGTGTGTGTGTGTGTGCGCACGCGCGTGTGCATGAGTGCATGCAGTATAGATGCGGTATGTGTGAGTGTGCACCACAATCCAGAACTACATATGAAGAGCAGAGTAGAAGTAGATACAGGAGTGTTGTTAGGAAACCACATAGGGTGGTTTCAAAATACCCAGTGATTTCGGGATGGTGGCCTGAGACTGCAAGGCAGTTCTAATCCACTGGGTGAAAAATAGACAGGAGTTCACTCCCAGGGTCTTAAAAACCAATTCCTATGACACCTGCAATTTGAACTGAGGGAAGCCTCAAGATCATGCCAGTGCACACTAGGCTTGGTGCACAGAGTAAACTTCAGACACCAGAGGTTTTGGCCAGGCAGTAATGAGATTCCCCTGCTGGACCAGGTGCAGCTGGGCATGGCCATGAAAAAACAGTTCAAGCAAAAAGTCTCAGGAGGATGTGTTGAGTCTTAGTAGTGTGGATGTCTGTGAATGGGGCCTCACACATTTGCAGATGACATCATCTCACAGTATCAAAAGGTAAAACACCCCCCTGGTAGACATAATGTGGAGGCAATGGAAGATGAGGAAGCGTCAGTAGCCAGAGGCGTTGAGGTCTTGAGTCTCCTTCAAAAGTTGTAAAGATTCCAGCAGAGCTTTGTCCTCATCAGGTCATATTTGAAGTGATATTAACAATGGAGCCAATGATTCCAAAGTTTAGCTTGGCGGCGCCCCCCCCCCGCCCCCGTTCTTGTTCTGGGTGGTGATGGAACACAGGGCCTTGTTCAAGCTAAGCAAGTGATCTACCTCTACCACTGAGCGCCCATGAGGCCTAGCTTTCCTCTAAAAAGGAGGTAAACAAACAAACAAACAAAAACAGCATTATTGAAAGTTGTAAGACTTCTATAGAGGCAAGGAACACAGAAAGGGGTCATTGGGATATTGGGGTAGGGTACAGGATGCATGTGATATGAAAGTAGGAGAGAATAGTCGGGTTGGAAAGTTTTAAGAGGGGGTAGGGTGGGAGGAGGAAGTAAGAGAGAACTACAATAAATACGGCATGAAAAAGTCCTATCTATGAAAATCTACTTTGGAAGGTAATTAAAAAGTAGAATTTAAAGAAGTGTGATCAGAAATATGTTGCATGAGTGGATAATGAAACTCCGGGAAGCCATAGTCTTTTAAAAAGAAATCCAATGAAAGTGTCTGCTCTCCCTATGAGTTATTGGCCAGGCAGGTCCAAGATCCCCCATAAAAACAGGCTATGCCATTGCTTTTGGTTGCCAACCAAAATTAGATGGGAAGGCCCACAGCTGAAGACATCACAGACCTCAAGACATAGAGAAATCAAGCTTAAGAGACCTGGAATCATCTTCCCTGCTGGTTAGCTTTCACAGTGCTGGAAGAAAGGTACCATTCAGGTTTTGTGGTAGAGAAAGTTAGCAATAGTCTTTACCCAGCTGTCGAAACTGTGTGCTAAAATACCAACAGCTGGGTAAGATGTTCCCACCCATGAAACAGTGAAATAATTGTTAGAGGGTAACTAACTGCTTCCTCACTGGATAGGCTGGCAGCCGTGGAGGGAACTCATGCCTTAGACTGTAAAACCTGGTCAGAAGCTGTGATTGAGGAGGTCCTATGTCCTAGGTGGGAAGCTGCCCCTGTTGTGTTGCTAACTAAACAGTTGTCCAACTGTCCTCCACGTATTTACGTTTATACCCATAGATTACTGTTACTCTCAGCCTTGGTCAGAGAAGTTTCTCTTTGCAGTGAGTGGCACTGAATGCAGAGACTCATAATGGGGCAAAGTGATAAGAATCAGTAGCTGTCAATGCTTGATGCTAACAGGGACATTTAAAACATCCTCCAAGGCTCAGGAATAAGACAAAAGAGGATGCTTGAGAGATGGTAAGAGCTGGAGGTCTGGGCCACTCAACTATCCATCAAGGGTGAGATGATCTCATGAGGCCAGTCTTAGGGTTTCTATTGCTGCAATTAAATACCATGACCAAAAAGTAAGTTGGGGAGGAAAGGGTTTATTTGGCTTATGCTTCCATATCACTCTTCATCATCGAAGGAAGTCAGGACAGGAACTGAAACAGGACAAAACCTGGCGGCAGGAGCTGATACAGAGGCCATGGAGGGGTGCTGCTTACTGGCTTACTCCCTTGGCTTGCTCAGCTTGCTTTCTTATAGAACCCAGGACCACCAGCTCAGGGATAGCACCACCCACAGTGAGCCAGGAGCTTCCCATCAATCACTAATGTCCTACAGGCTTGTGGGTAACTTGATCTTAGGGAGGCATTTGCTCTGTTGAGGTTCCCTCCTCCCAGATACCTCTAGTTTGTGTGTCAAGTTGACATGACTAGCCAGCATAAAGCCCCACTTCTGCCTGAAGTACTACAGGCAGTTAATGAATGCCTCATTAATGAAGGGGATCCTGTTCCTGTGGTGGATCCACTGGTAATGTTCAAGTAAATAAGCCCAGCCCATGCTCATGAAGCATCCTTAATGATAAACACTGGGACTAAAAGGGGGAAGAAATGGAATTTAGGAGGGAGTGGGGGACTTGTAGGGAAAAACAGGTTTGGTGGGAAAAAAGGAATAAGAAAATATAATCACACATACACCCCCCCACACACACACACACCTATAAAACTGTGGAAAATCTCCAGCTTTTTCAATGACTGTTAACCATGCCCAGATTCAGGCCACTGGATGCCCCTGCTTTTCGTCTTTTTCCTTTTGTTTGAACCTTCTAAGGAGAAAGCTTAAAATACTTACCTAGATTTATTTTTCTGCTCAGCAATATTAAGCAGCTTATTTAGATTCAAAAACCTCTGCTAACTCTGGCGTTTTGATCCCTTCCATCCATCATATTCTGACAAATGTTCCTCTCCAGCAGCCCAGCTAATTTTTCAAGCTCCTGGTGACACACAGTTGGTATCTCAATTCCTAATGAATCCTTGGCTGTACTTCCCATTGTTTGCCACTTCTGTATTTCATAGAGTCTCTGACATCTTGGAAAATGGCGTTTCATATTTTGCTCAAAGTCAAGAGGGTGACACAGTAGTCATACTTTCTTCAGTTTATGACTCGTTCTTAGGTAAATTAGTCTCTCTTCCTCTGCCTGAGCATGCAACCCTTCATCTGCATATGGAGAGTTCAACAGTTACTGATATTTAAAAATCAATTGACTGTATCTGAAAAAATATATGCATATATATGGCTGTATAAATAAGTACATAAATCTAAGTTTTCAATCATTTTTTTAGCCCAAGGCATAATGGCTTTTTTTTCCTTTTTTTAAAAATTAGAAACAAGCTTATTTTACATGTTAATCCCAGTTTCCTCTCCCTCCCATGCTCCCCACTAACCCCCTATTCCATTCCCTCTCTGCTCCCCAAGGAGGTGGGGCCTTCCATGGGGGATCTTCTGAGTCTGTCATCATTTGGAGCAGGGCCTAGACCCTCCCCAAGGCTTAGCTTTTCAGTACCCCCTCACTAAAATTTCCTTTCCAAATATTTGTCATGCTGTTTAAAAGACGCATGACCTAACCACAGTCCTACCACACAGCTCTGCTGAGATGCGCCATCTCCCAATTCCTCTAATCCCAGCATTCCACTGGGGCCACTCTGGCTTCCTGGAAAAAGTCCTGGTGCCTCTGTTAATCTAGCCCTTGTGCTCCTTCTCTGGTTTCTAATATTGATTTTTTTCCCCCATGCTTAAGGTTTTCTAGCTACTAGTTTCTTGTTACAAAATTATATATATATATATTTTGTCAAAGTATAAGAAAATATAAACAAGAAATTAAAATGAAGACCTTCCAGGATGTTCACACCCCCCAGTCACCTTTGAATCCACATTGCTGTACATCTGCTTAGGCCCTTCTCTTTGGACATACACTGCTTTGGGGGAAAGCTCACTAGGCCTCAACCCTATGCAAAGAACCGCAGGAAACTGGGGAAGGGCGGGAGCAGCAGAGGTCGTCCTCCCCAGGGAAAAGCATGCTAAGGGGCTGTCCAGTGCCAAAATTCAGTCCCGAAGACTTACAGATCAGTAACATTATACAGACACATATATGCATTCAATAACAATTAAGGAAAAAGAGGCCATAAATTTTGGGAGTAGGGAGGGGTATTATTGAAAAGTTTACAGGGAGGAAAGGGAAAAATGTTTCGAATAAATTATAATCCTAAAATAACAAAATTCAAAATAAGTATCAGGCAAACTATCACACATCGCCTATCACATGCTTAGTTTTATAGGTGCATTTGTTGTTGAAGAAGCAGATTAAAACTACATTTTACACAGAACAAACACCATTGAAAAACAGTTTACTAAAAAAGAGAAAGAAAAAGATATAGACAATTTAGAACAGAAAGAAAAATGTGTAAAACCTTTTAAGAAGTTAGAAATCTGACCAATGGGGCATCAATTACCGATCATAGAAATTCCTTGCTAAAAAGACACTTTTCCCTCACTGACTCTTTACACTGGACCAAATTATTTGCACCCCAAATTCCTCAGAACTTCTCTAGGTTTCCCCACGATACTAAGTCAGTTATTCTCAACCTTCCCAGTGGTGCAACACTTTAATATAGCTCCTCCTATTGTGGTGACCCTCAACCATGAAACTATTTTTGCTGCTATTTCATAACTGTCATTTTGCTACTATTATTTAATTGTAATACTGACCCCTATGGGGGTCACAACTCACAGGTTAGGAACCACTGTACTAAGTTGATGCCATTCAGACATCACCTTCTGTATTTGTTGCATTTCTTCATGACTTGCAGTGGGAAGGGCTTTCATGTGATTAAGTGAAAATAGCTAAGGTCACATTGAATACCAGGGGCTGTTAACCAGGACCCTTTGGGTTTTTTTTTTTTTTTTTTCTTTTTTTTAGAGGCCTTTGTTCCTGATCTGGCTCTAGTGCCCTGCTGGGTATAGGCAATTACATCAGACTTTCAGATAAAAGTGATGGAAAACCAATTAGCTTAAGCCTAAAGTGTACTTGTGACTGGTGTAATTAGGAAGCCTAAGAAGGTCCTTCAGCACATTTATAAATTAGGGGTTCAAATGTCCTCTTTTCCTCTCAGGTGCTTAAAAGTTTTTAAAACAAAAATCTCAATGATACACAAAGGTAAGTTCTAAATAATCTGGGAAACATTTGAATTTCAGTGACAAGGTATTTCTAATAATCAAAAGCATTCTCAATTAATTAGAATATAGGAAAAGGGCAGTCTGTGTTAACTGCACCAAAGGTTCCACGGGAAGGGAAAGGCAAACAGGCTGTGGCCTCTGCCATTAAAACCCCTGTGAACCAAGATCATACTTTACAAGGAGACATGAACAAGAGTAATGCATTCTAACACTTAAGTGTCTGTTCTTTCAGCCACCATGAGCCTCATGTGTATGCGCGCACATGTGTGTTTTGTGAGTGTGTGTGTGAATGTACAAAATGAAGCCATTAGAGAAGGGAAAGAACATATCACTGCTAAAGGAATTGTGTATGTGACAGGAAACTGGATTTATTGGGTCCATGAACACAGCTGCTACGCTATTATTGGGTGAAATTGGACAGAAAGTGAAATTCATGAAACATCTGAATGTTGTGGGGCCTGAGACAGTATTTAACATTTGTGTTCATTCCAGGAGCTTTCATTCTTACACCTATCCCCTGTATCTCTTTTTTCACTTATATAACACAGAGGGGAGATTTGCCTACAAGCTCTGTCCTTACAATAGGAGAATTACTCTTCCTCGTGGCATGACACTTGTATCATCACCATTATCTGTGACTCTGTTTTAAAAAATGATCTCTCTACTGTTATCTATATGGTAAAAAGCCAAAGGTTCCAGAGATCCTGGTGGTGGAGGTGGAGTCTACTATTGTTATTTTGTGAAACAGTCATTTATACCCATAAGTTCGGGCTTTGGACCTCAGAAACTTTTTTACATTCAGTGCATACTGAACTAGCCAAAGTGATGCAAATAAATGACTGTAAGTCCTTAGTCCTAATTGGGACATCTGTATCACTATCTCCAAAGGCTTAGAAGACATTCTGGAAGAGGAAGAGGATAGAAGGTTAAGAGCTGGAGTATGAGACGGGATGGTATCTTCCTGGCATGACATGGCTTTTGCTCACAGGATCTCACAATAGCTCCAACTTGCCTATAAATGACCTGCAGGTCAAAATTCCATCAAGGACTGCAGTGGGGGCCTCACAAGCTGAGGAGCTATTGGCAACTGATGGTTGTTTCAGATGAGTCATTTTCCTTCTGTTTGTGCCACTGTAGGTGGCCTTCTCTCTAGTGGATGGCCTAACACCCATGCATGTTAAGACTAAGAAGAGCATAAACAATAAAGAGACAATATTTTTGGAAGGGGAGTCCAAAGAAGTTGGAGGGGAGAGTGGACATAATCAAAACACATTGTATACATGTGTGAAATTCTCAATAAAAATATGGAAAAAATACAAACAAACATTTCAATGAAATGTAAGAGGGGTTATACCCTAAGGGAAATGTGCTTATTCACCTTACACATTTACTTAAGGGCATTATATAAATACTACAGTAGTAAATATCTGACACAACAGTTTAGTTATAGATTACTGTCACATTAAAAAGTATAAAAAGCAAAATTAATAACTGTCACCTTGATAGAAACTCTTAAATGCTGACTAGTAATTGATTTTGCACACTAAAAAGCAAACTGCCTTATAGGCTAATACGTTACTTTGTTGCTTTAGAGGAATATAGTTCTAGTTCTAGCAGAAAAAGTCCTTCCTCTAACCCAAAAACATACTTGTTAGCAAATATCATTAGTAACAGTTCAAGTACTGTTTGCAGATATAATTGGAGGTTCCTGTCAAAATTACTTCAATCAAAGTAAGTTCAGGGAAACAAACCAATATGCTTTTTGGACTCTAATGCTTGTGGCACACCTTGCAGGAAAAAACAAACAAACAAACAAAGAAACAAAACAAACAAACAAATAAACAGAAATTTCAAACTAATCAGTATCAAGCTTTCTTACCATATTATCAAATTATCTCACCAAGAAAATATATGTAATCTTCCAAAAGTTGATCTTTTCATTCACCTGGACTTTCAATGGTTTAAAAATAGTGTGTGGTTTAATCAGAAGTTTGAATTATTTTGAAGGGATCTTAGCATACGCCCCACCCCTTCCTCATCAAGTGTCTCCTCCACATTCACTATCGAACCTTCTACAGAAAATCCAGAAAGATCCGACTGGCCGAGTCTCATCTGGACCTGGTGGTGACATTGGCACATCTGGCCTGAGTTGTCTTTTTGAAGCCCTCGACAGGGCAGCTTTTCCTTTACCCCAGTTCCCCTGCTCAGGAAATTCAAGACTGAATAACAGAACAGATCACTGCCACCTCTGTACTCAACTGGGATTTCGCACCTATAGCATTCATCCTCTGAATGGCTTAGCACAGCGATGCTCCTTCAGCTGTTCCAATCTAGTCAACATTCTATGAAGCTCGAAATCTCAAGTTATTTTTTAATTTGTATTTTTTACTTAAATTAGAAACAATCTTATTTTATATATCAATCCCAGCTCCCCCTCCCTCCCATACTCCCATACCCGCCACACACACCGACGCCCGTCCCATCCCTCTTCTCCATAGAAAGTGCGAGGTCTTCCATGGGGGAATCATTAAAGTCTGTCACATAATTTGGGGCAGGACCTAGGCCCTCCTCTGTGTGTCTAGGCTGAGAGAGTATCCTTCCATGGGGGAATGGGTTCCCAATGTCCATTTGTACACTAGGGATAAATACTGATCTACTGCCAGAGGCCCCATAGACTGCCCAGGTCTCCTAACTGACACCCACATGCAGGGGGCCTGGTTCTGTTGTATGCTGGTTTCTGTGCTGTCAGTCTGGGGTCCATGAGCTCCCACTTGTTCAGGTAAGCTGTTTCTGTGGGTTTCCCAAGCCTGGTCTTGACCCCTTTGCTCATCACTCCTCCCTCTCTACAGCTGGGTTCCAGGAATTTGGCTCAGTGCTCAGCTGTGGGTCTCCGCTTCTTCTTCCAGCAGCTACTAGATGAAGGCTCTATGATGGCATATAAAGTAGTTATCAATCTCATTATAGGTGAAGAGCATTTAGGATAGTAGTCGCTATTGTTTAGAAACTTAGTTGGGGTCATCCTTGTAGATCTCTGGACATTTTCCTAGTGCAAGATTTCTCTTTAAACATATAATGGCTCCCGCTATTAAGGTATCTTTTTTTCGTGCTCTCCTATATTCTTCCTGGTTCAATCTTCCTGATCCCTCATGTCTTCCCCCCCCCTTTCTCCTAACTCACCCCCCCAACATCTATAAACACCTGATTTTTGACAAAGAAGCTACAATTATACAATGGAAGAAAGCAAGCATCTTCAATAAATAGTGCTGACTTATCTGGATACTGGCATGTAGAAGACTACAGATAGATTCATATCTATCACCATGCACAAAACTTAAGTCTAAATGGATCAAAGACCTCAACATAAATCCAGCCACATTGAACCTCTTAGTAGAGAAAGTGGAGGGTACCCTTGAAGGAACTGGTACAGGAGACCACTTCCTGGACATTACACCAATAGCACAGACACTAAGATCAACAATTAATAATAGGACCTTCTGAAACTTAGAAGCCTCAGTAAGGTAAAGGACACAGTCAACAAGACAAAACGGCAGCCCTTAGAATGGGAAAAGATCTTCACCAACCCCACATCTGACAGAGGGCTGATTTCCAAAATATACAAAGACTCAAGCTAGTCTCCAAAACACCAAAGAATCCAATTAAAAAGTGGGGTGCAGAACTAAATAGACAATTCTCAACAGAGGAATCTAAAATGCTGAAAGGCACTTAAGAAAGTGCTTAACATCCTTAGCCATCAGGGAAATGTAAATCAAAACAACTCTGAGATACCATCTTGTACCTGTCAGAATGGCTAACATCAAAAATACCAATGAAAGTTTATTCTGGAGAGGATATGGAGAAAGGGGAACACTCCTCCACTGCTGGTGGGAGTACAAACTTGTACAGCCACTTTGGAAATCAGTATGGCGGTTCCTCAGAGAAATGGGAATCAAGTCTACCTCAAGATCCAGCAATTCTACTCTTAGGCATATACCTAAAGGACACTGATCTGTTCAACAAGGACATCTATCTGTTCAACTATGTTCATAGCAGCATTATTTGTAATAGCCAGAACCATGGAAGCAACCTAGATGCCCCTCAACTGAAGAATGGCTAAAGAAAATGTGGCACATTTACACAATGGAGTATTACTCAGAGGAAAAACAAAAACAATGGAATCTGAAATTCAAAGGCAGATGGATGGAAAACTAGAAATCATCCTGAGTGAGGTAACCCAGGCACAAAAAGACAAACATGGTATGTACTCACTCATATATGGATATCAGACATAGAGCAAAGGATTACCAGCCTACAATTCACACCTTCAAAGAAGCCAGGAAACTAGGAGGACCCTAAGAGACATACATGGTCCTCTGGAGAAAGGGAAAGGGACAAGACCTCAAGTTCTTGAGAAAGGACAAGATGTGATTTCGATTCTAGACTGTGTGACGTGGAGCAGGTCGGTGAGCACAAGCATGTGCACTGGTGGCTTGCTGCTGACTGCAGATGCAGGGTCAGCTCTGTCAATCTCCTGCTACCGCTGCTCAGGCCTTCACCTCCCACTACGAGGAACTGGGCCCCAGGTGTGAACCAAAACACATCTTTGTACCTTAAGCTATTTTATCACTGCAACAACAACACTAACAAAATGAAGATAGAAAGCTTGAGGGCAGCCCACGCTACAAAGGAGTTTACAAGCCAGCTCCAGCTAAGAGTGAGGCTGTGTCTCAAAAATCTAAAACACAAAGGAAGCTAAAAAAGAATATCAACACACAAGCCCTTCCATGGACAGATTTGCATGAAAAAAAAAATCAGGAGTTACACTGCAGTACTGTATGTCAAGTTTCAGTTTTAAAAATACCAAACCTAATTTTTAAAGTTATGTTTAAACGTTGTTTGGGATCTAGGAGGAAGGTCAGGTACTGAATATGAAGGTGTAGCTCTGAAGACAGACCGTGGCTGTGGGTGGTAGGTGGTAAGCCTCCATCAGACAGAAACATGACTCATCAGGTTACTGCACAAAAGACTAGGCAGTGGGGAAGCAGTCCTGATAGAGCCAAGCCTAAGCAAGTCTCACTCAGCAGTGCTTGCTGCACAGAATTCATAGTAGTAAAAAATCATTTCCCGAGTCCTGTTTGGCACATGCATCAAACTATTAAATATTGAGTTTGTAGAGATTTTATCTGACAGTGAACTTCAAAATGCTCAGGAAGAGCTCAGTATCTGGCCCTGCCCACTGTTTACATGTTTGTGGTCTCCTGTGCAAAACCAGATACAAGGAGTCCATGAACTTCTCAAAGCTGAAGATATTAACCATCATGGCTGGCCCTGTACAGAAAAGGCCTGATACCTCAGACAACAGACACAAAAATAACGAAAATGTCCAACTCGCCAACATGTTGATTATAGAGCTATGGTAACCTTGACCAGAAGTGAAGGCTTCATTATCAACAGGGCCAGTTAAGAGAAGACAGGAGAAAGAGCCAACAGACGAGGACTCAGAAGGGACCACAGAAGGGTGAAGACTTTTGATCATGAAAAATGGCACTAGTACATGAAGGAGTGGAGAGAAGGGAGCTGGCCAATTACTTTAGGCATAAATTCTAATGATGATTTAAAAGATTGCTTCCTCTTTATATTTCTAATCTGCCTGAGTGCTTTATACAATTTGTGAGGATGAGGATGATACAAAGCAAAGAATCTCAAGGATACTATCTTAGCAATCATGAAATTAAAAGAAGTTCCCTTAACAGTATGCTTGCATTACAGCTGTTAGAAATAACTATTAATGGAATTCTCAGAAACTGCAGTAATTCAACCTTTATGCATCCTGTTATTTGATATTTAATATTCATTGGGTCTTAAATAAGAAATACTCATTTTCCTTACAAGGTCACATGACTACATGAATGTGCAGGTGCAATTGAGGTACTCTATTACTATGAATGGATGCTCCTTTTCTTCAAAAATTCTTCAGAAAAAAAGCTGGATTGGTGGAAATTCTAGTCTTGAAAGACAAACATTCTACTTAGAAAGGATACATGCTTGAGCTATTTAAAAAAGATTTCAAATCTCAGTTTGCATAGAAAAATAATTTATTGGGACAGAGAAATGGCTTATTGAATAAAGAAATGTGTGTGCCACCAAGCCTTGCCATCTGAGCTTGGTCCCCAGAATACATGAGGTGGCAGAAAAGACCCACCTACTCAAAGCTGTCCTCTAATGGCCGCACAAGTCCTTTGGCATGCTGCTCCCATCTCTATGTATACACAAATACATGTAAAAACCTCTTTTAATTTATTGCAGTAAGATAATATATATTGTGTAACATGAATGTGATGGAACCTCATGTTGAGTGACAGTATCTACAGTCACATCACACTTTCACCTTCCGTTTTATATACATGCAACTCAGGAGAGCTGTGAACTGTAGTTTATAAAACAAAACCTCAATATTTACAGTTCTAAGAGAAATAACCCTTTCTTTAAGTGCTGTTTTTCTCCTCACCTTTCTTCCCAGCCCTTACCCTGCTCTCTTGACCATGTACCCATCTCCACTTGTCTATAGGCAGAAGCAACTGACTCCTAACTGTTCCTGTTGAGTTACCTTACCCAACTTTACCACCTCCCACAGAGATGCTGAGTGCTGCCTGTGGCAACAGCAGACAGGACACAGAGCACAGGGTCAGGGCTGGACCAATGCTGCAGACTGTTGAGTCCTGCTTCTCATTACCCCTGGCCACAAAAAGCTTTCTCAAAAAAAAAAAAAAAAAAAAAAAAAAAAAAAATTCAACTGTAAAAAGAATGTGCTATAATGTATACAACCAGGAGAAAATGTAAAAGCAGCAAATTATTATGTAAATTATACAGAAACCAATGAGTAAAAACAGGGGTAGGAAGGAAGAGAATGAGGAAAAGAGAGAGGAAGAGAGGAGAAAAACATCTTCAAAACTGAAAAACAAATCCATATGCATATGGAAAAAAGAAAACAGGGCATTTCAGATTCAGAGGCTTTACTGTTTCATAATAGAATTTCTCTGTAATTTTAAAAACATACATAATTCTCTTTTTATCTTTATACATTATAAGACAAATATATACAATGATTTTCTGCATGCCCAGAATTCATTATGTAGCTGAGGATGGCTTCAAATTGGTGGCAAATCTTCCTGCCCCAGCCTCTGGAGTTCTCGAGTTACAGTTGTGAGCTACTATGCCCTGCTCTATACACAGTTGCTTTAAACAAACCTTCTTTGCCGAGATTTAAGCACTGGCATCCAAGGAGACAAAACTTTGCCACAATGTAACTTCTGGACACCTTCTCTTCCTTGGTCATTTCTCTGACATCTTTAGCATAAACAACAGTGGCTTCTCATGTGTTTTCTTACTGGGCCAGGTATCACGAAGAGCCAAATCCACTTTCATTTTCTCCAGTACTATTAAAATTAAAAACAAAACAAAACAAAAAAAAATTAGTTCACTGTTCATGAGAAAAGATTAAACAACAACTAATAAAAGTGACTTAATCACTTTGCTAAATGTTCAGAAAGAGGATCAGGATGGAATTGACCATCTATGGGATTCCGGAGGCTTGTCAAGAAATAGGTTTATATGAGAGAATATTTGGGAGAGGAGTTTCTGACTCATTGTAATAAGATTACAAATTTTATGTGGGAGAAAAAATTCCATCCATCATTGTAAGGCAGACCCATCCAAAATTACATTCCAAATAGCATGCTTAGCTCTCAGTGCCACACTCTCAAGACAACTGAATACCTGTCATTTCTTACAGAATGTAAGGACTGAATTCTGCATTGGTCTGAAAACCAAACCTAATGCAGTCCTGAAAGAACAAAGCCAGCCCACCACAGCTGAGTCCATGATGGAGGCATCCAGTACCATCTACATCCTTCATACCTTCAGTGTCTATGAACTGCATCTTCTTGGAGCTGGCAGAGAATCTTATTGTTAAGTGTTACAGTGTGCAGATACCTGTGTGCATGCGAAACTGCCAGCATTCTGACTAAATTCAATCTGATACAACTTAAAGTAAGAACATGGTAAAATCTTTATTTTATGCTAATGAAAGAAATAACTTACATTTTCAGAAGCATCACACAAAATGACACGCATTATCTGGAACCTATATGTGGCAATAACCAGGCTGGGCTCTATGGGTAATAACCCAGATGTTTCTGACCCAAGTGAGGTCCTACCTCAAGAGTCCTCTAACCATCAGGAAGCATGCTTCCAGCACGGCAAAGGCTGGGGTCAGGGCAACCCTGTTGAGAGGGACTGTCATTTAAACTACAACGTTCTTTTTAAAAGCTTTCACATGATAATATTGAAAATGCTGGTAAAAGGCAAACTGTAAAAGACCCACACTGACATGCTAAAAGTCTAAAGATCCTGGAAACACTTCAAAAATAAAATCCCCATGCATGTTTATGTATGTTTTTATGTGTTTGTGAGAAAAATCTTGTGACTGAACAGATGGTCTCAAATGATTTTTAAAACACTTCAAAAGTGTCTGTCGATGGGGAAAAAAAAAAAGATTAAGAATACTAAGTATGAGAGTTGGCTCCAACATTTAGCTCCCTATAGTCTCGAAGAACCAATTTTAAAAGGACTTAAGCAATCCCATACCTAAGGCTCAGGGAACACTGCAGAAGAGGAAACAGAAAGATTCTAAGAGCCAGAGGATCAGGGAGTTGCTGAGAGACTGCTTCCTAGTAATGTCAGAAGTTACACCCATAAAGTCTCACCAAGATGACTGCCCAAACGTGAGCTTAACAAGATGGCACAAATGAACATGCCAACCTCGACAGGGAAAAGTATATACAAAGAGCTATATTCAATGCAGGGATGCTGGAAACATCCCCAGGGAAGAGCCCACCAACTGGTTATCCATTGCCAAATGGCCAGCTCTGAAAATATACATACATACAACTAACACTATACAGACTGAATATATATGTATTCATATGCATATATGAATATATATACAATAACAATTAATGCAAAAGAGAGGCCGTGACTTTTAAGAAGAGCAGTGAGAGAAATATGGGAAGGTTTGGAGGGGGGCAAAGGAAGAGAGAAATGTAGTAATATTATAATCTCAAAAATCAAACAAAAGATTTTAAGATGATACGAGTTTAGGGAAGAAAGTAGAAGCTGGTTTTAGTTGAGACAAGTGAGGAGGCAAAGAGGGATAGCAAGACTTTCCCCAGGATCACACAGAAGTGTTTAAAAATCTTTTCTTATATAGGTAAGTGGAATCTGTATGAAAGGAAAATACTATTCAGGAAATTTTAGTGGGCACCCATCAGGCAGGCAACCAGGAACTACCATCACAGCAATGAACAATTGGAAGATCTCAATGCCTCGACCATGTAGCAACTGGCAGCCGAACTTCAGGCCTGACCACACTCAGCAGAACAGCACGGGCCAGAGACAAGTAGGATGGGCTTTGTCCAACAGGCTAATCAGTGATGTTCCATAGTGACCATAGTGAAGGTATTTGTTTCTGATGAACTATTCCAGGCAGCTCCGTGGGAGGGGGGGCGCTTTTGAGCAGTTAAAAGATTTTTAATTTTTTTTTTTTTTTTTATTTCTTGAGATGGGGTTTCTATGTAGTGCTGGTTGTCGTGTGTGTGTGTGTGTGTGTGTGTGTGTGTGTGTGTGTGTGTGTGTGTGTGTGTCTGTGTGTGTGTGTGTCTGTGTGTGTCTGTGTGTGTCTGTGTGTCTGTGTGTGTGTTTAGAATTCACAAAGATCCACTTGCTTCTGCCTCCCAAGTGCTAAGATTAAAGGCATGCAAATTCATGCCCAACAGTTTACTTTTACTTTTGATGGTCAGAAAATTAGGGAAGAAAAGATAAAAAGTATTTCTGTTTTATTTATAAGTAAGTAATAATAAAAACAAACCTATTCATAACAAACTCTATTCATGTCTAATAAAGTAAAGCTTGAGTGCATAGCCACAAAAAATCCTTTGGTAACAGGTATGGACCTGGATCATGTTACCTGTTGTCCTCAATTTTCCAGATGGTGAATGTATGTCACAGGCAAGACAACAATTGAGGTAATGCAGGGAGCACACATCAGTGCTGGAACATTCAGGTGTCTGATAGGTGGCTGTTGCCTCTACTATTACTGTTTCCCAGCCATTATGACTGTTGTCTGTTTATTGCTCATAGAAGCCAAATGCATTAGGAACACATGTGGGCATGGGCTGACACACTGCTATTTGTGCCACACAATGACCTTTAATGATGACTTATTTAAACTGCTGCTTAGGAATTCCCTGGCTCTTCAGAAAAATTCTAAATAAAAAACAATGGGTTTTCAGTGAAGACTTTCATTGGTAACAGAACTCAGCATTTTGTTTTGTTCCATGAGAAATTGTACACTGCTATTCTTCAAGCCTAGTGGTGAAATGAGGACTACATAATGGGAACTCTCAACATCATCTACTTCTTCTCTTTTAAAGTTATTTTGCATCGAGAAAAGAAAGAAAAGGAAGTACGCTGATAGCCCATGTTCCAAAACAGATTGCTTATTTTACACAAAGAGGCACATTCTTTATAGAGGTGAGATAGCAGGCACTACATATAAGGAGTGTGCACTGGGTACCCCTGAAGGATGTTAGTGTTTTTGCTTAGACTGTGGCTAATTAAGAACAGTCATAGAATTGGGTTTTACTGGGCAACATATACACAAGGAAATTTCAAAATCACAGAACATGAGGTATGGACCCTAGAGGGACTTACTATGCCAAGTCACATAATACAAACAAAATACAAACATTAGAAAAATCTCTGCTACTTATCACAAGAGGAACAGCAATGCTTTAATCCAGCTACCTCTGTTCCCACTTATATACTCATCTGAAGAGGAAGGGCCACTTAATAGTTGTAGAAGAAAATAATAAATTCATAAAGGAGTATTGTGGAAATTTTTATCACTCAGGACACTACTTATGTGCTCAAAATTAGCATCTTTTATTTTCTACTTATTTATTCATAGAACTCAAAATGGTAACACATATCTAAGTCTCAGCCTTAAAGTTTTAAAGCTATAGTACCAACGATAGTTATACAAGGTGAGTTTCTCTTCTGGATGGACATTAGTAGACATTGGCCCTTCTACCTAAGCTGGCTTCGTCAGAGAATTTTGTTAAGACAACATGCCGCCTAAAGTTCCTCAGTTCAGGAAATAATCAAGCATTTCTAGTGTTAAGTTTGATACTGCTTTTAATGCTTAAAACCAAACAGAGTAACTTTCAAACAACTGGAACCAAATAGATAGTTATTAGTAGTAGAACACTGGCTTTCTGCCTGTGTTATGAACAGGTAAATACCTGTGTTTGCAACAGGGATTTTGAACATGCACACAAATCCAACACAGAAGAGATCATATACAATTTTCACATATGCTAATGTGTATCTGACCAGAAAATTTAGAATAAAGGTAAAAATGAATAGAAATAGACTTAAATACAGAGAAAGGATAAAATAAAAGTTTCTATTATTCAAGTTATTATCAAACCAAGAAAACCTGCATTAAAATACTCTTCAGAAAAGGACAGAAAAGCAGTAGTAAAGACATAACTAAAGGAACAGAAAGGATTGGTGACATACTAGATACTGCTTGATGAATCTGCACAAAGACCTTGAACTTGAGAGCAAAGAACAGAGATTTAGTGAATACATAAAGTAAGGGAAGACTTCACAAGAGAAGGAGTCTGACTTTTTGACAGTCATTTTCATAATCATCTTCATTATGAGATTCATACAAGGAACATATCAAATCTGAAGGTCATAATCCAGGGCTGCCATGCAAAAGTTTCCTTATACATGAGAGATATTGCTAACCTGAATACTGATTCATATCCATGATGGGTGTATACTGCTTTCCCTGCCTTCTAAACTCTTTTCCTTATACTGCAGCATTTACCAAAACCACAAAGTGCCTAAGTCCATGTTCCAACACTTCTGCCAAGCCTAGAAGTTTCAAAGGGGAGCTGTAATGGACTACATTGAGCAAGGATTGCTATGAAGGGGCTCTAAAATGCTCTTCTATGTAGAAATGATATTATTTCAAGATGCTCCCTTCATCCACGGCTAAGAAGTCATTCGGATTGGTGGAAAAACAAAACCAGGAAGGATAATGATGTCAGCCAGCAGGTGAGGGTCTCTTAGTACCTCGCAAGGGTGAAACAGGCACACAGCGCTTGGGAACTTACCTGGGCAAACTTATGGATCTGCTCCACCACTGCAGCAAACAGTGCATGGACACTCTCGTCAATCAGACTCTGCATGTAGTGCACAGCCTCCTCATCTGACAGGTCCAAACGGAACTTGTCCTGAACCTAGAGAGAACCAGACAACATCAACCTTTTAATGGAACAAGTCAGGAATATGCTTTGCAGAGGCAGAATCAAACCAACAGACACCATCAAGATGCCAAGAGTTATGCCAATAAGGAGCTCTGAATGCCTGGTTTCCAATCATAGGCACTCCTTTTAAGAACAGAAATGCCATTACTTTAGCTCAAAGCTGCACTTTATTCTTGAGCACTCTAGTTAGCTGGAGAGCTGAGTGACAGAAATAGACACAGCAAGGTGAGATTATATTAACAACTCCTGAGCCATGCACACTTTGAGGGTCATAGTTCACAAGAAGTATATAAAACACTGGCAAAGTAAAGAAAAGTTCTAAAAAAGCCTTTCCCACTGCAGTCCTCTGATCTTAGTAAGGGATGATCTCAATGGGTCTATAATGCCAAAGACAGGATAGTTTTAGGTAATATTTTAAGACACAGTTCATTTTCAATAGCATTAAGTACTAGAAAAAGGAGTGCAAGCATAAATGCATACACATATATGTGTGTTTTCCCTCAAATATAGAAGCCAGTGTGACTGAAGAACTATTTTGGATAAAATCCGAGTAAGCAGTACACAAATCTCTTATTTGCCTATGTGATGGCCTTGCTAAAGACAATGTCTATCTTCAGAAACCAAGGATGTTGGAAGCTTCCATAGGAACCCTTAACTGGTAAAGAGGTATGGGCTTCCAGACAGTCTGATGTCCCTGCACAAAAATCACTGCACTTTACTCCTCTATTATTAATGACCCACATATACGACTTCAACGTAAAGCAGAAGGAAGTAGGATTTCCAAGTAGACAAACTACATAATTTTATATTTCCTTTTCTTTTTGACAATACTGTACAGTCATCAAATTCACCCTCTGTTACCTGCTTAGCTGTCTCCCACTCCTGCAAACTGCCCTTTTCCCAGATAGTTCCCTAAGCCGGCATCTTTATTGTTTTCTGCTTCTTTGGTTTCGGTTTGTTGCCTTACTGAGTTAATTAGGTCTGCTAGTAAAAGCATGGGTAGGGAGTTACATATAGGATTTAACTAGAGAACACTGAGAGGGAGAAAGGCGAGGTAATGTAACCCATAGCCACAGCAAGCTGCAGTGTGGAGTATAGCACATGGCTTGATTGAATGGCCAGGACAGAGAGGCAAAAGAAAAGGAGATGCAAACTTAGGGACAGGTTGGTACTTCAGAGGGCTTGTCTTCAGTGATCTGGTTCTCTCATTTTGGACCCTACAAAACAACAACCAAGATCCTTCAGATTTCTCTGTGGCAGGATGTTTGATAACTATGTTACTATTTCAAGAACATAAGAAAAAAATCTGAAAGCATAAGGATCAAAATAAAACTCTAGCCTAATTTAACCAAAGATTGTGTAGTTGAGTCAAGTGCCTATACTGCAGAAAGAAAATAGGTAATTGGCACAGAATATTCATTACCATAGATGAAACATTTTCTTTAATGGTTTCCATGCATGAGGTCAAGTAGTACTGCTTTCCCTGACTTGTGCTAGGTCCCCTGTCATTGCCCTCTACCTTCCTAAGAGTCTGGTAGTTCACCAAGCTATAGCCTCTGTTCTTCAGACTACATAACTTCTGCAAACTGGCACTGCATTCAACTGCTGTCATGGCTGTGTAAGTTAACACTTTCTTAGGTGCCACTCTTCTAGCTGTACAGCTTTCACTTTGTCCTTCCTCTTCCTTTTAGGTCTTCTGCTGCACCCACAGGCCCAGACACTACTCATGTGTTTCCCCCTAAGCTCGTTCACATGTGCAGAGAGGCACATGGATCATCTCAGTGCGCTTCCACTCACTGCTTTTGTGTTCGTTGGCTTTGTATCGCATTTACCTATCTATTAACAGACCTATTAACATAAATATTCGAGATGGCATGGAAAAGACTAAATTCTGCTGTGACGATGTTAAGATTCATCCTAGTAGGTAGACTGAGGTTCCATCCAACACTAAGCACTGCTGAACACTGGCTCCGTTTCAAATATATTACTTACCTATACTTATGAGAACAATCTGGAAACTGCCTTGAAGCAAAAAGTAGCAAACTGAAATTTTTATGCACTGCTGTTTGTCTTTCAAAGTTATACACTCTGCCTATGAATGATGCTGGAAACTCAATACTATTTATTTGTACCCTGCCTTACAAGCGCCACTTGCATTTATGGTCACTGTTGTGAATTGGGGTACTCTAATACTCAAAACAGGTGTTGTATCAGAACATCCAAAAGGCAACTGAGCATTCAGAGTAAATATTTCCCCATTTTGGGAAATCCCAATTTGCCTGATTCTTGAAGAGCCACTTGCAATCTTGTCCCACAGTAGACCCATTTCAACCATTACATTTTCAAGAAACACACAGCTTCTCTAAAAGACTCATTTAGCTAGCAATAACATTTTCACAGTTGATAATTATATTTTGAGGAGTCTACTTTACCACTACCAGATGCTCAAATGATCTAAAAGTGAAAGTGAGCCAAAACAGGTTCAGCTGTATGCTGCAGGCATTCTAGTCACCAATGGGCCACATATCAATGGTATCACTAGTGACTGTAACACTGGAAAGTCCAAGCATCCAGACACAACAGTTTCAGTCATGGAAAGCATAAGAGATAGTTTCACATGGGCTTCTACTTGTTTTTGAGTTATATGTTCACACCCTCAATGTAATGCACTTGGCAGCCTAGTGCCTTCACCTGCATGTAATATGTACACACCCCTCTCCAAATGCTGTACCCAGCAACCTCAAAACCATTCTATTTGCCCTAACCTGCACCAGCCTATACAAACTCCCATCACTGAACAATGGTATAATTTCCCTGCTCCTGCTAATAATCCAATTTAGTCTATTTACAGAGAATTATTTATTAAATGTGAATTTAATAAAATAAAGCCCATAGATTGGCATAAAGTTTCTGTACGACACCAGAATTATACAGCCTAAGTTTGCTACATCCAATCACATTCATGTATAAATATGTACGTATGTATGTATCTGTCTACCTATCTTAACAATTCTTAAATTTGCAGGACAATTTCCCCAATAAAGCCCTGAAACACATTTTTATACTAAGAAGCATAATGGTTTTGTTTAAATTAAGTATTTTTGACTGTTCAATTTATACAAGCGAATATAGAAAGACCTTCAAATAAAAATAATGTTTAAGATCTTTCACACAGCAGCAGCTTTCAGTTAAATCAAATGCAGACTTTCTCCATTAAATTCTTCTTAGTCAGAAAGCTAGGTTAAGTTGGATGTGACTCTGGGAGATGAAGGCAGGAGAATCATGACTTAAAGGCTAGTCTCAGCTATGTAGGACCCTATCTCAAAATTAAACAAACAGCAGACAATCAAAGCAGAATGTTTTCCCTGTAGCAACTTAATAATGTAATCATAAAAGTAACTACAAAAAAGGAACACCTTTTACCCATCCAGATGAAAGGAAAAGTTTTGACTTATCATTTTCCTTCTGAGTTCATCTATTTGTGCTGTATTAGAATACAAAACCAAAATTCCTAGGTCTAATAGATGAAAGGAAAAGTTTTGACTTATCATTTTCCTTCTGAGTTCATCTATTTGTGCTGTATTAGAATACAAAACCAAAATTCCTAGGTCTAATAGAAGAGGATTTAAAGGAGTAGCTTAAAAAACAAAAACAAAACAGAGGAAAACCAAATCCCACACACTGATGGCTGCAGGAGAATCACCACCGGAAACTGCTTTAATAAGACATGTAGCTGCTGCTAAAGCAAACGAAAGCCTGTGTCTCCCAGACTGCAAGGGAATGGATATCATGACATCTACAGGCTGATCCAACAGGAGCCATGGTCATCCAGCAGGAACAATGGGTAATTTAATTTTACAGGTTACCTCAAATACAGTTAGCTATTTATAGCTTCTTGTAATATATATGATTTCTTTGTTTTAAAGTTTAATAGGAAATCAATTTAGAGAAAGAATGTCTCCATTAAATTCCCCAATAGAAAATAGTACCTTAAATTACTGCATAAACATGGCATCGAAGTTTAGAGGTTTCTTTTTAATTACTGAAATAAAGGGAACAAGGAATGACAAGGCACTGGCTGTTAAGCGGTCATGTTTATATGTGGATCCATTAAACATCTCTTTAGTGCCTCCCCCTCCAGCCCTCTGAAGACTGCTACACATTTTGAAAAGATAGGAAGATCTGAAACTCCTGGCAGATAAGATCATCTTTTCAACCCACCATCTCTAGTCACAAAGCCAAGGACTATTAGGGTGCACACATTCTGTGAAAAGTGATGCACACTTCTCTAGTAAGAGGTCTTATTTCAGTGCTGCAGGCATCTTCTCATCAAGAGTGTGTATATTTCCCAGTGGGGCCATTCTTGGCTACAGCTAAAATCACCAACATCATGCCAACTCAAGATGCCACCCCCACTCCTTTTTCTCACCTTTCTCACGCACTATTATCCAATAAGTTGGGACTCTTATTCACTTTATCCTGTCTGCTGTCTGTTTCTCTTACTACAATTTCTGTGCACAGGGACACGGGCTCTACTAATATAATCACACAGACACCAGGGCATGACTTCACCAGCAAGCAGCAGCTTACAGACACTGTGTAGTGAACAGGAAGGCTTCAAGATTGTTCAGAGAAAGGAGAGGATGTGCACAGTGGCATTTTCATTTGAGAAAAGCAGATCTATAGACAACAGATCCATACACTTGACAAACACAGGCAGTGATTACAGATGTGTTCTATGTATTTTTAATTAGCTCATTTTATTTTCTTCCTGAGACATTGTTTCATTATGTAACCCACACTGGCACAGAATCTGCTATGGAACCCAGACTGGCTTGGAACTCAAAGTCCTCTTGTCCTAGTTTTCCATTTGTGTGTTCATTTGCTTATTTATTTTTATTAAGCACACTACCACTGTGCAAGTCAGAGGATAACTTTTGGGAAAAAAAACTTTTGCTTTCTACCATATAGGTTCTGGGATCAAATTCAGGTCACCAGGCTCAGTGACAAGCACCTTTACCTAATCAACTATCTTGCCAGCCCAAAAGTGTTTACTTTCATATGATTTCAGTACTTTACAAGTACATTTAAATACTTATAAAAAGACATACTATACTTATGTAATAAACTAATAGGATTGATTTGCTGATTACTGAATCTTATTTAATTCACTAAGCTTTGGTCATATTAAAAATACTTAATTTCATCAAAATGTAATTTTATTGATTAAACTATCTGGCAGTCTTTGTTCCAAGTAATTAGCTTGAAAGAATTATGCCAGTTTTGAGTGAGCTTCTCATATAACTGAGCTCTGCTTGGCACGCTGACCCACAGCTACCACGCAACTTCTGATGTTTAATGCTTATGATGGAATACTCACTCCTGGCCTGCAGGGAACAAAAACTCCCTAACACAGGCTTCAAGGTGGTGACCTTCGTGCATATCCCACATTAACAGAGGGTGTAGACATTTATCCGTAACATATAATGTTTATATTAACAGAAAGGTGCATGGATATTTAGGCAATATTAGAGCTCTCCTTCAGAAAGTGAAGACCCAGTGGAACAAGGGGAACCATGTATATTCCATCAAGTATGATGAAGGAAAAATAACCAAAGCTGTTTGATGTTCCCTGTCTCAGGCAGCATTCTTGTCCCCCAGTTTGTGGCAGGCTTTCTGAACCAAGGGTCTTAGGATTTATTTTAGATGAAGATCAGTGAATTCTTGAATGTCCAAGCCAGGGAGACCTTCTATTGCTGCTGCTGGATTAAAGGCCAAGGTTCATATTTAGGGGTTGAGCCCTGTTAACTCCATTTCACAGTTTAGGATAATTGTATGTTCAAGCAAATGAATCTGAATAACAAAAATGTCACATGCAAGGAATCATTTCCCAAATAACTATAAAGCTTTTTACTTCCTATAAGAAGTGAAACACAGGAAACGTTGGGGCCTGTCAGGTAATCTGACCTGCACTCCTGTGAACAAAACAGCCTCATGCACACTGCTGTATTCTCCTACCTGACATGCTGTCCAATCTGTAGATAAAGCAATGGTGGCAACGTACCTCACTTGAAGTAGAAAGCCTACTTCTTTTGAAAGAAGAAATTCAACTAATGCAAAACAAATTTTAGTCAACTACAAGATATATTTCAAGTAGTTATGACAACACTAAATCTACATCTAAACAGGATACTTGACATTTTGATAAAAGATCAGAAAGCAAAGACATGTTATGAAATACAGTTTCAAAAAATATGGCAAAATGCCTTTTAAAGCTCTATTTAACGGAAATAAAGTGGTAGGAATTACTAGTCTAAAAAAATATCTAACAAATTTGCTTTCTGGCTCATTTTTCATGAAGGGAATTGCTTTGAGCTTTAAAACAGTGCAGTAAGGACAGCTGGTAAGAGTCACATGACTCCCTGAAATAGGTGGTGGCACAACAGAGGATACAGGAAAAACAAGAACTGGCCGAAGAAACCACTGCCTATGACATGGCTTAATAGCCAGAGATATCATTTTCTATGACACAGCTTAACAGATAAAGAAAACACTGCCTATGGCATGGTTTAATTGGTCAAAGAAGCCACTGTCTGTCACAAGTCTGATAAACATTGCCAGAAATTTCCCAAAATGACTTCTGAACACCCACACTGAAGGAAGACTGAGCATGATGGAGATATGACAAATGAGTTTCAAAGAAACTACAAGACTTCCTTAATAGAGCAGATGTGAGCAGAACACGGGGGTCACTCAAAGCCTGATGCAGGCATCCTTCATGGCTCAAGGGTTTTCCATCAGTCAATTATCTTTCCTGATGGATCGGCTTTAGTCAGTAAAGGCAAATAAAAAGACAAAAAACAGGACACACAGTTTCTCTCCTTAGAAACAAAAAGTTTCACTGAATATTGCTTACCGGATCAAAGAAATGGAAAGACCAGTGTACCATCTGCCTGAATAAAACAGGAACCCTTGAAGAGTTTATTTTCTTAAATATCTCTGTCCACATTCTTCTCCTAGCCTGTTCAACACGTAAAACCTGAGGAAAGAACTGGTCTCCCTCCCGTTCAATCATAGCTGAACTTCATTCTCCCAAGTGCACTGGGTTAGACGTCGATCTGCTGGTGTGACTCGTGACTTGTAATGCACGAGCAGCTCTGTTGTGGAGAATGCTACCTTCTCTCAGAGACTTTATATGTCTACAAGTTAAAATGCTGCACAATCTTCTTGGAGGTTGAATACTGACATGCATCATTATCTTTTGCCTTTGGATATAATAAAATCTCTTCCATCTGCTCTCATCAGAAGTAGCTACCAGAAAGTAGCTTAAAGGGAAGAATTCAAATCCACCATTTTTCCTCCCATTGCTGCTGGAATTCTATTAAGACAGCTGAGTGACTGCTCACATGCGGCAGCTTTCATTAGTTATCGCTGTATGCTGTTGACAAAATAAACAAAAGGCAGGACTCTACAGTGAGCCAGTAAAATCAAAAATAGAGGGGACAAATGGGAAAACTACAAGGATTTTTTTTTTTTTTTTTTTTTGGTTTTTCGAGACAGGGTTTCTCTGTGGCTTTGGAGGCTGTCCTGGAACTAGCTCTTGTAGACCAGGCTGGTCTCAAACTCACAGAGATCCACCTGGAAGAGGAACACTTCTCACAATGAGCTAGTGGTCTCTCTAGACTTGTACTATGGGTACAGACAGAACTGAACACAGAAGACTTGAGAGAGTGCTGCTTCTGAAATTCGAATAGAGGAACAGTAGGACTCCTTTTTTGGTTCTGTTAATAATCTAAGGGCTGGGGCAAAAAGAGGGCATGCAGTATCGCAATTCCTCAAGAAAATGGTAATCAGTCTACCTCAAGATTTAGCAATTTCACTCTTAGGCATATACCCAAAAGAAGCACATTCATACAACAAGGACATCTGTTCAATGATGTTCATAGCAGCACTATTTGTAATAGCCAACTGGAAGCAGCCTAGATGCCCCTCAACTGAAGAATGGATAGAGAAAATGTGGTACATTTACGCAATGGAGTACTACTCAGCAGACAAAAATAATGGAATCTTGAAATTTGCAAGAAAATGGATGGAACTAGAAGAAACCATTCTGAGCAAGGTAACCCAAACACAAAAAGACAAACATGGTATGTACTCACTCATATGTGGATTTTAGACATAGAGTAAAGGATTACCAGCCTACAATCCACACTGCCAGAGAAGTTAGTAAATAAAGATGACCCTAAGAAAGTCATACATGGTCCCCTGGAGAAGGGAAAATGACAACATCTCCCAAGCAAATTGGGAGCTCGGGAAGAGGGGGGAGGGAGCTAGGAGAATGAGAAGGGAAGAAGAGGAGGGGTGAGGAGGACATGAGGGAGCAGAAAGGTTGAGTCAGGGGAAGAATAGAAGATATCAAGAATGGAGATACCATAATAGAGGGAGACATTTTAGATTTACAGAGAAATCAGGCCTAGTGAAATGTCTGGAGATCTACAAAGATGACACCAGCTAACAATCTAAGCAACAGAGGAGAGGCTACTTTAAATGCCCTCCCCTGATAATGAGATTGATGACTGACTTATATGCCACCTGATAGCCCTCATCCAGCAGCTGATGGAAGTAGATGCCGACACCCACAACTAATTACTGAACTGAACTGGAATCCAATTGCAGAGAAGGACCAGTGAAGAGCACAGAGGTCCAGACCAGGCTAGTGAAACCCACAGAAACAGCTGACTTGAACATTGGGGAGCTCTTGGTCCCCAGAATGATATCTGGGATACCAGCATGGGACTGACCTAGACCCCAGGAACGTGGGTTTCAGTGAGGAAACCTTGGAAATCTATGGGTCCTCTTGTAGTAGTTCAGTACTTATCCCTAGCATAGTTGTGGACTTTGGGAGACCATTCCACATACAGGGATACTCCCTGAGCCAAAACACACAGGGGTGGGCCTAGGCCCCATCCCAAAGGATATGATAGATTCTGATGACACCCTATGGAAGGCCTCACCCTCCCTGGGGCACAGAAAGGATATGTGATAGGTAGGGTTTTAGTTGGGGGTGTTGGTAGGGGAGGAGGGGAGGGAAAAGGAACTGGGATTGACATGTAAAACAATCTTGTTTCTAATTCAAATAAAAAAAAATCTGCAAAAAAAAAGAGTGCATGCATCATTGAAGTCTTTACTCATTTTTATATATGAAACATAGACTGTATTATACACAAAAAGAAGTTCACAATTACCTTTTTTACAGTTTTATCTGGTTCAAGAGCAATATCTGGAATGTTTGCATCAACCATCAAGGAGAACAAGTTCAAAATCAGATTTGAATACCTAAAAGAAGAAGAAAGAAAAGTGAGTTAGAATTTTAGATTTTTTTTTTTTTTTGCCTTATCAAGAACACTTCCAAAGTGGTGGCAACTGTAACTTTATGACTACTATTAATCCAAAGTTAGAGACAGTATGAGTAAATATGCAATTAGTCACTGTACTTCCACTAAAGTTCAACTCCTTGGAGTCACTCATGAGTGACTCATGGGATGATATTATTTCCCTTCCATTCATGTAGCCATGGCTAAATGACAACCTAGGTAGTCATAAGAAAGCATACACTTGTCATCTAAAAAGACTGATAGTCAATGTTACAAAACTCTAGTTGCAGTGAGAGTGTATTCCCTCTTTGTTCTTATCTATAAAGAATACATTTTCTGAAAATGATATGAATGTCATTATTAGCTAGAAACTCTAAAAGTTAACATTCCATGGTGTGAGACCTAGAAATTGTAATATGAAGACCCCAGCTTTTCCTTGAGACCACGTATGTATTCACTCACACTTAAGTTAGTCACTCTGTGATGTTGTTTGTAGTAAGGAATGTGAACTCAGCTCTACATTAATAACTTGCTTTTATTTTCTCACCCTTCCCACTACCAATGCTCCACCAGCAGTCTATAAAACACACTGTTTTCCTTCTGCTTTCAGTGAAACAGCTTTCACTGCAGCTATCAATCTATAACCTCTTGCCTGTCCCCTTCCTCAAGGTACCCTGGCAGAGCAATAATCACCTAAGGACATCTCCTCCTAAAAGTCTATAGAACCTCCCAGGGGTGCCACCCTGTGGTCAAAACCTTAACACACGGCCTACTGTGGGGAGAGTAGTTGAAACATCTATCAAAATCTTACATCTCACATCATTCTGAATTACAAAACACTAAATGCTATAATAGTATCCAAGGCAGGGAGGTCTGTTTTCAGTGATCTTATTTAAATTAGTATTAGATTAGTATTAGCTTCTCTAGCAATCAGAATAAGGCAAGAGAAATAAGTACATACAAATCAAAATTAAAATTGTTGCTATGTGTAGATGACATAATACTTGGTGAGGTTATAGGCACCAAGCCTGTATGATGGCCATACCACCCCTACCCAGGGATGGAGTGCAGGCAGGCATGCCTTAGATTAGGATTTCTACTGCACTAGGAGTTCAGTGACTGTCACTTTTGACTAACTGTCAGAGTTCTGTTCATGTCCAATATCTGAGTTTATCATCCAATCTTTTTAATCAAACCATGATAAAAGAAGCTCAGAGTAACAATGAAGAAGAAAGGACAGAGCAAAATCAACCTTGTCCAAAGTAGAATGAGTCAGGAGGCATTGAAGAGACCAAAAAATGAAAATTCTGAATTATCTCAAACAGCATCAAAATTGAGGTAGAGAAAGTGCTAGAAAACAAAATGACTCAAGTATCATGACTGTACCTACACCAGTGCAGTGGCTACATAGGATATAGTGAAACTGCTCCTGGTTAGTCTAGCCTCTAATAATGCCAGTTTCATAACTGATAGGTTACAGATGTAATAGTGGGAAAGCAAAATCACCTCTGATGCGGTTTATCATTATATATAGCAAATGTATATTGAAAAATGCCATTATGTCTATCCAAGAAAGGTCGGTCAGTAAACGTTTCCATAACTGGCTCTAGTGCTTTGTGAGACACAAGTACAATCAATCCCCTCACCTTGGCACACACACACCTGGCTCTCGTGTTCTGTGAACCACACTTACAATCCCCTCACCTTCGCAGGTGGAGAAAGGCTGTATAGCACTGCTTTCGGAACTCTTGGTACTGCTCGCTCTGTGTGCCACCCATTCCTTCTACCATCTCTTTATTCAACTTCATTGGAGGAGGAAGAGGCTTTGGATCTCGGCCCAAGATATATCCAAAATCTATGTGGAAGAGTTTGCCTGGATGCAAAACAGAAACTAAGTCATTTTCACAATTATCTTTATAAACCAGGACGGAGATATTATAGACAATTCATGAAAGTGCCTCTTTGAAAAACATTAATTCATTAAATTATTCTATACTTTTAAATGTGCCCTTCAAAACACAGTGTAGTTCAATTCTTGGAAATAAAATAAAAGCAAGCTCAAAACCCATCCCAATTAATATTAATTTAAATTTTTTATCTCATATTTAGAATTGCATAATAAAGGAGCAAATGTCTGATCAACTCGGAAAGGAATCAGGCTCAGCAAAGAATCTCTTGTTCATTAGTGTGAATGAACTGCTCTTTATGAAGCAGACAGCACTTCTTTGATCTTAGCATTCCTAAAATAAAACCCTGACTATTATGAAATTATGACTGGTAAAAAAAAAAAAAAAATCCTTCTAATTGCAAGTCGTAGACTTACTTTATCTGCTCCCTAGCTGTAGACTGGGGATCTGAACACTGTACTAGCAAGAGCTGAACGTAGCTACAATTCCTCCAAATGAAGTCTTACATCATAATCTCAGGGCAGACACACAGGAATTGGATCACTCTGCTCGGTGGTGATTCACCACACAATCCATGAAATACCTAATGATTTATAAGATGTCATGAAGCAAGGATGCTCTACACTGAATTCTTAGAGCAGAGACTTGAGACTTATTGTTGTTATTCCTGCCTCAGAACAGCTTCTGGCACACAGGAAGCACCAACTATTGAGGGAAGTAATTCACTAGCTTAGAAAGCTAACTAAACTGAATTTACTGTTCATGAGCACAATCGAAGCTGTGCAAATCAATTTTCCACACCGACTCCTGGTTAAGACGTTGGCTATGCCTTCCTATTCACTGCTAATCCTGAGTTCCAGCACAGTCACTGTGTCCCGGGAAGACATGCATCAGTGATGGACACAGAGCCTCTATGCTTCTAAACTCTGGGGTCCTTGTCACTGTGGAGGAACAAGCCTTAGAAACAGGAGCATAATTAATCAAAATACAAAAGAAACTTACACCTGCTTGCAACCTTGATGAAACCTGTCCTAGTGTCACTTTCTAAATTGTAGAATCAAAAGAGAATATTGTAGCACAGTACCGAGTACAGGGTAAATGCTCTAAAGGCCAGTTGCCACTACCACTGTAACACTCGCACTCCTTCTCCTTTCCCTTCCCCCATCCCTCCATCTCCCTCTCCTTCTCTCTCTTTTTCTGTGTGTGTGTGTGTGTGTGTGTGTGTTTGTGTGTGTGTGTGTGTGTGTGTGTGTGTGTATCACATGCACGGTAGATGGTCAAGAAAAACTAAACAACAACAACAACCATTAAGGGAGAGATGATTAAAGTCTTAACTGGTTCTGAAGGGGGAGGAAACGATTTAAACTGATAGGATTTATTCAAAATTAAATTAAGCCCTTTACCAGCCAATAATCAGGTCTCTTAAAGCAGCTCATAAATATTTATTTTAAATACTTCAAATATGTAAAAATGAAAACTCTGAACTTCTCTCAAAAATAAATCTTGCTGCTGGCAAGATGATGGCAGGATAATTAACACAGATGCCACCTCCCTTTCTGCAACTTTTAGACATCTTTATCAGAAGAAGGAACTAAATGATTAAATTGGACATTTTTAGGGAAAAAGAGTCAAGGAAAGTGTGCACAACAACTCAGCTGCAAATATTAAGCCTGGGAAAGAGTTCTCACAGCACAGGGAGAAGGTCATGGGCACATGAATGTATATCCTAACTGCCCGGAGACTCACAGAATAAATGGCTGTTACAGTGAAACAGGTACACGGAAAAGCCAACTCTCTTCTACTGGGTCATCACCCTGTCCTTTCCTAAATAATGAAGTGGTCAGATCATGTAGGACTGGGTTTGCTTTTTATGACTACTTCTGGTTAGATGGTACAAGTGAAAGAAAGACAAGGAGTTACAGCCTGAGACACCCAGACATCACCAGAGAAGGGAGTAATGCTTTGTAACAGTTCACGAGGCTCCTGTAGCCTACAGCAGAGCACACATTCCCTAAGCAGTTGCTACCACACTAAAGACTACACTATAACATATTCACTCATCTTTCTTCCCTACTAAACTCACAATGAGCTAGTAAGAGTTCAAAATAGTCATATTCCACTATTACTATCCCAAAGCCTTAAGCCAAGGTCCTCTTCATTCCAGCTACAGCACAAAAATATAAATAAAAAATAATTATCAAAAGTTATGGTAACTTAATGCATCATTTCACTTGAGTCCTGTGGTGATGTGATGAGAATTTCCCCCATAGGCTCATGTTTGAATGCTTGGTCCCCAGTTAGTGGGATTGTTTGGGAAGGATTAAGAGGTATGGCCTTGTTGAAGGAGGAGTGTCCCTGTGGGTGGGCTTTGAAGTTCAAAAGCCCAGGTGCTGTCCCAGTGCCTGCTACCTGCAGATCAGGATGTAAGCTCTTAGCTCCAGTGCCAAGCCTGTCAGCTGGCCTGCCTGCAACCAGACTCCCTGCCATGATGGTCGCAGACAAACAAACTGAAACTATAGCAAGCCCCAAATTAAATGTTTCCTTTTATAAAAGTTGCTTTGGTCATGGTGTTTCACCATAGCAACAGATCAGTAACTAAAGCAAGTTCTACCATGACTGATCATTCCAACTAAGCTATGGTTTCATCCATAGACATTAACCCTGAATAACAAAAATCCCTGTCACTCTCATGCCAGTTTAAATTTGTAGCTTCCTGCTTTCCCCAGGATGGTATAACAATTCAATAACAAAGTAAAACACCTCTCCTGATCTTTTAAAAAAGAAAGACATTACAAGGCCTTCTGATAAAGGCCTTCAATTTCATGGTGGATACACAGTGCCCTCTGCTGCTCAACTAAGCAAAGACCCAACAAGGACTCAAACCAAGAAAGGAAAATTTAGGGAGATCTGTAATGGAGATTTCTGGCTTGCATTTCAGCACCTAACCTTTAATCATATTTTAATTATTCATATTCAGTGAATCACCTTACTTCATACATGCTTAGAGGGCCTCCCGAGCCAGTCCCTTGCCAGCCCATCGAAACTCCCTGGCGCACCAGTGACTTAAATCTGAAGACTTCCACCTCTCACATCAGGGGACTTCTCATTACTTTGCATAACCAGCACCATCAAAGCACAGTGTCACTCTGACTTTTGCTATGCTGGCAATGAGAATAGAGCAGAGACATTGCACACCAGCTGTTGAGACATGGCAGCTATATCAGAGAACTCAAGGTTCTCAACTTCTAATATAGTGCAAGATTTGTGTTCATGGCATAATGGACCAAAACACACAAGATTTATGATGCTACCATAAATCTTTCCGCCAAAAGCCGCCGAGCCCCACTGCCACGTGTGCTCTCTACGCCAACCACCCGCCCGAGTTAGGGCCCAAATGAATACACAGAGACTTGTATTAGTCCTGCCTAACTTGCTGTCATTGGCCAAACAGTATTTTATTCAACAATCAATAAGATAAACATACACAGAAGTACATTCCCAATCGTCTCCTCTTTTCTGTCTAAATAAAAAGAAAGAAAACTTATCTTTTATAAAAACTGAAGAAAACTATAACCATAACTGTCTTTAACTCTATCAAAGACCACAGAAGGAAATTATATAAACTCTAGAATTGACAGAGACATCCACTACCTGGACAGTCACCCAAAGTTCCTCTGTAACGTTGGGGCATCCATCTTCAGCCCATAGGCCATAGTGTGTCTGGCACACTTCTCCATTTTAACAGGAACCCTTTAGTACTGTCTTGTTTTGTAAGTTCAGTAGTCACTTTCTTGTGTGTCCTGTTTGTCCAGTTTATACAGCAACAAACAGTACAGGCAAGAGCAGTTTCTTGCCCAAATGGCTAATCTTGCCATGTTGAAAGCAAACTCCATAACCAGTTTCTTCAATGCCCATGGCTCCTTTCTGACATAATTGGTGTGTCAGGAGCAGTTGTGTCTCACTGCCAAGAAAAACCCTAAACCATTTAAATGCCATATTTCTGTAGGTCTTTGAAAGGTTTGAAGAATACCTAACCATCTCAAATACATCTCTGTAAATCTAGAAAACCTAACTAACCTAATTATAAGTTCTGACTACTATAGGTAAAAGATCTGTATAAACATAATACCTAAACAAGAGGAGACATACATATCAGACATGGCCTCTTAAAGAGGCAAATGTACAATTTTCAGGAATTGGTACTCTATCTAGAGTTTGATGGAGTGTTAACCCTGTGGTCTGCATTGGACCGGAAGGACAGAAAGGGAGACTGAAACCATACGTGACAGATATTAGAATGGATATTTCTGCCTCATAAACAAAAAGTTAAAGATGTATATAGAAAAGATTTCTGATTTGTTTTTAAAGGGCAAATTAAGACTTCATCAGCTGACTGGAAAAGATCCAGCAGAAATTATAGTACCTTTAACTAATGATGAAATTTCCTCCTTATGGAAGGATAATGAATATTGGCAAATCGCTCTTACCGACTTTTTGGGAACAATTAGTAACAACTACCCCAAAACCGACAGAATTAAATTCATAAAAAAGACAGTCTGGATTCTTCCACACATTGTAAGACAAACTCCCATTTCTGGAGTTCTTACCTTCTACACTAACACTAACAAGTCAGGTAAGGCTGGTTATAAAGCAGGTGAGGTAATTAAAGTAGTTCAAAGTCCATACACATCTGTACAGAAGGCAGAATTATATGCAATTCTCATGGTGCTTATGGATTTCACAGAACCTCTTAACATAGTTACTGATTTCCAATATGCAGAGAGAGTCATCTTGCACATAGAGACTGCAGAATTTGTCCCTGATAATACTGAACTAACCTCGTTGTTCTTAAAATTACAGGAAACAATCAGAAACAGAAGTAATCCTCTGTACATTACACATATCAGATCCCATACGGGTCTGTCAGGCCCACTAGCACAAGGCAATGACGAGATTGATCGTTTATTAATTGGCACTGTGGTAGAAGCCTCAGAATTTCATAAAAAACATCATGTAAATAGCAAAGGTTTAAAGAAGGACTTCTCCATCACTTGGCCACAAACCAAGAAGATAGTGAGGAACTATCCTACTTGTTCCTTTTATAACCAAACTCCGCTGCCAGCAGGCTGTAATCCTAAAGGCATTTGGAGGAATGAGATCTGGCAAATGGATGTCTTTCACTTTACAGAATTTGGAAATTTGAAATATGTGCATCATACCATTGGCACATTCTCAGGTTTCCAATGGGCTACTGCTCTCAACTCTGAAAAAGCTGATTCCATTATTACACACTTACTAGAGGTGATGGCAGTTATGGGCATACCTGCACAGATAAAAACTGACAATGCTCCAGCATATGTCTCCACAAAAATGGAACAGTTCTTCAAATATTATAACATAAAGCATGTCACAGGTATACCACACAATCCTACAGGACAAGCAGTTGTTGAGATTCTAATAGGATGCTTAAGGAGATGTTCCATAGGCAAGCTGGTAAGTCAAAACACCCCAAAAATAGGTTACATAATGCTTTATTGACACAAAACTTTCTTAATGCCAATGACAAAGGACAAACAGCTGTGGGAAGGCACTGGACTATGGAAAAAACTGCTGAACTGAATCAACCAGTGTACTTCAAAGATGTACTGACCTCAGTATGGAAACCCGGACATGTGTTACGTTGGGGTAGGGGTTTTGCATTTGTTTCCACAGGAGAAGAAAATCTTTGGATACCATCAAAATTGATCAAGATTCGGAGTTGAAAAAGACAACCATCTAGACAAGGATGACTGACAGGTATTTACTGAGGTATATCTCATAACTAAAAGAAAGCCTCCCAAAGGAATGGGAAGTGCTTTGTTTTTATCTTCACAGGAAAACCCACCTCCAGAAGTCAAAGGACAATACATGGGTAGATACTTAAAGGAAAGAAGGTAGCTATAACCATCAAACAAAAGGAACGTGCCATACAGTAAACTTGACAGCTGTCTCTCAAATAACTCTATTTCTCTTCATTTCCTAGTCCCTATTCAATTAAATCAACGCTGGATTTAGAGTTTGATTTGGCTTTCCTCCCCTAAAATCCAAGCATGTTATTTAACTAAATTTTAAAGTTTCTGTGTTATATCAAGAAGCCAATTGATGTAATACAGAATAAATGAAGAATTTGAAGACTATCTTTTGTCTTTTCTTGGCTCTTTCTTTCAAGACCTACACCCTCTCATAATTGTCATTTTTCAATGGTTGCCTTTCCCAGTACACATACATGTGCAAGCAAACATTTCTCTGCTGACACTTATGTTTGAGTCCCATACAGCCAATGAAGACGCGCCTGACGACAATCCCTGAATGCTCCAGAAAAAGAATTGGGCCATACCTCTCCGACTGCTGGATTCAACTTACTCCGTTTCGACTGACACTCCGACCAGAGCCTCGAGTACTGACTTCAATCAAGTTGAAGATTTCAACCTAGATCTTCAACCAAGGAAATCCCATCTAACATGGACTGGAGATAGCCCATTAGAGACGTTCCCTGTACTAACATTTTTTTTTCCCCCCCACAGGACCCCACGAGGCTACCATTGTCCCATTTCAGCAGGAAGTGACTTAGAAGATGCTACACCCCTGCTCCCCATTACTGTTTATTAGGGTAGTGTAAGCCTAGTTAGGAATAACTTTCTTATTGTTTAGAGTTGGGAATGGAAGGAGGTGTTCAAGTTAGACACCCTTTCCACACGACTTTAGGGCTTAGCTGGAATAGACATAGTTAGGAAGTGCAATAGCAGATTATTGTATCTTCTTATATTTCACCTTTATGATCATTAATTTTGATGTTTTACACTATTAAGTTTTAATCCTCTTTTAGACTAAAAGGGGAATTGTAGGGAGACACTGTAGCCCCGCCTCCTAGTAGCCCCGACAGGTGTGCCGGGACACGCCTGTGAGGGTGTGGTCAGGGGAGGTCTAAGGTGACTTGGGAACAATTCTTAAGGGACCACGCACAAGTGAATAGCACTTTCTCTCTGGCCTGGCTGCCTTGCTGCTCCTGGCACGCTCTGGATTTTGTTTTGGCTGGTGTTTATCTGAATAAAGAAAAGTTAGCCTTAAGGGACCACAGATCATCCTTGAGCACACGCGGCACGCAATAATCAACAGGATGATGGTTAAAATGAGGCATTTTAAAATAAAACAGCTAAAATATACTTCCTGCAATGAACTAAGTCAAAATTCACTTTGTTAAAACTCAGACATGACACTATTTATAGATAATATAATTTGAAACATTACCATCTGTGCCCTAAACCAAGAATTTTGAAAACATTTCTTTGGTATTCTTTTTCTTTTATTTATTTTTTTAAACTTTTTAGACAAGCTCTCACTGTAGAGCAGGCTGGCCTGGATCTTACTCTGCAGTCCAGGCAGGCTGGTCTTACCTTATAGTGACTGATCACCTGCCTCATCCTTCCCAGTGCTGGGAGTACAGGTGTGAGTTATCACACCCAGCTAACCTTATGCTTGCCTATACTTATTTTTAAATTAATTTCCCTAGTAAAGAAGACTTAAAATGTTTACTGCAGGATATAACTGGATGAATTACTAGGAAGATGAATTAAATAAACAAATAACCTTAGCTGGGTAGTGGTGGTGCACACCTTTAGTTCCAGCACTCAGGTGACAGAGGCAGTTGGATCTCTATGAGTTGGAGGCCAGCCTGACCTACAGAGTAAGTTCCAGGACAGCCAAGGCTACACAGAAAGAAAAAAAAAAAAAAAGAAAGAAAGAAAGAAAGAAAGAAAAGAAAAGAAAAGGGAAAAATGAAAACAGGGCAAAAGAGAAAAACATCTTGCTTTTTAGAAAGATAAAGAATGTTCCTCACAAAGATTTCTTGGAAGCTTGTTATCTAATGGCAAACTTGAAGCGCCCTCTGGTGGAAACTAATGTAGGCTTAAAACTGTAAAAATTCACAATCTGATTTCTATAGCAATGAGACCTAGCAAAACAACAACAACAACAACAACAAAAAACCCTACATGGATATCTCTCCAAATTTCATCTTAAAAATCAACACACACCACAGAGATCATGTCCCACAATACATAGGAGTTGCTATTCTATTTTATTTCAATTTTTTTTCCTCTGAGTTTTCTTCTAAGGGTTTCCTCTTTTCTTCTTAATCATTTTCATACAATAATTTTGATCATATTCTTTTCTTTCCCTCCTTACCTTTCTGTCCACCCAACTTCCTGGTCTGTCTGTCTGTCTGTCTGTCTCTCTCTCTCTCTCTCTCTCTCTCTCTCTCTCTCTCTCTCTCTCAAAAAATAAAAAAGGAAAAGAACATGAAAGTCAAGAGATAAAAAAAAGACAGAAAAGACCAAATAAAATAAAATAAAATAAATCAAAAAATAACCCAAGAAAAAGTACATAAAACACCACAGACACAAGTAGCATGAGATGTGGTGCTGGCAAGACAGCTGCTTTGCAGTGTCGATGGCTGTAACAGCTCAAGCCAGGATTAATAGGAACCGCTGTAGTTCTGGAAGGAGCTAAAGGAGAGACAGAAGAGAACTTCTTCCAAATGAGAATGTTCTCAAACACATCATGACACTTTTAAATATCTTTTTGGTAAAGTGGTAAACTAGTCAAGAACCTCTGTGACAACCAGAAAGTGTCCTCTGGTCTTGGTTACTACAGAGACTGTCTGATCAACACAGGAACATGGCATCCCAGACTCAAATTCAACAAAATAAATTTCGCATACAATAATTCAAAATGAATATGGAAATTCTATTACAGTATGTGAGTTAGCAGGGTTAAAATATTAACAATTAGATTACATTCAACTATTCCTTTAAATTCTGGTTATCATAATCAGAGGGATGAAAAAAAGACAGAGAAACATCTACATAGGAGGAAAGAAGCCTTTAAACAGAAATTTGAAAATCTAGTTTCTACAAAAAGGTACAGACACTTGGATTATTTAATTCAAAAAAAGGACTACACAGAAGAGCCAGGATGATTAGCTACCCATTGCTCCAACCCCACCTTCCTGTTCACTTAGCTAAGTGCTGGCTGCCTGTGGCTTTAGAGGCATGGGGTTAACTGACAGACAAGGCCCCTGCTCTCACAGGCTTTGTGCCCTGACTGGGAGATGACTAATGACGAGTAAGTGTTGGCATAAACAAACACCTTCAACCAACATAAAGAAGACAGAATGAAGTAGTAAGAATAGAATGACAGAATAAGGTACATGTTGCTAGGGACCAAACAATTACAAGTTTGCTAAGAACATCCTAATTCAGCCCAGACAATAACCAAAGTCTGCCCTGCAAAGATGTGAGAACAACTTTTCAGAAAGAGGAAACAAGGGTATTTGTCTTGTGACAGGAGTGATGTGACACACAGACAGAAGATGAGCTGGGGAGATTTTACGTTGGTGGCTTCAATAAAGGACAATGAAAATGCAGAACTGGCACATTACTGATGGGTCTCAGAGCTAAGGAATAGACTTACTAACAAGGGTGAAGGTGAGAAGAGGCCAGGAGAGACATTAGTGGGCTTCTGGGACTGGGCTGTTAGCTGCTGAAATGGAAGGGAGGGAAGAAGCAAGGCTGTAGGGAGGCAAAACTGAAGAGAAGGCTGCTCCTGTGAATTAGAATTCAAGGAAGCAGCTGGCTATTCCACGCTGAAGGAAAGGAACAGAGAGATGTCTAGAGCTGTAGGTTTACAAACTGTACTTAGAGATCAGGCAGGGGGTGTAAGCTAGAATCTCAGTACTGCGAGGCTGAGGAATAAGCAAACAGATGAGCTAATAAGTTAGCATGAAAAAGGGAGAAAGGTGTGATCAGTCCTTGTACTCCATGGAGAAAGGAAACCACAAGATAGCTGCTAAAGAAAGACACCTATGGGAAGAGGACAAGGAACAATGTAGCCAGACATGCTCAAAAAGAGTCCGTCTACCTGCATACATGGCTTTCTACAGAGGCTCTGCATGCAGTAGGGGTTCGAGGGTCATTCTCACGCTCCCTGCTTAAGTGCTCTTGCTTAGCCCTTACAGTGCCCCATTTTAAGGGACTTCAGAAGAATCTAGGACCAGTGAGATGGCTCGACAGCGAAAGGCAATTTCCACACTGTCCCAAAAACCTCAGCTGGACCTCCTGAATTAACATGTTAGGCAGAGACAACTGGTTCTTGACAGTTGTCCTCTGACAACCATACATACATCATAGCACATGTGCAACCACATACACATACAGAAAAGAAATAAATTTTTAAACAACTTATACTTTATCAACAAGTATGCAACTTATTTTGTTAATAAGTTGATTCTAGGATAAAGGAAAAAGCACCACATACAAAAATACATCATCTTTTTTCTCTCCTCTCTTTTGTTTTTTGTTTTTTGAGACAGGCTGTCCTGGAACTCACCCTGTAGACAGGCTGGCCTTGAACTCACAGACATTTATCTGCCTCCTAAGTACTGGGATTAAAGGCATGCACCACCATTCTCCGGTTAAGCATATATCTTCAAATGTTACTGATTTCTTACCTGTTTTTGTTAACAGAAGGTTATCCAGGTGCCGGTCTCCAACTCCAAGAATGTACGTAATCACACAGTAGCCAGCTGGAAGTCACCAGAAGTTGGGAAAGACACACTCAGCACTTAGGTTACACGCCACTGACCATAAAAGTATCCACACTACTTTAGTTTCGACTTGGTTTTTATCATCTCTTATTTCCACACTAAGGAAGCTGAGATCTCCTGGCCTGTTAGTCATGATTCCCCTTGATTTTCACTGTCTCTGATCTCCCCACTAAGGAAGCTGTGGTCTCCCTGTCTCTGGATTTGTTAGTTATTATCCTGAACACTAGAGAAATTAGTATTGGCAATAACAAATCTTGAAGAATTTTTGTCAAATTATCAGGTTTTTTTTTTCTAGTCTCAGAAGCTAAATTAAGCTTTGTGAACTTTAACTGAAGTAGCCATTTAGCATTTCTCATTTGAAACAGATATGCTAATAAATACATATACGATAAATTGTCAGTCATCCCGTAATCTATAACAAGCTTATATGTTATACAAGCTGTACCAATGGTACAACCCCAGTATTGTCTCTTTTTAATCCTTCCTTTACAATGTGTTATAAAATAATCCCTTAAAGAAATAAAAACTAGTTCTTAGGAATAGACGCTGCACGGTGACTAGCACACATGACTGGAAATGATAAAGAAACCAGAAAGCATGGTCCGTCCTTCCTTCCTTCCTTCCTTCCTTCCTTCCTTCCTTCCTTCCTTCCTTCCTTCCTTCCTTCCTTCCTACCTTCCTGGAACAGATAACTTCAAAGGCCATAAGAGTTGCTGTCCAAACAGATCTGTTAGTTTTGCTTAGTGTTAATAAAAACAATTATTTCTGACTGGGGTTTTCCCCTTTACTTCACTTAATGATAATGACTCAAAATAGGACTTCAGTGGGAATCACTAGACTCCAAGACAGCCAAATGGCAAACTGAGTGAGGCAAAGCCTGAATTTATTACAATTAACATCACGCATACTTTGTCATCTCTGTCATTTCAAAATACCAAGGATTTCTTTCACACCTTATACCTTTTACTTATTTTCTTGTGGGACATTTCCATCTTTACATGCTGTAACTATTAATCAATACAGCATCCTCAGTACGGCCAGCTTTGCTTCACTCGTGCATCTTTGAAGAGACAGCAGCCTGAAACACTTACCACAGCTTTTGACGTAAGTGTCCATGACCTCGGCACTGATGCCATTGGGTCCAGTCTCGCTTGGGGCATATTTCCTGAAAAAGTTCTGAAAAGACATTGTAAGCAAGTTTACAATGTACTACATTTAAACAGGTTAGGCTTACAAAATCATGAATGGCAGAATTTGGTAATACATAGTCTTGCAAGAGCCTGGAGACCCTTGGGTGACTTCTTTCACATTAACAGGTGGGCCCACCCATTTACGGTGGGAGTTTGAATCCATGAAGTGGAAAGTCCACAGCACACTTAGGCCACAGGCTTCTGTTTTCAGCTTCCTGACACCTCAGGAACCTGACAAAAGATCTGGAATACATGAGGGACACCTATAGACTGATCAACACACACACAACACAAACAAGAGGAGCAGGGCAATGTGAGGAAGCACTTCGCAGGAGGATTGCCATGTGCATCTTCAAATGCTCAACCTTGTACTCAAGCAAGAAAATGCAAAGGAAAGCTACACTGAGATTCCAAAAGTTAGAAATCTCATCATGAGGAGTGTGTGAGACCTTCCTGACAGGGGCTCTTACATAAGTGGGAATGGAGAGAGAAGGTGAAACTACTGGGGAAATAACTTTTGAATTCAATTAAATCTGAAAAACAAAATGACATGAGCTGCTAACTATCTGCAAACATCAGCAATAGAATCTTTGGAGGAAATCTGCACTTAAGAAAACAGCATACACAATCTACACCTTTAGGAACAGGTGACATAAACATCCCTGGACAATCTGATGGCTAAGGGAACCACAGACCACCAAAGCACACTCCAGTGCCATGACTAATGCTTGCTACAATGAAAGGACACACAAACAGTTCTTACTTCCAAAGAGAACAAAGACACACAGAAAGAAAAAAAAAAAAGTAGAAAAAGGGACTTAATTTTAACAGAGTCCTCCTTCATCAGCTGTATTTCATAGGACGCCATTACCTGTATGCTTCCCTCCGTGTCAAGAACTTCTGCAACAGGAACTGACTGGATGAATTGCATGAATCCTACAAGGAAGGAAATGCACAGCATTAAGCAGCAAGCTGGGCACAGTCTGGTCCCATTGGAAGATCCGGTACACTGAATTAAGAATCACTCCTCAGGCACCCATCAGGAAGGTCTGACACACCGCGTTTGTTCATTTTGTTTTTGTGGGCTGGTTAGCCAGAGGAAGTCAAGGCTCTGCTGGGCATACCTTCCCCCTTAGTGGACATTCTATTCTGTTCCAAGAGCAAGAAGGTCCAAGGCCACTTCACACTGATCACAGAACTATTGAGCAACTGTTTTCAATTAGTTTAATTCATCTGCATGTTTCCCTAGTTTAATTCATCTGTATGTTTCCCTAGCTTAATTCATCTATATGTTTCAATTAGTATTAGAAAATACACATAATTCATGTGTATTTTCACCAGTTAGCATGAAGAACACAAAGTAATAGACTATATTCTTCAAACCCAGAATCCTTCCCCAACTTTAAAACTGTACAAATTTAGAAATCATTCTAAGAAGTCTAAAGTTTTGTCCCCTCAATCCATCATCTATCATGTCCTGAAAACAAGAGAAAGGGATGTACAAACTCCTTAGATTAGAAAAGAAACTAGAGGAGAACAGTATGCAAAATGGTGAGAGTAAGATGAGGGCCAGTCAGCCTGGGACAAGAAGATCATTAAACAACAAACACATGAAAAAACTAAGTGAAGGAGGCAGCAATATTTCTGGATACACCAAATATTATCTGGATTTGGTGGCCCTGGCTTTCTAACAACTTGTGGGCAAAAGGTATCCCTGCAGAGTGCAAATACGAAAGAAAATAAAAACAACCTACATTCACTCACTTCAACAAGCATTTACTAGTTTTCTATTATGTAATATAAACTATATTATATGTGGGGGGGAAAAGATATTTATCCCCAACCACACATGCTGTTTAAAGCTCAGGTTTTACTGTAATAAACATCATAAAGTCACCAGGCACTAGGGTCATGTTTTTAAGAAGCAGAGTGTTAACAGGTGAACCTGTACAGGAAATGAACCATTACATACTGATCCCAACACCTTAAAGCCCTGAGAAAGAAAGAACATCAGTGAAACAAAGACTATGAAATAGGGGCAGCAGCAAAGAGATCGCTGGATACAGCCACAGGGGCCTCTCAGCAAGTCACAACTCAGTTAGTGGCCTCCCCTTTATCCTTGTCCCAAGAGCAAATAAAGCTAAAAATAAACTTATGCAGGAAAGCAAAAAGGCGTACGCGTGCGCGCACGCGCGCACACACACACACACACACACACACACACACACACACACACACACACACACACACACAGCACAATTGCACTTTCAGAAAGATCATTCTGAGGAGAAAATGTGAAGAGGACAACATCACCTAGCAGAGCTGGGAATGTTAATGGAGGGGTAAAACATGTAGGAGGTGCTTGGTAAGTTTCTAGACCTGGATAAGTCTCTCCACTGATGCAGAAATCCAAATCAGACCAAATCAAATTGAATTAGAAAAAGCCCATTTTTAATGGATACAATGCTCTCGGATGGCCTTCCAGCCCCCCACAGAGGGGATGGGAAAGGGAGACCGGAAAAACCACAAGTCTGTTCTCTGGGGGACAATTTAAATAAATACCCTGTGGGAGTGATCTTGAGTATCTCTGGGGGAGTGGCCATGATTTGGTGGGCTTTCTGAGATGCAGCAGGGTTTGGAGGGAGATGGGGGAGGAGGGCTTGAGTGGAACCTCCACCATAACATCCCAGACACTTTGGGTATATGGATGCCAGGGGCTGGGGCGAAGCTTTCTTTCACCTTAACAGTGCAGATCTATATAACTCACGACAAGCATCAGCCAGTCTCAAGCTATCCAATATCATGAAGACTTACAGGTGCACACAATATGCATACATATGAACATATGAACATATTGTAAAATATAGCAGACAATACACTTGCAGAATGAATGGCTTTGTAAGCCAAGTGCGGTTCAAGGCCTTTCTGGACCACAGAAATTCTCAAAAGGACTAGGTAGGCAGATAGGAGAAAATACTGTGAACAATAGCCAGTCAGAAGGCAGAGAAATGTTTATTCCGATGTGAAAATAAAAACAGGAGGGAGAGGAGAAGTATGGAAGGAAAGTGGTGGGGAAAGGAGAGAAGGAAGGAGGAAATGAAAAAGGTAAGTGAACACATAAAAACAAAGAAGAAAGGAACACAGAGAGAGAAAGGGGAAGAGAAGGAAAGGAAGAGGATGGGAAACTGAAGAAAGCAATCATGATGTAAAATGAACTCACCATGTTTTGTACTGGTGGCTAACACCTTGTAAGGTGTCAATTTCAAATCCAGATTTTCTTTCCGTAGCAGCTTTTGATTGAAAGATAAAACACATTAAATGAATGTAAAGACTGGAGGCAGGCTCATGGACACATATCACAGCACAGTCATATGATGAAGACACAAGAGGAAATCTTAGGGGTAACATCTTATGTAACTCTCAGTGTCAAATGAGCTAATATGTCTGGGTGATAACACAACATTTTCACCTAATTAGACTATGTCAAATGTCATTGTTCTTCCTAATGTTTCATAATGACCTACCGGGACACAAAGTGGCATAAACGGCAGAAGCAAAGGCAAAGGGGACTGGAGTTTCTGTAAAAACCAGAGGCTGCAATGACATTTAGCAAAGATCTAGCTCATGAGATTGCTAAGTCTGTAATCCTGAGAACTTCAGAAGAAATATTATATGGAACATGTACAATCCCACTTGCCACGAGAGCCACTTTAAAGTGACCAAAATAAGCTTGTTCAAGATAAAGTGGAAATTGCTGAGCTTTGTAGCATTATAAGTAAATGACACAACTATTTCTGGGTCTGGGAACATGATAAACTGTAGTTTCTAAAAGAGGCAATGGCCCCACCAGCACAAACTCATGATCACCTTGTCCATGAGAGAGATGATCTGAAGAATAAGCTGATCTTGACGCAAGTCGTCTCCATGCTTAAAAATAACTGGGTATTTGCCTCCATCTTCTGTCTTAAAGAACAGCTGTGCAGGCATAAGAGCACTCTGCAAAAGAAAGATACTTCCTGAAAACTGGGATGGAAACTAGTGAATGAACATCTCATACAAGAGGAAATGGAGACAATCTGCTAAAAGCACAGAGGCACAGAGCCTTAGAACTGACCCAGAAAGAAACGTGTGGTGCCAGGCAAGGAGACTATATGGTAGAAAGATCAGTTTTGGAATCTCAAACCAGAAGGGACAGGAATGCAACCAGGTAGCAGCAGAGTGACCTTACAGACTCTTTAAGTTGTCCTCATCTGTAAACCAAGGTTACCACTCAGCTAAAACAGCAGGAAACCTCGGGGCCCAAGCCTAACACCTCTGGTGCCAGATGTAGACCTGGTTCTAGATATATGTTCACCACATTGTTTTGGTGTCAGAGACCTACTGGAGCAATAATGTGAAAGAATGCCATTCAAAAATGTACAAGGTCAAAGTCAAGAATGCTGGTTTTTATTGTTGTTGTTTTTATGTATACAATGTTCTGCCTCATGCCAGAAGAGGGCACTAGATCTCATTATAGATGGTTGTGAGCTGGGAATTGAACTCAGGACCCGTGGAAGAGTAGCCTATGCTCTAAACCTCTGAGCCATCTCTCCAGCCCCAGAGAATGCTAGTTTTTAATGCCTATTACATACCATTAACTGTATCTTTGAGGCTCAAAATTCATTTGTAAGTTGATATTATAAATATCTGTGAACTTTGCCATAAACCTTCTAAATTAGGTTAGCTATATGCTTAAATCAGCATGAGTCGAATGAGAAGAATCACCACCTCACATCAAAGGCAGCCCAAGATCACCACAGCGGAGATTACTGGTCACAACACCATTCTGAGAGAGGCTATGGGTCTTTATTACTGAAAGGAAAAACATATAGAATGAAATTTTTGGAGAGATTTCTAACACAAATGAGTCCAATATAATCTATGAAGTATAAAATCCAAGTAACATAAAAAGAATCAGAGGGAAGAACAAACAAGTGGACAAGCAATCAGCAAAGTGCTAACGACAGAAGTGGTGGACACACAGCTCTTCCATGAAAACCCAACTGTGCTGTGTGCTTGAAAACCACCTACAAAAAAGGGGAAAAGCAAAAATAAAATAAAATAAAATAAAATAAAATAAAATAAAATAAAAAATAAATAAAAAAATCACTTCTGAGAAGCTATGCAATAGAAACACTGGTGGACTGACAATCTGAATTTCAAACCACCTTCATTCATTTTGGGTATTCTGGTATCAGCCCTGATGAATTGTCTTTGTAAATCAGCTCTAGCTGACTCCATGACAACAAAGGACCCAGAGCCATCTTCCAAAGGAGCCTCTGCTGTGCCCTTCATATGCTGAAAGAACACATGACACCTACAGCAAGAAGAGGACTCTCACTGCACACACTGCATCAATCCCAGTGCCTGCAGTAGTCTACAATCCACCAAGATGGAGCTTTGGCTACCAGGATAAAGTCTACAAAATACTCTAAAAATCTTGGGAAAAGAAGTCCTTACTTCAGATGAAAAGACTTTTTAACAATACAATAGGAATCCTAACCCCTGAAGCTACATGCAAATCCCTCAACACATGCTCAGTACCAGAACAGTCTAAGGAACAAGTCATCACTTTCTGGGTCCCTGGTATGGATGACACAAATGATTTGGAGTAGCTGAGAGTAATAGTAACTTCCTCATACGACTAGGCCCAAGTTACAACTCATCATTTTCAAGAAAGCCTACACATATGAGAATGAAGAGGGAGGGGAACTAAGAGGACTGGATATTTTAATCAGAAAGATGTGCCGTGACTTTCTACCAGAATTACTGTGCGCATAGATGATAACATTCCAATATTCTATAACTGAGGAGAACATGTGTCTGGAATCCAGCCAACATCTGTGGCAAACACACACCACCAGCTGCTATTTTGAGGCTCCCGTTCTGTCTTAGTTGGGCTCATCTACCCTGACCAAAAGAATTCCAAAGATAACTTTCTAACACATTGCTCCTGACCGATTCTTCAAGAAGGGACATTGGATTTTACCTGCAATTTGGTTCAAATGAATGCAGTTCACACACAGAGATTAGATTGCTCATGAATTGTATATCTGTATTTCACCCCCCCCCAGCAGAACGTAAGGACAAAGCAATACTGTACCAGTATTTTCCAACTGTAGGTTACAAAATAGTAGTTTTAAGTTGCAGATTGTAAACTATTAACAAATTTCAAAACCAATTAAATTAGCTGAGAGAAATGTTTAAAACTTAAGGCAATTAAGAGGCTATTCTTATAGCTGACTGGCAGAGCACCTGCCCACCATGCTGCTTAACACAGGTGGGGCGATGCCCATTCAGGAAACTCAGACTTCAAGGCCACTATGGGCAATTCAGTAAAACGCAAACTTAAATAAAAAAAAGCAAGGAAAGAAGGAAACAAAACAAAACCCTTAAAGCATTTTATAACAACAGCTGCTACCAGTATTGCTATGTTATGTGCTGAAGCTCTTTGTAGCTGTGTGAGCTCAGCAGGCCAGGATGTTCTGACACACCTCTAGAAAGTTCCTGTTTGGCTTACATAGTCTCTTCTACCATGTTCTAGGAGCTCTTCCTTACCTGATACAAGAGGGTGTCAGTGAAGCTTATGCCTGTGTGCTCCTAGAATCACAAAACTTTAAACACAGTGTCTCCCAGATCATCCTGCATGACACCTGATAAACTTGATTCTATCTGTAGTCAATAACCAGTGAAAAGAACATTTGGCACATTGCTAAGAACAAAGACAACTGCTACTTAAAAATGTAACCAAAGCAATATAAAGTGCAAAGAAATGAGTATTGTGCTATGTTTAAAAGAATCGTAAATGGGTCTCATTATCTCACCATTTGAACTTATAAACTGAATATATAATGCAAGTCTTGAAATTTACCTCTAAAAGTACCCTATATGAATTAAATAGTAACTGTGGCTCCAAGTACTATTCAAAGAAGTAAATATTAAAAAATAAAGTTTCAGAGACAAAAAGTGACATATTTTCCTTAAAAATGTCTCTATAATTATAATACAAAAAATCTTAAAATATAATAATAACAGGCCAGAAAGATAGCCCAGTAGTTAAAACACTTGTTGTTTTTGTAGAGAATCCAGGTTCTACTCCCAGTGTCCACATGATGGTTCACAACAACCTGTAACTTGAGTTCCAGAGGATCCAATACAATTTTCTGATCTGAGGGCATAGGTACACAGGCAGTACACACATACATACATGTAGGCAAAATGCTCATATAAATAAATCAAAAAACTAAAAAAAAAAGCACAAGAATATGAATAATAAAACATAAGATGGAAATAATAAAACAGCATCTTTTAATCTAACATTTACCAAGGTGACAATTCTACTCGAATTCTAAACACTGGGTTCCTGTTGTACACAGTGACAACCCATCAGACTTACCTTAAACAGTGTGGCTGTCTCTGGTATGATTCCTCTTATTTTCACCTGTGGCTCTAATGGCAATGGGATCAGCTCCACATCTGACAAATTCATTTTTTCATTGTCTCCAAGCAATGCTTGAAGCCTCTCATTCTAGAACAAATTAGAAAGGAGTAATGATGTGGAAATGAAAAAAAAAAAAAGTTCACAAGCAATAATAAAGGCCTAAAGTGATTCTAATGATGTTGTTTGCAAAGCACATAAAAGTATCTGAAAACTACAGCAACAAAGGCCTGCATTCAACCCAAGAGGCAACCACAGCTACACTGACGAACCATATTGTTTTGGGAGTTACCTGGACAACCCTCTCCTCATCCTTTCTTGTGCCTGGTACGGGATTTTGTTTATCTATGGTTCTTGCAGGGAGCACTGTCAGTCCAGGTCACCTAATTTCCTTTAAGACACACACACATATATGTGTATGGGTATGTTTATGCAAATATATGCATATACATATTATACATGCAATAATATTATTTATTATATATAACTTTAGGTAAATATAAAAGAATAGGATTCCTTGAAGCTTTATCAAACAACCCTGGTGTTCTTTGCCCCTATTTCTAGAGACATCACGCACTTAGCACACCTGACTTGCCTTGAGCTGTAGCTGACCTGAAAGCCTCTTTCCTGAGGTCTGCCTTTCATGTCCCAGGAAACACTATGCAAGCTGCCAAGGGAGAGAAGCAATCAAACAGTCCTACCCAGATGGGACACTAAGGAACCATGAACCAGCATGGCAAGAGGCACACAAAAGTTCAAGAAGCTGCATTCACACACTGGCTACAACCAGCTGCGGCCACCAGTCTGACTTAAAGCCTACTCCACAGGAGGAAAACCATGTCTGGTACTGGAACCCTTGCCTACCTTCTGGGGCTAGTGAGGTCATGGATCCTAGAGAAGAATCTACCTCCACTTTGCTAGACCAGCTTAATTCCTTATTACATTCTAAATTTTCTTATGCCCAAAGGTAAAGGGTACCACTCCTTATCAATGCCCCCCTGTTGTGGGAATTCATTCAGCAATAGTCTTTGAGGTACTGGCCCCTTTGGGGAAGTGTCTCGGGTGCTACCGGTGGACTGGGAGGCAAACTCTCTTTCTTGGGTGGTGAGGATGGGGCAGCAGCTTACAGCTCTCTGGGGAGAAGACTTCAGTGGTTTTCTACCTTATTTGTTATTTGTGAGTGGCTCCCAAATAACTACCTGACTTCCCTTATCTGGGCTTTTGTGGACTTTATTACAATAATCCATTATACCCCCCCTTTCCAGCAAATAAAGGTCATCACAGAAAATCACAACTGGGCACAATTGAGGGATTATGGGAAGCCCAGCCCAAATGGTTACATCCACATCATAGTTTTTGCATCTTTGGCTCAGTGAACATAGTGAAAAAGGGGGATAAAAAAATTGCAATATCAGGTGTTGAACAGGGTCCAAGAATGGAGTCCACCACAGTTTCTTCAAAACACAGAATTGTTCTTGGAATGTGTTTCCATGCTCCTCTGACATGTAGTGGATAGAAGTATTTAATTCAGATTATTCACCATTGCTTGCTGTTGCTAGTCAATTACTCCTCTACGGAAAAACATGTTTTTACCACATGCAGTCTGTCCTTACGATGATTATATACAGCTTGAGGCCAGGGGAACTTCACTCATGTGACTTTCTTAACCCCTGGAGTATAAATTGTCTAAGGCTTTGAATAAGGCTATTTCATGCGACTTTAGTTCATCTCATTTATCAGCTTCATTCCCCCAGGTCCCACTGCAGGAAGTCTGCTATAAAACAGTCTCTCCTAGAAATGGCTGTAACAAGACTGGAACAATAGCAATACCAATGGGTATGTTAGCATGGAAAGAAAAAAAAAATCACAAGGTCCCAGGACTAGATAAAGAACTGCAGACAATTACTGACATCTGGGAGAATTAGTCTCTTAAGAATAAGCCCCCTTATTAGTTATACAATGCAGAGTGGTCAGCCCTATACACATCACCAACAGAAACAGACTTAGCAGGTTATAGAAGTATATATGGATGTATATGCAAAATCTCCATACACAGATTTGTGTATATGTAACAAGCATAATCAAAGAAAAAGTGGTAATCAACTTGAGTGGGGGGGACAACAAAGAAAAAGCAGGCATCAACTTGAGTTGGGGTGCAAGAGACGAATCAAGGGAGGGTAACTGGGAGGAACTAAAGGGAAGAAAGGGAAATGATATAATTCTATTTCACTTAAAAATGTAAGTATATGAAAGCATATGAAGATGTAGCTATGTATTTCACTCGAGCATGAAGCACAGGATATATATGCAAGCAATAGTCTCTTATAAATAATCCACTTTGTAACAGCAGCAGCATGCCTTCAGGAAGTACCTCCTCATGGAAAGCTAGAAGAATGACAGGGAATACATTTTCTTACTGCAGCTGAGGAAGAACCAGGAATGTACATTCAAGCGTAACTTAAAGGTTCAATTTCTTTCTCTGAAGGATTTAGGAAGCCAAAGAGAAGTGTAATTTCATTTGAAGCTTAATTTTGCATGACCAAATATCAGCCAAGTATTCCATTATGCTACCCTAGTGCATCTTTTAACTTCAAGAGGAATAGTTAATTAATTTGGAGGAAACCACTACCTACCTACTAGCCCTAATTCTCATTTCGTTAGCTCATAGACAGGCTGGACAGAACACAGAATCTGAGCAATCCAAGTCATCTCTGACATGCATTGACTAAAGCATGTCTACACAGCTTCAAAACAATCCATCTTCTCTAAAGGAAGAAGAATCCTGCAATCTTTAAATAGGTAAGCCTATGTTTTAAAGAGGGAAAACGGACTTATGGATCCAGAGCTATAAAGTGCTTCATGATATGTGCACCAGATACACAGTACATGCGCCAGAGGAGGAAGTTCTAGAATCAATAAGGACTAGATGGTCAAGGAGTATGATCTGGAGACTACTAAACAAAATTTATTTCCCTTCAGTCATATTCCAACACCTCTAAAATTAACCCTCTGAAATGAAAATCAATTCTTACCTGGCACAGATCTATCTATCTACTCCTTCACAAGCTGTATGGCAGATTGCTCACATGAGATCCAAATCCTGCCATCACTTTACTGCCTCCTCAGGGTTCACCCCTCATAGTCTCATCAGACTAACCAGTGCTGCTGCTAAGATCAAAGGTTCAAGCTGAGGACACGCCCACTGCTGGGGACACACCAGGGACTGCTTCTCACTCTGTGGACAGGCATTGCCTGTGGTAGTGGGCAAATGGCATTGGAATTTCTTTATTTCACCCCAGTCTATGATTCCATTTCACAACAAAGAAAATCCCAAGTTGACAAAAAAAGTGTTTCCGTTCAGACAACTTTTTTCTCTTGTTGGGTGAAAACATGTCTGCTTAATTTGTTTGGTTATCTCTTGCCTTTTAAGTTTTGACTTGATTCTTCAACTTTTCCTGTCTTATATTTTCTCTCATGTATCTATGTCCTTCAGATGGGTTGTAGCGTTTGACAAAGGCCACCAAGAAACACCTGCCTGTTACCTTACAGGATTAGGAGAAAGGAAGACACCATGTGAATCCTGCATGTCATTAAAAACAAGTGTTTGCAGAGGAGATACCTAGCTATTCTGTTTAATATGTGCAAGTTTCCCACTTACGAGTAAGACAGCTGCTAACCAGGGCAGACATAGAGGTGATGTGGCGCTGGCTCTGCAAGCTACTCTGGTTTTGTTTTCTCAAAATTTTCATGTAAATGACCTTAGTCAACAACTAAGGTTCTAAGAGGAGAGAACGTAATGCAATATAGATAAAACTATGCCTCGGGATAAATAGTTCCAAAACTTGGTAGTTGTGTGACACTGGACCCAATGATCCCTTAATCCTCTATGCCTTCCATTTCTCATAGTTAGGCAAATAACGCCACCTCCTATTAGCACATGATAACCTACAAAACAATATCCCAGCATCATCAGTGCTTTGGCCTCCTGGAACTACAACTACTCATAAGAAGTTCATATAAATCTAGGCATAGTGGCTCATGTCTTTAAACCTAGTAGTTAGGTGGCTGAGGCAGGAGGATGAATTCAAGGCTTGTCTAGGCTTCACAGCAAGAAACTGTCTCTAAAAAGGAAGCAAACAATGTGAGTGTGTACAGTATGCCAACCCAGCAAGACAACAGTCAAAACTCGGGATTTTAGGATGTGATGCCACTTTTAGCAATAAACAGGAAGCGACAACATGGCTTGCCTTTTTCTTGCGATTTCCACTCTCTCGTTGTACTGCCTTCATCAGATGCACCAGCCGGTCCACAAAAGTCTGCTGTGCCGCCAGCAGGGAGCGCATGACTCTGACTGACTTGTCACCCTGAGTGAACAAAACAGGAAAATCAGCTCTACTTTCACATCCCTTTCCCCTTGGAAAATGCAACTTCAAAACCAAGTGAGACAGAAAGAAACTAAGTATTTGGACTGAGAAGTAATGAGAAACCTGCTGTCTCGGGTAAGCACCACCAACTAGGTAGGGTAGAAGATTACCTGGGTCCTGAGCAATCATTAGTCAATACATAATATAAATGATCATGTGACACCCTAAAATACTTCTACTTATAGAATTAATAAAGAGCCTGATTCCAAAACAGTTTTAAGAAGAAATCTTTTTGAAAGAGAGAAAATACCCAAATGCAGCATACATTTGTTGAGTAAAATGTCTTAAAAAACAGAAATCACCACATAGTAATTCCCAGTTCAAAAAATATTGTTTAATGCATTGTCTCATTCTTCCCCCTCAGCTAACTGGAAAGTGCAGCTGAGAAAATATTATGATTTAAAACAGAGAGGATGCTTAGGCTCAGGGAGAGAGCAAGGCTGCGATGGGGTGAGAGCTAGGGCTCACCTCTTAGTGAGAGCTGTACACAAGCTTAGTCTAATAGTATCTGACAAGCTGTAGTTTAGCTTTTCAAGAACCTGAGACAGGAAACAGCAGATACAGTAAAAGGACGCCAGGAAACATTTCAACAGAAGAGCTGCAGAGTACATTCAGCTGCTTTGCCCATGCACCCTCTGCTGGCCTTACCTGGACACTGCTTTAAAGATGCAAAAGCAGCAAAAGAAAAAAAAAGGCCCTGTAAGATGTTGCTGAAGTTAGGTAAAATAACTACAAAAGAACTACTACTACCAAGTCTAGATGAGAAAAGAGGGCAAATACATAGTAAAAGAGCAGAGATTTACTCGTTTTTTGGCTCATGCAAGGTTTATTTAATAATGATAAAAAAACATGGTGTAAGGGTCAGAGTAAGAGTAAATATTAGTCTTGTCCAGTTTCCTATCCAATGATTCATCATGCATTTCAAACAAATGCAGCACACACACACACTAGAAAATGAATAACCATGTCCCAGCAATTTATTTATGACACTGAACTTGGGATTTCAAATAATTTTCATGTAGCACAAATATTAATCTCCTTTTTTTTTTTTTTTTTTCCCGACACAGGGTTTCTCCATGTATCTTTGGAGCCTATCCTGGCACTCGCTCTGGAGATCAGGCTGGCCTCAAATTCGGAGATCCGCCTGCCTCTACCTCCTGAGTGCTGGTATTAAAGGCGTGAGCCACCAACGCCTGGCTATTAATCTCCTTTATTAAAAAAATAGATTTCTTTAATTTTGTCTAGGTGTTTTACCTACATGTAAATCTGTGCAAAACAGGCATGCCTGGTACCCACAGAGGCCAGGAAAGGGTAGGATGTCAGATCCCCTAGAACTGGGGTTATAGATGGCTTTGAGTTGTCATGCAGATACTGAGAATTGAACCCTGGTCCTCTGGAAGAGCAGCCAATGAGTGCTCTTAAGCATTGAGCCATCTCCCCAGTCGGCTCTTCTACTTTTCTCCTAACTCACAAGGTTACTGTGAGAAGAACCAGCCAGCTCTGGCCACCCCAGCTGAGCTCCTGAGTACCTTAAGCAAGGCTTGGCTGAATCTCCTCATGACACTCAGGTACATCTCATGAGTCTTCGGATCTCTCTGCTGTGTGTCCTGATCTTCACACTCCACGATCACGTACCTTCAAACACATTAAGATGCTCATGTGGTAGGAAATGAAACTCAGATACATCTAGTAAATATCTGTATCATTTTACTCCCATTAAGTGGGAGTAAACAAGTTTTTTGACTCCATCCCTTTAGAAGTGAACACTAACCAACAAGATAAACAGCCCTCAATCACAGTGATCAACAGGGCTAGCACCAATATATGCTATGCCTCATGTTTCCTATGTGATGCCATGGAAGCATGCTCCACCATGTTATGAAACACCTGCAATACTACTAATGCCTTCTTCTGTGAATGAAGCTTGCACATCCACCAAGTAACTATAGAATAAACACATTACTTCCCCATCTCATACTTGGCACGGCAAAAGGTATTCCTACTCCGAAAACCTCACTGGAGCTACCTTTTTCTCTGACATATTTTTTCAAGATGACTAAAAGTTCACATTCATTTTTCTCTCTCCAATCCAATTTCCCCATTTCTCAAAAACTATAATATCTATAACTTTTCTATTATAAACAAAACTTGTTTTCCTAAATCTAAATTCCTTGTAAGATTATAAAAGTCACACATATATGAATATGATAAGTGAGAGGTAATTTAATTAATTTTTAAGATGTTCTGATGGGAACAAACCATAATGTATAACATGGGTGTAGAAAGTTAAAACACAGAACCCTATGACACTTTCATTGTTTAAATAACAATGCTAAATTGTAAAGCAGCTTTAAATCACTTTCAGTGGGCCATGATAAAATACACATGTAGATCAACTTGCTTGCCTTATCCAAGTGACATGTAGAGATCACAGGATGGTAGAGCAAATCTAATTCCAGCATTCAGGAAGCAGAGTTACTAGTGCTGGTCTGGGTTATGTGAGATCATGACTAAAAACAGTGAAAACTGGGAGACTACAGATATTTCCCAGGATAGTACATCTGGATGATTCAGGAGATAGCTGGTAAGTCAGAATTCACACATTTATATTCATTCTCCCTCCCCCATGCGCACCCCATCCTGTGTGTGTGTGTGTGTGTGTGTGTGTGTGTGTGTGTGCATACACACAAGTATGTTAAGGAGCATGTGTGTTAGTAGACATGCATGTGTATTCATATGTGCTCGTGTGTGTGTGTGTGTGTGTGGTGTGTGTTGTGTGTGTGTGTGTGTGTGTGTGTGTGTGTGTGTACTTATGTTCAGGAGCACATGTATGTATTAGTAGACATGCATGTGCATGTATGTGTGCTCCTGCCATATGAAGGTAAAAAGCTGACTCTACTGTTTTGCTCAAGAGAGGACTTCTCACTGAACCTGGAGCAGCTCACTGATCTGCTAAGCAAACTGGCTGCTGAACTCTGGGCATTGGTCTCTTTTCACCCCAAAGGAAGGCAATTACAAGTGCCCTCCACTCACCTGACTTTGTATGTGTATTTGGAACCCAAACTGATGCTTCAGCAGCATACACCCTGCCCTGTGAGCATCTTTCTACAGTCCTGGCAGAATTCTTTCTATTCTGCAAGCTTACTCAACTCTATTCCAACTTCAAAAACCACAAGAAACTTAGAAATTTCTTAATTGATAACATTTGCTCATACTGTTGTCCTTTATGCTGTTACTAGAATACATTCAGCTGCCTAGAGGGTAAACTGCTTCAGACTACAGAACTCATGTGTCTTGTTCTCCACTGCACCCCAGCAGGCTCATGTCTGATAGTAGAAGACAATCCTTATTGCCAAATGACTGGAATGTCATGGACTCAGGCAAAACCTCAGTATTGGTAATTCTACAACATGAATTTATGTATATCTTTTTCTCAGGTAGGGTATAATTTCCATCTTATATAACCTGGTTTCATATTCATTTAGTGATTTTTCAAGCACCAGAACTTTAAAAAGACACTGCAGTATTTCTAAACAAAATATATAAACTTGAATTTATCAAACTAACTGGAATCTTTTTTTTTCTTGAACTACTGAATACCCTATCAATAAATCCCCCATGCTTTTAAAATGAATTTTTTTTCATGTAGTAAATAAAATGAACAAAAAATTGTTTTCTCAAAAGTCAAGCAGGAAAGGCCTCAATCACATGAATAAGAGGGGGTGAAGCATGACACTGCCAAATAAGAGAATACCAGCCCTGGCTAACACCTGTGCTGCCTGTGTTCAGCGCTGGTTCACGTGTCCAGAGGCATGCTTGGTTTGTGGTCCTCTACCTACCCCTAACAAGCCTGTGCTCAGTTACTCCATGCAGCCTGCTAACTGCTTCCACTAAATGTTCATGATGCCTCTGAACCAGCCAACCCAGCCCTACAAGGAAATCCAGTTACCTTCACACTTCTTCAACTCTAACAAAAAATTCTTATTCCTCAGCTTAACCACCTTCAAATTTTCTTTAAAACACTGTAATTATGTCCTACCTACAACAGCAGAAGCATCAGCATTTCCCTGAGCTTAGGGTGTCAATCCCACCACCCAAGCATGCACTCAGGCAGGCAGGCTCCTGTGGTGCTGCTAAGCACCAGCTCTGTGAATCAGCACAGATGGCAGCATCTGCCAAAGACACCTTCCTTCCCTGTCTCGCCATCCTCCCATACTCCATTCAGTCACAGCTATATCCGTCTCCCTCAGGAAGTCTATGCACCTTGCTTCTGGACTTCCTTTGTAAGTGGACTCTTTCAGACAACTGGTCCTTACCACAGTTCCTTGTTTGTCACTGCTCCACATGTTTACTCTCAGCACCTTCCTAGGCTGCAAAGGCATTGACAGAAGTGCCATACCTCAAATGCTTTCAGAAACTGCTGACATATCTGACATAATCATATACACGGATAACTATTGTAAAGAAGCTAAGAGTTGTCCTCTCTCCTCTTCTCAGAGCTACGCTATACCACAACAGCAGATGTTCTTGAGGTCTGGCGTTTCCGGGCAAGTACTGTGAGGAGTTGAAGCATGACCCTAGATATACTACATCATTCGCAACAAGAGCTGTAAACTAAAATTAATAAAAGTATGAAGAGTGAGAGATGTTTTATAGAATATCTATAGCACCATTAGGCACAAGACTCTTTAAATTAAAATGAATCCCAATTTCCTAGGTACTGCCATGCATGCCTATAATCCCATTATGTGGGAGGCTGCAGCAGGTGCAGCTTGACTTCTAGACCAGAACAGTCTATGAAACAAGATATCATTTCCAGAAACAATGAAAACAAAAATAATAAATCAACTGGATTCAAACTCAGTGCTTCATATTGCCCACATCTTACAGATCACCCATCAAGAAAGAAGGTTTAAAGGATGGCTCTGCTGTAGACGATTGAGCCAGGACTCAAATAAAAGGTATTTCAGAATGTGTGGTCGGCCACCTAAGGACCACATAAGAATGTCAGAACAAAGCCGGACGGTGGTGGCACATGCCTTTAATTCCAGCACTCAGGAGACAGAGGCAGACGAATTTCTGTGAGTTCAAGGCTAACCTGGCTACAAGCAAGTTCCAGGACAGCCAGAGTTGTTACACAGAGAAACTCTATCTCAAAAAAAAAAAAGAAAGAAAGAAAAAAAGAATGCCACAACATGAGTATTTGCAAACTCCAGTCACTAAATCTAAGCCTGGCTGGTTAACTCACTGACGGTCCCTATCACCATTTTTCGTTTCTTTTCCTATGTACTTAAGGTAGCAAAGTCATCCACAAACAAACATGACCATGTCCGCAGGCCTTACCACTATGTTCACCACCTGTTAACTACAATGGAAACGGCTGCAGCAGTTTCCAGAACCTGAAGGTACATGCTAACCTCCATAATTAAACACCTTGCTATACTTCAAGTCAAGGTTCTGCTAAAAAAGAAAGGAGTCACCTAAAATGCAAATAAGCATCATCTCCATGGACAGATGAGGACTAAAGATCCAGAGTCTAATCATTTCACAATTCACTGTTTACACCCATCAACTAGATTCCACAGAGCCCTGCATGGTGTTTCCTGGAAAGCTGTCATCTAAAAGGGAAAAGTGACAACCTGTCCAGGTGTTCAACATAAGATGACATCAGCAGGCTCGCTCTTCCCTGACAATCTCATTTTGTGGAGTAACTAACTACTTTCAAAGGTCTTAGAAGTTAGAGAAAACATGTCACAGCATCGAAAAGTTTACTTTCCTTTCAACACACCAAAATGACTATAAAAACAAAAAAACTGCAAGGATTTATGGAGTCTGAGGCCAACATTTTACAGACTAGAGACATAACTCCCCTCTGTGGATTAAAGTGTTGACACTACTCATTTTAAAGGGGCTGTCTGCACAGTTACTGGCCCCTCAAGGATTTATCTATAGCAAGAATCCTATTGAAACCAGTGGAAAGGGGAGAAAAATGGCAAAGAAACACAAGGTGTTCAGAAGAAAACAGTACAATCAGTTAAACCTGAAATTTCAATTCATTTGTTAGGACAGAGGAAGCTTGGTGTGAGGGTCTATATCCTCACTCGGTTCACATTCGGAGGAAGCTTGACCACTTTTAGAAAATTTAGAGATTATTTCTCATATAATTATCCTACACTCATAAAATAGCAGTGTCTACCAAAGTCAGGCATCACTATCAATAGTTTTTCTCACCAATGAATATTTCTAGACACATAATATGTAGAATATAATATTGTTACCCTTCTGAAAATGAGCAGACAGTTCAACAAATCAGAAGCAGAGTAGAGAAATCCACATGGAGTCTGGGTGGGATGGAATGCGGCTGTTCATGTTTTATGTACCCTGCAAATTTTTTTCTGTCTTTTCTTTTTTAAATATTTACTTAGCTTTACACAAGGAATGCTTTTCTGTAGTGGTGTGAACAGAAGCACATTAAAGCATTCAAATAAAAATGAAAGGGACATTAACTGCAAGTTTCTATTATATCAAAATAGCCATTTGGCAATATGAGAATTTGTAAGTAAACTCTTAAAGGGAAAGCTGGTAATTGAGACTAGCCAAAATGTTCTGTAATGTATTTTCAAGGGCATCCTAACATTCACTGTGACGGGAATATATTTTTACAAATAATACATTCAACTGTTAAAGTAGACACCTGGAGATACTTTGCTTTCCATTAATTCAGTCATCGGGCAAGGGGAAAACTCATAGGTCCCATTAGAGAAAATGACTCATGTCATAAAAAACTCTGGTATCACCTTTTCTTTGTGGCAGAGAAAACCATAAAGGCTCAGAGAGTATTGTTTATGCAGGCCAAGCATCTGTGTCTTTTACAAGTACCCTGGTTCCCTTCCTTTTTGAGAAAGGGAGAATGAGCTGAACATACAACAAGGTTTTTAAACCCAGTCTAAAATTAGATGGCACTTTATTTTCTTCAAGAAAAGTAAAATGTCTTATGATTATTGAAAAATAAGGAATTTTCAGAATGAACATCTATTAATTTGTGCTATTTAAATTAAGGTCAGAAATTAAAAACCCAGGTTTCCAGTCTCGCACACTTAGCAGGCTGTGCCCTAAGATCCTCTACAAAAGTGGACAGGACTCATTTGTCAGCATTTAAACCCAGTGATTCTTTCCCACTGGTTCAATGTATTATCAATATGGCCTCCACCTTAAGATTCTGAGACAGAGAGGGAGCCATACTTCATATTAACTTTGGAACAGGCAGTCACCTCCCCTTCTCGGTGCCTTTGTTTTACATTGTTTTCATGTAAACCATGATAGTTATCCTTCCTCATGTAACTACTTGGGGCAGAGTGGAAAAACGATCACACCTCTGCAAATGGTGAATAATGTATCCGAATCAGTACCTGTCAAGTTCAGTTGGAGCATCCTTCTACCTCAGCCTCTTCATCTTTACAAGGAGAGATATTTAATTTCAATTTTTTGTAGGATTCTATTTAGTAAATAATGTAAAAATACACTCTTGAAAAGTTATAAGGTATTATATACTACTGAAATAACAAAAAAGAAAAACAGACCAAACAGGGAGAAGGGAGAGTCACCATAGACATTTATAAGTAGTTATTGAAAAATTAGCGGAAGAAAGAATATGATGACACTGACTTCTATGAACACAGCTATGATGGTGATGGATGGCATAAGCACAGAAGCCAGGCATTTGGTGATGGCCTTCATTGTAAGTTTTCTGTGTTTCAGCATGAGAAAAGTAGCTCAAAGGAATGACATGAAACAAAATTATTTTCACATACCAGTATAAGTAATTAGCCAGTGTTGAGTTCTTACAGGCTCTTGATATCAAGAAGGTGCATAGATCTTGCTGAAAAAAATTAAAAGAATACATATCACTATCTGCTATTAACAGGAGGCAAATGAAAGGTCCTAAGACAGCCATCAGTTTTCATCTGAAGTTATAGTACAGATTCTCATCTAGCCATCCGTCCTACAATCCACCCACCCCCAAATGACTACAATCTAATATAATACATAAGAGGTCATAGAGTTCTTTGTTATCCTGATCAATATATTTGGTAATGGACAAAGACAATTAAAAAAATATCATAGAAAAGTTCCAATGGACCTGAAAAGACAATGGTAAAACCATCACATCTAGGCCAACTCCAGATGACAGTGCATAAAAAGGCTCTATGCTTGGCATGAAGCTCAACTACAGTGATCAGTAAAATAACAATGTAAGACATAAACAATGGTCAAATTATGCAACAACTGTTGGGTACAATACACAGTATGAACTGTATATGAAAGGAGAGGATATCCATACCCAAGAAAAGATGTTAACACGAGTGTGTGACAGTCTGATTGACATTTAGTTAGTTCAGGTGTCTGAGAAGTGCAGACTTGAGGTCAGTTAACATGTTTAACAATAGTCTAGAAAGTGAAGATGGCAAGTCAAACATGGATGTCATTAATGAGGCCTCTGCACTCCAGGGAGCCTCTGGTAGTGGATTAGTATTTTTCCCTGGTGTAAGAAGGGACTTTGAGAGCCCATCCCACGTGAAGGGTTACACTCTGGCTCTGGACACATGGGGAAGGGCCCAGGCCCAGCACAGGAAGATTTGGTGGACTTTGCAGAGCCCCCGTTGAGGGCCCTACCCTGCCTGGGGAGTGGTGGGTGGATGGGGTGGGGGTAGGTTGGGGGTGGGGGAGGAGGAATGGGGTGAGGGAGGGAGAGGGAGAAGGGACTTACATGTGAAACAAGCTTGTTCCCTAACTTGAATTAAAAAAAAAAAAAGCCAACAAAGCAGGATTTTAAAAGAAAAATAACAAAACAAAAAGTACAAGAAATGCACACAAAAACCCATAAAAAAACCCAAATTAGAAAGCATAATATACAAGCAAAGGACCAATGAAAAACAAAGATGTACAAAGTAATATGAGACAAAAAACTTATGTCATTGAGTTCATTTTGTGCTAGCCATCCATCTACTGTTGGTCATGGGGTCTACGGTAAGTGTGGTTAGTATCACCAGTGAGACTTAACTGGAAAGAATTAATTTTTCCTTTGCTAGCAGTTGTCAATTGGACATACATTTTTATAATGAAGTATTTGTTTAACACATTTCATTTGTTTCTAAGAGTTTTTCTTTAAAATCAACTTTAAATAATGAAGATTAAAATTTTAAAACTGTAAAAAATTGTAATATAATCTTATAAATTTTAAAATTCAATTTAGATAATGCTTAAACATTAAAACAAACAACAACAACAACAACAAAACAACCATACTATTGGCAGAAACAAAGTAAGTTCACATTGCAGATCAGAGACAGCAGAAGAAATAGTAAGAATATAGATACTCTTAGAGGCATGTAGATCTACATACTTCCAAATTGTCTAATAATAAATAACAATAACATCTATTTTAGAGGTTAAGAATAGGATTAGAGAGATGGCTCAGCTAGGTTTGCAACCAAAACTAGAATTTAAGAATATGGAACTAAGACACTTGGTAACAATGAAGTACCAGTGGTGATGGGATCAGTAGTACTTCCAATATTATATAAAAGAAAAGTAATAATTATGAAACATGAAAGTTAAGAACATAACTTAAAAATGGAGAGTGCTGGATGTCTCTACAATTTTGTTCAAATGATTGCAGAACCTGGAAAAGCTGTTGCTGCTATTGATGCATAACATACTGCCATTATTGGTCTTTTTATATAAATATAAATATATATATACATATATAATTTGAATTTTTGGAAACTTTAGCTGTGCTGTCAACTTTGGAAAAAGTATCCCAGTTTACCGTGTTGAGTTGGCATTGTACAAAAATTAACAGCCATATTGGTCTAGAAATATTGAACTTAATTTTTTTCCATTTGTACATAGGTAACGCATTGTATTAAATATGTAAGGTCTTAAAAAAAAAGAAGGGATTTTGAGAGCCCATCCCTTGTGAAGAGATGCTCTCTTGACCTGGACACATGGGGTAGGGCCTAGGCCTGGCCTAGGATGATGTGGTAGACTTTGGGGAGCCCCTTTTGAGGGCGTTACCCTGCCTGGGGAGTGGAGGGGGGATGGCTAGGGGCAGGTGGGATGTTGGGGAGAGGGGAGGGAGAGGGAGAAGGGATTGACATCTGAAGCAAGCTTGTTCCTAGTTTGAACTAATAAAATAAAATAAAAAAAGAACATAACTTAAAATATCTATGTTAACTATAGTAAAAAATATATATAAAGACAGAATCTATAAACTAGGTATCAGGTAGAGGGCTGGAAGATGGATCTAACCATAGATGTACAAGGAAGTATATATATAAATAAATATATGTATTTATATATAACTAAGAAAGGAGAGTATTATATAAGATGCTTTATTTAAAATTATAGCAATAATTACCAAACAGCAAAATAAAAGAAAATAAAAAATCAGTGAGGTAGCAGTTCCAGCTAAGACAAATGCTAAACAAGACTTAAAATGGAGATTTCACTATCTGGGATGTTCAGAGATAAGCTTGAAATACAAACATATGATGCATTTAATTAAAAAGGAGATTCAAAAATATTTCAAGGAAATACCTACTGGCATGTATAAAACAAAACAAACAACAGCAGAAACCCTCACAATTTCCCCATCTTACAGGCAACCTTCACTCTGTGATAGATTTAATTGTCAACTTGGCATAACCATGTGGGAAGAGAGTCTAAACGAGGTGTTTTCTAGTTCAGGCTGTGGGCATGACTGTGGGATTATCTTGGGTTACATTAAATGAGAAGGAACTCCCATCCACTGTGGGTGGCATCATTCCCTGGGCAGGGGATCCTGAACTGAAAGAGGAGGGAGTAAGGTAAGCACAAGCATGTATGTATTAATTCAGTGCTCTCTGCTCATGATTGTGGGTAAGCTGCTTTGAGTTCCTGTCACCACCCCTTGCAAAGCTGGGCCTGACACCTTCTAGCCAAGATCTCAGAAAACTCAGCTTTTATCATGTTTTTATATTTAGCTGTTCATATAAACTGATGTCTGAATGTTCAAGAAAGAAACAAGGAAGGGCAGAAGACATGGATTAGGTGTGGAGAAGGAGAGACTGGGTATCTCAGTCTATGACACAGAGAAATGAGAGGTATGACTAGACTTGGTGAGTACCAACTTGAAGGCACTGATGGCTTGCATACTGTTATTTTTCAGAGGCCAAGGAAGAAGGAGGATCAGCCCAGAAGATGTTGGTTCATCAGTCACAAGAAAAAATGTTGGAAATAGATAAAACTGATTAAGCTACAGTTTGCATGCTAGGTAGTAAGTCGGGTGACATTCTGAACACAAGATGGTTAACCTGGTCACATCACAGCACTCCTATCATAAGATAAGAATGCCAAGATGTTCCTCAATTATTTTGTTAGCTGCTAAACCAAACTCATGTGATGACCTGAGGGCTGGACACCAATGACGACCTGCTTCTCCCTCAGACCTCATCTCTTCCATGTGCACATCCACACCTAGGACTGGCTCTGGGGTTCATCAACACACACACAAGAGCTGGTGTATTTTCTTCACATGACTACTAGTCTAGGAGAGCTGTTTCCCTTCAAAAACGAGTTTACCTGTCTGCATGAATTAAAAAGATATGCTTAGTATATGAGTCTGTAGGATCATATATTTCTATGGTACAGTTACAAATACTGACAACTGCACTAACATGTTCATTAATATATTAAAATGAATAGCCTGAGTCTCCCTGATAAAATATTTGAGCTTAACTCATTCTCATGCTACGTAAACCTATGTACACACCCAGAGCACCAATAAAATGAACCAAATAATAGCCAGCATGTTACACGAGGGAAAAGGTCATAACATGCACCATAAAGCCAGTTATGGAACAAAGTTACAATGGTTAGCTCATTAATCAAACCAAGGTCTTAAAGATCAACACAGAATGTTGACTGACAGGCCAGCTCTCTTGCACCCTAATTTTGGAGAGCTTGTTACTTACCTCTAGATTTTCCCCATCTGAAACTTCTTTTGATTTAGAAGCAGGAGGAGGGGAGGACACTGGAGGAAGAGGGTTGGTTAGAATCTGGGAGCTGAAAACAGAAGAGAAGAGAAAAGTGAGATGTCAAATCTTGTGTGATCATTTTATCTGCAAGCAAGGAGCTGCTACTGTTATCCTGGCTTTCAATGAAGAGACAGCAGTCACATAAACAAGTATGTAACAGTAAGTCTGCACAGCTAGGAGGCAGACTTGACACTTTAACTTGGGTCTTCTGATTAGAAGCAGGCAAGACTGGTCTCTGGTAATCTGTGCGTATATATTCCTAAATTCACTTGGTGAGTTTCCATGCCAAGGTCAAAATCAAAATTAGAAAGGACAGAGTCTATTTGGTACATGAGGGGAGAAAGGAAGTAAGACAACAGTATAAATGAAAGAGGAGGATAATGGAAAAGGGACAAGTGTCACAGGTAAAATTAATATTCCCTGGAGAGCCATACCTATCTATTTCTGCAGAACTGGTTCCAGAATTTGACAGACTTTCTGACCCTGAACCTTGACTGTCCTTCTTGGTAGGTTCCAAACCGTTCTTTATGTCATCAAAGTTTTCATATTTCAGAGCCTGGACCAGCTGCAGTAAGTACATCAGCAAATCCTAGAAATAAATGAATGAAAAAGAAACTGGTATTAAAAGATCAAAAGCACACTAAGTACAGACTCACTTATTTCTAGCAGCTGGGAAAGCACTTGACTGGTACTTCTACCTCTTCATTTGTTGCCATTGGCTTGCCACAAAGCTACTTAACTTCTGGGTGCACCCTTGTGTCTTTACTTATAAAAAGACCAGGACAACAAAGACTGCAGAAAACAGTCACAACCATTAAGTCAGTCACAGAAAGAGACTGGGAGTGTGCAGCACTTAGTAAATGGTCAATGGATGATTTCTCATGAGTAGCGTTATCTGAACAATAAAACAAGAAAGCAGAAAAGTAAGGAGGGAGCTGGAAATGGCTCCCATGGAAGTTAAGGGATTAAAGAAGGAACTTGTTAGCAGATAAACAAATGCATCCCATGTCCAAGACTGCTGGAGGAGTCATTTCACATTCCCATAAGAATTTCTGTTTTAGGACATTTTCTGAAACAATTTTTGTTCTACTTTGCCTTAAAAATCAGAGTTTAAAGAATCTGGAGCCCCTTTTCTTTTTCTTAATTCTTCTTTGAGAATTTCATTCATGTATACTATGTATATCCATAGATCCCTCTAAATCCTCATGGGTCACACCACCACACAGCTCTTCTAACCTCCTGTCCTTCTTTCAAACAAACACATGGAAGAGACTGTGAGCAGATGCTAGCACTCTGATTAGAGGGAGGCCTGAGCATCAGTGTCTTTAGTGTGAGTCCCACTGCTGCTTCTTGGCAGCCAGTAGGAGTCTGGAACTAAAGCACACCAACAGCTGTTCCTCATCAGAATGTTCTCTAATGTGAAGCCTCTAAGTCTAACATTTTTGAAGGCATGATGCGTCTTTCTACAAATACAGGTATGTGCTCTTTTCCAGCCCTATTAAAGAAATGCAAAACATAAAATTACTTTTAAATAGAAAAAAAGCTTTCCCAACAATGGACAAGATTCAGACAATTTCCATTGGTAAAAGGACTGCTTCTTACTGACTCGCTTAGGACAGAGAAAGTTAGAAAACCTTCCCCATTTAGGTAACATATCACCATCTGAATGGCTAGATGTCTGGTAATCTACATTCAAACACATTTCTTTTTCATTTGAATAGGAATAAATTAATAGGAATACAAAGTAAAGCACCTGCTTTCTTCTTATATACTTACATGCTGGAAAATATAAACTTCTACACATGGAAGACAGAAGTTTTAAGTAAAACAAAGTAAAAGCAGGGAACTTCTACCAAGCCAATGAAACAGCAATTTCCCAGGAACCATGACGAGATAAAGATCTCATCATAGAGATAAAGATCACCACCTTTCCCAAGAACAGTTTACTTCAGAGAGCAAGGCTGTGGTCAGAGGTACAATCTTCCCCATGCTTGCAGACAGGAGTCACTGTCCATGTAAGCAGTGTCTTTACCTTCCCACATTCTTCTGCTATCCCCTGCCTTTACTCATGTGGACCTCTCTGTGTCTTTCCTCCATTTGTGTCTCTTAACACTATCCTCACTCAGTTCTTATCCAGAACTTCCCTGTCTGAACCACATAAGAGTAAGAATCAAAACTCTCAAAATTCCTAAATAGAATTATTAAAAAATTAAATTCATAGCCAGGCCATGGTGGTGCACACCTTTAATTCCAGCATTCAGGAGGCAGAAGCAGGCGGATCTCTGTGAGTTCGAGGCCAGCCTGGCCTACAAAGCTACACAGAGTAACCCTGTCTTGAAAAACAAAAATAAAATTCATACACATATTAAGAGATTTACTTTATGATTGTATGAGTGGTAAAGTCTTAGGAAAATATATCACAATGCAGTTTGTCATGACAGGAGCAAGTGCCAAAGGTGACTGTATCAAGAGTCTTTCCTAATATAAACATACACTCAAAACACAAGCATACTCACTCAAAACACAAGCATACATACTCAAACCACAAGCATACATAAATGAACCATTCTAAGCAAAGTAATATTTGAATAAAACTACAATGAAACTTCAGACAGCAAGATACTAAAGGCACTCATAACAATAAAAACAATGCAAAGATATACATTATTTGTGCTTAGCTGCAATGAGAGGAGAGCAACACAGACTTGAAAACTCGATGTAGCTTTTCTGGTATCATCCTACACCTAGGAAATGTGAGAGCTCAAGAAGCATGCATAAGAACCAGAGAGAGGGACACCGAGGTGACCAAAAACCAAACACTGTACAATGAATACAATGACAGCTTTCTATTTCACCTAATACAATGAGAAAAGAGTCCCTCTCCACCACCCACCCCCAACTAACACCCTACTCATTCCATACCCTTTCTGCTCCCCAGGTAAGGTGAGGCATTCCATAGGGGGTCTTCAATGTCTGTCATATTCTTTGGGATAGGACTAGGCCAACCTCCTTGTGTCTAGGCTCAGGGAGTATCCCTCCATGTGGGATGGGCTCCTAAAGTTCATTCCTATGGTAGCAATTAAGTACTGATCCACTACAAGAGGCCCCATAGATTTCCAAGGTCTCCTCACTGACACCCACATTCAGGGGGTCTGGACCAGTCCCATGCTGGTTTCCCAGCTATCAGTCTGGGGACCAAGAGTTTTCAAGAGTGAATATTTTGTAATAGTTACAACATAACTGTCAGATGATACATTTAATTTAAAAAATACATAGGACTTTATAACAGACATGCATAAAAATTCACACTGCCATACAAAAAGGCTGAACTTCATAAAGCTGTCAATCATCTCTTACTTCAACTTAAGATTAAGATTCCTATGAAGGTTTTAAAATGGTTATTCTAAAGATTATAGAAGTTAGATCTGCAAGTTACCAATGGCCAATGGTTTCATTAATCATGACAATGTAAGGAAGTGCCCAGGATACAAAAACGAGAGCACAAAGAATGTGTCTACAGAGAGGATCATGCTGCTCCTAAACCTCCATGGGAACGGAAACTCCATGCTCAGGACATCTCCCAAGGATTCCATTAAATGCCCTTTCTGACTAACAATCTCTGGTGCCAATGGAAAGCCCTGGGAGATGGCCCCATCATGTAACAGACCTGGAATTCTGTTCAGTTTTCGTCTCACAGCAGCCATTGCAGAAGTACTTGAAATACTTCTGGAAACCTCACTAGTATATCTAAATGTATATATTTTCCCTTAGTAACTCTCTTCTCCAGGCCCCCCCCCACACACACACACACATGTAAGAGTCTGTTACTTGTGACTCGTCTTAAACTAGACACCTTTTGAATATATGTGTCAGCCAGTCAAGCAGGGGTAATGAACAGAATGTACCTCATCATCGGCCTGCCGCAAGCGGGCCACAGCATAACGCCTCACTGTTGGGTTGGTGTAATGTGAGGAAAGTAGCTCCAAGGAATCCTCCACATCCATAGGCTTCCACTTTCCCAGAAGTTCCAGGGCCTGCTTGGCCTCCTGGGGTAGGTCCCAATTAACACACTTCAAGAACTTTGTCAAAGCCTAGAACCAGAGAAGGTTTGACAGTTAGGAGCCATATCTTACAGCCAGGTGAAAGGTAAAGGCAGAGATCTACTTGACCTTGACAGGGGAATCTGTACAAAGAAGGGTCCTGGTCCTAGAGCAGCAATGCAGGACACAGAACAGAAAAACAACTTCCTTATAACATTATAGTTTCCAGGATAAAAAACATTGCAGGGCAAAATAAGTTTTTAAATTTGTTTTTGTGGCCCCAAAACAAGGAAATAGTTGAGGTAAATACCATGAACTTTAACATGTCCTGGAAACAAATCTTAGCTTTACAATATCAGCAGCATGACACAAGAAATCCACACAAGCCATGGTGAAAGTCCCACAACTGACCTTACTCACTATGTGATCAGGGTTGGTTCCTTAGCTTTGCTATGTACTCTCAAAGAAATATGAAACAGAAACCAGGACATGCAATTAAAACAAACAAAACAATAAAATCCAAACACCAGGACAGTTAGGTACAGAACCAGCCACAATCTGTGTGGTGGACGGCTGCATCTTTCTAGAAGCTTATTTCTTTGACTATTCCATGTTTGCATGTGGCTGCCCTGCAGATGTCATTCCTGACTGCACAATCAACACATGCTCAATTCAGAAAGGCCCACTCCTGTTGTCCTCAAGGTAAACCCTACAGCCAGGTCTCCTGGAAACACTCCTGGTAGAATGCATAGCCCTACTCATTCTGTTACTAATTAATTTATCATCTCCAGATTAGCCCTTAAAGAAAGATAGCTGTAATACTTTAAAATCCTATTGCAATAAAACTCTACTCAGTTCTCCCAGAAGTGCCAGGTCCACAGGCATGAAAATTTAGTATAGGAGGTGATGACAGAGTGGCTCAGTGGTCAGCCACCCTAGCCAAATGGGTAAACTGCAGGTTAACAGACAGACCTCTGTCAAAAAATAAAATGGAGAACAATCAAGGAAGAAGACACCTGACTTTAACTGTACATGCATATTCAACTCCCTGCATATACACAGACAACACCACCAACACACACACACACACACACACACACACACACACACACACAGACTCCCAAAAACCACCTCCTCATTCTGCTTTTCTGGTTACATTTCCTTTTCTCGGACTATCAGACCTAACCCTTAATGGCCTCAAATCAACTTATTTTGAACATTCTGTGACTCTTCAGTTGGCACAGCATGGTGCAACTAACTCAAGCCCTACAGAATATAGAATCACAAGCCACATGCTGCTGCGGAGGAAGAACAGGCCTCCAAGCTTGAGTAACATAAAATCCCCTCCCCTTTTCCTACATATAAAGGATAACAGGCTAGACTCACGCCATCAATAAAGTAAAGAGAGGAAAAGCTGAGGAGCTAAATATGATCCTAACTTCATTTTTACTTTTACCTTAGACAAATGAACTAAAGCAAGGAGAGCACACCATGATTCATTCTCTGCCATGAGATGCAAAGCTTTCCTAATGCATCTCTGCTATGCCCCCAATGGATGCAAAAACCCTGCTGCAAATCTTCCATGTTCTAGTCTCTGGATCTTCACTGAACCCTTCCCTTCTAAATCATAAACATGAACATCTCAAGAAGCAGCATGTCTGTATACCTTCATGGCTCTGTAATAGATCTTTATCTGTGTGACAGTGATTTACAACACACATGGTGGATTTGTCCTGAATTTAAAGGTCGCTAGCATCCATCAGCTGTTTAAGAAAGCAAGTGGTGCACATACATTCATGCAGGTCAAACATTCATACACATAAAATAAAATAAATCTATTTTTTAAAAGAATTAATCTTTGACCCTCAAATTAAGATAGAATACTTAAAGAGACACAAGAGACACCAAATCATTATCATGGAATCATCCCATCTTAAGTACAGGAAGCCAAAGCTTCAATACAGCAAACAACTGTCCTACAGTTAAAAAGCTGCTCAGTGTTAATGCTTTAGACACAACATTAGGAATTCAGACTAGGGCCTAGACCTGGCAATTCATCACCATTCTCCCTCCAGAAACCCCAACCCTCCGGTTTCCTTACCAATTAGCCAGTTCTCACCTCACCTCTACACCTCTATTGTGCAAACCAGCTGTCTGACACTCTACTAATTCAACTTCCATATTACAAGATACATTCCTCACATTCTTCCTCTAGCCCCATTATCTTCAGAAATTATAAGCTTTCTTTTTCTTTTTTTAACCAGTATAACTGCATTCCTAATCACCAAGGAATGCAGAGGCAAAGAGGATAAGAAAGGAAGGAGTTAGGATTTACTCTGTGCATGCTATGGAACAGGTACTGTGCCATCTCATCTATGATGAAAAGCTGGCTCCATTAGAACAAGTAGAAATAAAGTTTGCCATCCTTTCCTGTCTCATGTAAACAAATAGCAGAGGCAGAAACGGAACCCAATTCCACCTGCCAAGTTTATTCGGACATTTTCTAGGAGTTAATACGGGGAAATGTGTGCCTCTGTGTCCACCTTTTACTATGTTTTTAAACACTGGTGTAGCAAATGCAATGCTGTGTAGCATGTTTGCTTGACCACAGCTGCATTTTTAGTGTAGTTTTACTTTCTCTTGATCATTAGTAAAAATGTCTATAGGTAAATATAATACATAAACTATTCAAGGAACTTACTTTTTCTTGATTAGTAAGATAATATCTAAATTTCCAAACAAGATCTTGTTCTTCATATGTGAGCTGCTTGGTTGGTGGATAACTCACAATAATCTAAAACAAAAGATAAAGAACTACATTTATCAAACATACACTTAATATGTATTTACATTTCATTTCATGTTTTCATTTGCTGAATATTTCTGTGTGGGAAAACTAAGCGTCAATGGACCTGACAGCAGCTGGTCTAGAGCATGTGCAGTAGACATTTCCTGACAGCCTGCCTGGTTCTTGACAATAGCAGACGAGAGATCACATGGACCTATGGACAGCGACCACATCACCTCAGCCGATGCTGGCTCAATGGATCTCCTCCCTTGGGGCAGGGCTGAGGAGTATATAAGGCTTACCCCTTCCTGGAATAAACTGAGCTTGTTGTTTCAACTTGTTCCCAATGCCTGTGTTATTGGTGTCACGTCTACTTTCCCCCACCACCAAAGGACACCCGTCAGGATCCTACAACATTTCTGGAACATAATTATTACACGAGCCTGGAAGGCACACAGAGACACCTAAGGCAAAAATGTGCGGAGGCATCTATCCAAATGGAAGTTATTAGGACATATGAGGAAGGGACAGACAACCATGCTCCATATGGACACAAGATTTCAGAGCATATTTAATTAAACTAGAGAGCAAGGAGGCCAAAGTGGCAATGCCCTTTACCATAGAATCAGTGGAAACAAAATGAATCTTCCTCTTGTCAAATCAACACATAATCCTGTGTGCTTACATACCAGCCTTCTTAAGGAACACCCCAGGGATCATTTCAAAGAACGCTAAACTCTGAAAATATTTACCATTTTCTAGTAAGTCTCCACAGTGACAGAATTACTGAAAGCCCTGAATGACTTAAAGAAAGAGCACTCTGCAGACAACATGAAGCTGTTGAAGTCATGAAGTTACTTAATTCATCAAACTTCGAAATAACGTGTAATGCTGGCTATAACAAAATGTTCATTTAGTTGTGTTCATATAGTCTGGAAATTCTCTTACATTTAGCTGGTCTCTTGTGGCAGCATTGGGTTTGAGATCATGGTCAGATGGTCCACTTCTTAAACTCCGAGCAAGCTTGTGGTGTTTGCTTTCCACTAAATTCTCCTATAAATAAATTAGGTAGCTATAAAGAGAACGTAAACCTTACAAACAAGCTTCAGCAGTCCACTCCAGTCCCATAGACCCACTACAAGACTGGGAAACTATGCATGAGTCCAGCTCCAGCAGCACAATATGCAGAAGCCACCCCACTTCTACCACCACCAGACAGAACCTACCAGCCACTCAACATCTGTAAAATATCACTCTATAACTGAGGGTACAGACAGTGATCCTGTTGCTTGAATGCACTCATCTGCTGCTAACTGCTTGACACAACGCCAAACTCATCAACTATATTATTAATGCTATCTACGGAACCACTGAAATTTACCTACAGCTGAGTGGTGGTGCATGCCTTTAATTCTAACACCTTGCCCTGAAAAACAACAAATAGATACTATATGTACTTACTATATGTACTATATGTACTTAACAGGAACACAGGTAAAGAAAACAGGATGTTTTTGATTTTTACTTTATTAAAAACACATTTTTATTAACCTTCTCCTTTTACTAATTTTTAATTCTGAATCCTTTGTCTTTGCCTTTAACATCTTTTTGCATAAGCCTTTTGCCCAGTAGATCTGGTAGCTGTAACAATCTTATAAGTCAATCTTCACAAAACATTAATCAACTGATCTTACTTAGGGCTGTTCACCTTTCCATGACTGTGCTGTTTGGGTTGTTTTTTGTCAATTTGACAGAAGCATGTGCCATCTAGGAAGGGGAACCTCAGCTGAGAAAATGTCCCCATCAGACAGGCTTGTAGGCAAGCCTGTAGAGCATTTTTTAATTAATGATGGACGTAGGAAGGCCCAACAGACTGTGCATAGTGCCACTCCTAGGCAGGTAGTCCTGGGTGATATAAGAAAGCCAGAGCATTCCTTCATGGTCTCTACTTCAGTTCCTGCCTCCACTTCCTGCATTAGCTTCCTTTGATAATGGAAACTACAGCGTGTAAGTCAAATAAATTCTTTCTTCCTCAAGTTGCTACTGGTCCTGTGTTAATCATAGGAAAAGCAAACTTGGACCATGTAACACTTACTCAACAACCCCATCTACCAGCTCTTCACAATTTAAATAAAGTGGTTGCTCAGTCTTCCATCTGTCAGACCTTACTTTTAGGATGTCATCGTTCCTTATGAGCATCCCATTTGAATTTCATTACTATCAGCTGAAGTGCACTTAATACAAACCTTGTCTGAATAACGGAGATAAATGTATTACTATTTCAAAATATATTACATGGCTTTAAGTTGTGTTCATTCTAGAGGAAAATATGTTCTTAAAAGCCTTGTACAATAGCTTACCATAGACATTTGAGGATCAGGAACTTTCACTAACTCAAAACTTGTTAAAATTGGAGATGATTCATCACCATCCTAGAATATAGTACAGGGTTTAAAAGATAAAAAGGAGAGATTTCACTCAAATGAGAAGTGGACATATTATAAAATGGTAATATATTCAAATTCTATCTTTAAAACATCACTGTTCCATGTACCCTTGTTTTCTTTAAATTCCATATTTATTTTTAATCTCTATCACTAATAAAACATTTTAGAAAAAATAAAAAAGTTATTGTTAGAAGAAAATCTGGAAACAAATTGTTTCATATCATTTGTGGCTACAATTTCAAAACTTGGTTTATTATGGCAATGGACAAGAAAAAACCCCAGTTTTTTTAACTTAAATCAGTTCAGGTGTCAGCACCAGGGCTTACTCAAGGACTCAAGCATGGGTTACGTTTCTGGACAACCAGACAGCAGCAACACGGCATCTCAGGGGACAACACAAGCCATCACAGTGCAAGAGTACAGCACTAATTCTTGACATGTATCTGTCTTATCTGGTTGATGTCACCATTCTTAAGGAATGAGCTTTTGTTTTAAATAGAACTCAGCATATTTACATGCCTCTAGCAAATGTACTGCAATAGGCTAACTGTAGTCACTACTAGTGCTACGTTTTTGCTATTTCCAGAGATTAGCACGCTCTCAATTTTACATATATGCAAGGAAGTCAGGAGGGACTAAAGAAGTACCACGACTTCCCTTCAGTAATTGAGTCTTAAAGGAAACAACAAATTCCCATGGCTGTTGTTTAACAGGCCTGTTCTTGGTCACAACACCAGAAAACACATTTATCAGCCCAACTGTGACAGGTAATCTTCACTAAGGCTATCTGTCACAGAAGACAGGTGACAAGAACGTCTGTTTCCATTAGATGGTGATGCACTGGCCCAGCAATCCTCACACTAAGTGGAAATATGACAGGATGGGCAGACAGGCATTAATTCACAAGCAACTACCTAGAAGCAGTAACCTGTCAAATTGAAAATTCTAATTCTATTCTGTTATTATCCCATCTGTTGTTTAAGCTGCCTTTCAAAAGACCCTCTCAGTCTTTGAAAGTATCACCCAATTAGCAGGTTCTTCACATAGAAGCCCTATTCGAGCAGCAGTATGACTTTAATAAACATGTATAGCACAAAATAGAAAGTAATTTTAAAATACATTGTTGAAAATTTTGCACAATAACTTTTTCCTTTCTTTTTGAATATTTTCTAATACACTAATATATGATATTAAATGACCTTCATTTCCATCCTTCCTAGTCTTTCTCATATATAAAAGGCTGAAATAAGTCAAATTATCCTAATGCTTTACCAAACTGAAAAGAACAAATTATGAAGGGAAAAAGTAAGATCATTATCTAGAGAAGGATCACAAAGTAATGATAAAGGTAACACTGTAAACCCAAATCCTTTCTTATGAAAATCTTCCAAGTAACCATCTTCAAAATGTATAAACATGAAGTAACTGGAGGCAGTGTCAACAAATGACACTAATATGCAAATATAATTTACAACTTCTAATGAACAAAGTGTCATGCATAAACTGTATTGTGTGCTACATGTGTTTATCTCTCATGTCACATACAAGAATTCTGTTCTCATTTAACTGATTTAAACTCTATTTCCATAGCAATGAAAGAAACTCTACTTTATAAAGTTTCAAACTATACACACAAGGATATAAGTATACATAAAAGTATATAAGTATATATTTAGGTATATAAGTATACATACCTAAATAAGTATACATATAAATCTATAAGTATTCATTTATGTATATAAGTATTTCTGTAGCATTTAAAGGAAATCCCTTCAACATGAATTTAAAGCAAATAATTTGAGATAGCTACATCCTAAACACTGGGCTATTTCTTTTTTGTAATGAATAAACACAAAAAAACATACAACCATTATTTCAGTCTAGTAGAAACACTGTCTCCAACCTTTGAGTAAACTACATAAACACATGTCAATGAAGGTTTCCATAAGCAGAGGCACATACATAGTTCCAAAATATTACTTACAGGTTAAATAACTGACATCTGAATGTTCAATATCTTGCCAATGAAACATTATTATTTCCTACTTTATTGTGCAAATGGATAAAAGCTATTACTTTAGTGTCATGCTCACCATCTTGCAGAACAATTATTCAGAAAGTCTTAATCACTTGCATACTTATTAAATTCTGTGACCCAGAACTGCATGAGCCAAGTGGGCTGCAGCTATGTGGTAAGCTTGTCTGTGCAGAAGCAGCTGCTGCAAGAAGCTCTTGACTGCTCTCCTGCCACCAAACCCTGAGTCTCAGCAGGAGAACAGTCATCTGCACCCAGGCGCTTGATGCTAGAAAGCTTAAAAGTTCCAAGGAAAATACCTTTTCATAGTACACAATACCATACTCCTTATCATCACACTTGACACAGCGAAACTCAACCATCAAGTACATGAAATTAGAGCTTCGTTTCTCACTCTAAAAAAGAAGAAATACACATAGATGATCATTTTCAACACTTCTTAAGTAACATTTCACCACAACTTGGCAATGTATGAATCAATCAACTACTACCTAAAATGCAACTTGCACTGTTATTTATATGTGATAGTGCCTATGGAATTACTGTTTTATCTAGAAGAGTACTTTACTCAGCAGACCATCTCCAAACTTTTTTTTTTTTTTTTTTCCCCCCCGAGACAGGATTTCTCTTTGTAGCTTTGTAGCCTATCCTGGCACTCGCTCTGGAGACCAGGCTGGCCTCGAACTCAGAGATCCGCCTGCCTCTGCCTCCCGAGTGCTGGGATTAAAGGCATGCGCCACCAACGCCCGGCCCATCTCCAAACTTAATAAAACACAGAGTTTAATCAGCACTTTGGATTTTATGATTTTAAAACTCGAACGTATGTTAAGAACTATTTTATTTTAATTCAAAAATAACGATGACAATTTGGACTTGTAACAATTTTCAGAAACTTCACCTTTATACTACATAATCAACCCACTCCAGGAATTAGTAAACTTGCTTTGTTTTTTGTTTTGTTTTGTTTTTTTTTTGTTTTGTTTTGTTTTTCGAGACAGGGTTTCTCTGTGTAGCTTTGGAGCTTATCCTGGCACTCGCTCTGGAGACCAGGCTGGCCTCGAACTCACAGAAATCTGCCTGCCTCTGCCTCCCAGTGCTGGGATTAAAGGCGTGGGCCACCCACACCTGGAAACTTTGTTTTCTTTTCTAAGCTCTTAACAAAAGATAGGAGGCTTAAGTAATTTTTATAAAATGTTCACAATTTCTGAATGTCCCTAAGGTAACTTGTCACTAACAACTTTTATCAACACTGTATGTATACTGAAAGATACTTCTCTCAACATGAACAAAAAATAGATTCATTCTCTCTATCTCTCTATATATCTGCATATTTGCATATATGCATTCTCAAAAACATAAATAAAGCAAAATGATTTGACTAATCTTCCCAAAACATTTTTACAGATGTCTTTAGATCCATTACATAGAATGACAATGTATAAACAGGTTACTTAGGGGAGAGATGGTTCAATGGTTAAGAGACCCAACTTCTCTGCTACAGCACCAGGGTTCAATTCCCAGCACATGTAAATTGGATAGCAACCATTTGTAACTCCAGCTAGAAGGGGATCTGACTCCCTCTGCTGGCCTCAGCCGGCACTACATGCACATGGTGCACAGACCAAAAGCAGGCACACACCAAATCACTTAAATTGTTCATTTCCATGAAGTATAGTCTACTGTCTAGTGAAAAGCAGACAGGAAGGGCAGCATGGCAAAGGCAGAAAAGTAAGCCCAATGCTACATTTCTACACACAAAGCACAGACATGGAAGAAAACATACATGGTTTGAATGAACTATTTTTTTAACTGCACTATTACAAAAAGTACAAAAGTTAACTCTTCTAATAATCTGTGTTGAGAACATATAAATACAATTAGAAAGGATCTCAATTACACAATCAAGATAAATGTCAAGTACTCCCAGGTTCATTTAAAACAAGAATAGTAGTCCCTCACACTCAAACTCCACCATCTTTCTCCCCCTCTCTTTCTCTACTGCTGAGAATCCTTGGAGGTGTCACAAGAATTAAGTCATGTAACGTGTACATTACAGCTGTCATTATCATGATCACTGACATTCTCCTTTCAGAATCTGATTCATAAAGTTGTTCCCATTCTCTAGATACAAGTTCTTATATCAAACATATGGTATTCTTAAAACAAATATATAAAATACTCATATATAATTTTTAAAAGACTCTCTGAAGCCATCTTTTAATTAGATATTTATATTGGCCCAATATACAAGGTCAAGGAAAAGTAAACTATGTACACTGGAGACTTTACTGAGGGTCCAACATCCAGTAAGTAGCTAATGCAACAGAGGTGTGGGCTGGAGAGCACACTTCTAAAGATGCTATGTGGTGACTTCAGAGAGGGGACGGTATTGCTGCAGCACTCACCAAACAATGACAGGCACACAAACAACATGAGTGAAACACACACGAGGCACTGAGCCTTCACATAGGACAGGTAGTCGCTGCTAATGGTCCAAGTTCCATTAACTTTAAGAGGCCAGGTTTGTTGCTTATTACTGTAAATCTTAGAACTATGAAGCAAGGGCTTACTTATTTGCCAAATAGCTGGCAACCAATTTTCTTTGTAAATGTTAACTTAGGAATCTGCGGAATATACTCTGATATAAGAAAGAAAACAACTCACCTCATTTATCATTTCTATCTCTCTAAATGTTAATCTGTCCAACCAATCCACTTTGACCATGTGTCCTTGCCGATGAGCCTTAGTAAGCTGCAAAAAGTACAACAGGGTTAATCTCAACACAGTGTAAACAAAAAGGAAGATGAAGGATGGCAACTGATCTCTCAACTGACTGGAAAATCAAGAATCTATAACACTATGAAACCCAAAGTGTTTTAGGAGGCTCAATGGAAACTCCAAATTGGTCACTGTAAGGGTTACACTCTGGCCCTGGACACATGGAGAAGTGCCCAGGACCAGCACAGGAAGATTTGGTGGACTTTGCAGAGTCCCCATTGAGGGCCCTACCCTGCCAGGGGAGTGGTGGGTGGATGGGGTGGGGAGGTAGACTGGGGTGGGGGAGGAGGAATGGGGGTGAGGGGAGGGAGAGGGAGAAGGGACTTACATGTGAAACAACCTTGTTCCCTAACTAGAACTAATTAAAAAAAAAAAGATTGGTCACTGTACACACTACAATAAAAGTAATTCTTACACTACTTAAGACAGCATAATATAAATTATAATAAGTGAATTTTATGCTTATTTTTAGGGTCTACACTCAAGATAATCTTATCAAGTATGTACAAATACTTCAAATTCTGAAAGTATCCAAAATTCAAAACACTTTTGGGCTTTAAAGATCTAAGACAAAGAATCCTCAGTCTGTATTATCAATTTCACATAAGATGCCCTTCTACATATCCAATTCCAGATACAATGTGTTCCTATACATCAGATTATACGCACGAAGCACTCCTACACATTAGACTTTGAACCCACACATTAGAACACCAGATTCCACATGTGAACCATTCCTACACCTCAGAATCCCACATACAAAGCACTTTCATGGATCAAAGCCATATACAATATCTGAATAAGAAACTAGGCAAAAGACAAACCTTTTTCTAAAAATGAAAAAAAAAAAACACTAAAAAGGCTTTAAACTCAAGTCTGAAATCTTGCCATTGTTAGTAAGCAAGAGAGGAACACAGTCCTTCCTGAATGTTATCTAGATGTTCTATAGCTCTTATATTTTGATTATCATATTTTGATTATCATACATGAAATTATAACAAAAGATCCTCTAAGGGAAAATAAACCACCTTTTCTCTATTCTTCTCATTTGTAATGTAATAAACATTCTAAAAAGTGAGTTAAATACACAGAAAGATAATTCTTGGGGACCAACAACAAATCATTACTCTAAGACTTAAGTTCATACACATGCATGTGTGCCTTTATTTTAGGAGACAACAACAAAGGACTTAAAATTCTAACATCACTGATGTTTAAGTGCACTGAGGTCTTACACACTGTCTTGCTCTAGTTTCATAAATTATATCACAGTGGCTTTTCATATTCATAGAGAAGTTAAGATAAGCTACAAGGTCCTTAGATTAGAACTGGCTTTGATATTGACCCTGTAAATTTTAGACATCAGCTTTACTTATGTATCACAACTCTTTCTCAGCAAATTCATAGAATGAAGCAAAACTAGGCATCAAAACCTGTATCACCACTTTTCTTAGCTCGAGTTCCTCTTCCCTGTCCATGACATGGCAGTATTCCCATAAAGACATCAAATAGTACCATTAATTATTACCTCACTCAGAACTGAAAGTCATAACCACTAGTATTCTTTATCATCCTTGACACTATCACAACTATGAGTTTATAGTATTTCAAAAATAAAAAAGTGACAACCTTATGTAAAATGTTTGAGGTTCAGGAACTAGAGAGATGGCTCAGTGGTTAAGAACAGCACCTATTGCACAATACAAGACCAGGGTTCAGTTCCCAACACTGACATAGTAACTACAGTTCCAAGGGATCCATTGCCCTAATTTGGACTCTGTGAGCAGGAGGCCCACAAGTGGTGCACCTAAATATATATGCAGGCAAAACACTCACACATATATCATAAATCCTTTTTAAAAAGTTTGAAGTCCATTGTAATACAAAAGTACTACTTAGGAAATAACTTTCTTGTGAATAAGAAACAGCACCTTTTCCCTAATGGTAACTTCTAAATGAAAATAGATAAAAGAGATCTTAGTAACTACTACTTATATTTATAAAGAAATGAAACCAGTCTAGAAATCCATCAAGGATGAATGGATAAAGAAAGTGTGATATGCACATATACACACAGGAATTTCAGTCATAAAGAATGAAATCATACCTGAGAGAAAATGATGGAACTGGACAAAGATCATTATCTTACATGAAATATGACAGATTCAGATAAATACTGCATATTTTCTTATAGGCTGAATCTGTGTGTGTGTGTGTGTGTGTGTGTGTGTGTGTAAAATGTGAAAGTAAAATGTGGACTGAAACTAGGAAAAGATCTTTAAAAAGGGAGAGCGGATAAAGGGTAGGATAATGGAACACATGGGACATGAAAGCAAATGGGACTATCTGGGAGAACCAGATCAGAGGTGGGAAGTGAACGAGGGGGCAGAGAAAGAAAAGAGTATGAAACAATGTAGAGAAATGCTACCTTGAAACACATGATTTTTATGTTAACTTAAACGATAAAAGGAGAACAGCAGTCCAGGAATACTATAAGATATTCTGTTAGCTCCAGTGGAACATCAAGCAGATGTATGAGCTACATCAATGAGAATAAGAAACAGTCACAAGGACCAAAGAGCAAGTAGTGCGGCTTATATGAGAGTGTCACACTGCAAGCTGGAGATCTGGTTCCAACACTGACAAACTCTTCTCAAACTGTCACTTTTGAGCCCCAGCCAATAAAAAATATTATTTTCTATGTGTGTCCTAACACGCATGTAGATGTAAAGCATGACAAGTGGTACCATCCTATAGTTACTAACGGCTGATACATGTGTCATTTTTGTCTTTCCATTACTAGCATGTAAGTTCTTACTCACTTCTACTATTACTTTGCTCATAGAAACAAAAAAAAAAAAAAATGTTTATATAACTTTTGTATTTTCACTGTAAAAGCCAGTCTGGAATGATGTGACCTGAGACTCTAAGACACTTTCCACCTGCCTGTCTTTGCTAGCCACTCTCTGTTGGTACATGGTTATTATGAAAGTTCAGCTCCCCTAGTTTCTGTTATTTACTCAACATTAGTTTGTGTTTATGACCCAACATTTGGTCCCCACAATGATTTGCTGTGAGGTGAGTTGTGTCCTGATGTGGAAAATGAAATGAGGTTTCCTTCTTCTCCATTATAAATACCCAGATACATCGGGGACTTTCTGTAGCTATTTGTAACAGCTGAATCTATGTTGCTGATAACATATGTCACTCCCTATACAAGCTAGGCCTTCTTTTTTTCTTAGCTGCATACCAAATATGACCTTTCTCAATCTTTTGAACAGCTACCACAAGGAATAGTAAATTTGGTAAAGCCACCACAAAGGCCAAGTATAAATTATCTTTCAGACCTCAGTTGTGGGAGTTGTCAGTAAAATGCTGCAATCAGAAATAGTGAGTAATGCCTACCTGCATGCCCCAACAGAGAAAAATAATGTTGAATTCAGTTGTGAATGGAAAATCAAGAGTCATTATGATGACTGTTCAATAGGTCCTTGATATTTAAATTCCAAGTATTTCTCAACTTAAATTAGTTACAGAAGTTCTGTAGAACTGAATAGTTACCACTGAAAATGTCTTCCAGGCATTCACCGTATTTACGTACCAGTACAAAGCATCCCCAGTTAGAGGCTTGCAGCATTCCCTTCACTATTTCTCATGATTTCTGAAGAAGCTACCCTCTTAAGAGACATGGAGCTGGAGCTGGATCATCCAGAAAGGATTCTCTGAAGGTTGCACATCATGGTGGGAATGGTGGGTTTGGCAGAAAACTCTTCTAAATAATTCATCCAAATTCAATACACTTCATCTACCAAAGTACCTTTTAGATCTTCAAACCATAAGGACTTTGATTTTTAGGTAGGGCTCAAAGCACACAAAATAATAATAATTAGTAATTGAATGTTAATTTGTATAACATGTATTGAAGTTACACACAACTATAATCATTGAAAGCAGCTCCTGTGTTACTTTATCTCTTGCTGGTGATGATAACAGCATACCCAAACAAGAGTAGTCCTCCAGTCTACAGCAGCTTTTAGTTACCGCCATTTCTACCGATGCTGAGGACTAAAAGGGACTTCTGTCAACACAGGTGAGTGTAGGCAACTTGTATGTGTTACTGGGATAAATTTCCAATTTATTCTGAGTCTGAAATATCAGTGACCTCCATTTTTTTTAAGTGTCCTGAGACAGTGTTTCTCTGTGTGTAGCCGTGGACCCATGTCTTTCCAATGTAAGATCTGCACCCTGCTAAGCAGCAGGGAGCGAGATATCCAATATATTAAAAATACTTGTGAAGAAATCATCCTTGCTGTGTATCCATTCTAGGAAGAGCCAGCAAGTGTCACTCACTCTTTGTCAGGTATGGGGATTCTAAAGAATTCACAAGAAGTCATACAGAGTTGGAAGATCAGTGTCCTCCAAATATGGGTTAACTATTATGCTCTGCCTCACCAGGAACTAAACAGAAAGGAGCTACAAAGGATATTCAAATAAAAGAATGAACTAGAACCAATAGAAACACTGCCAGGAAACTTCTTGGATTCCTAATCACATTATCATCAGATATCACAGAAGATGTCATGCTGAAATATAGTATCACAGACCAGTGGGTGTTGGGTAAAAATACAGACAAGAGGCTAAAGTAGACCGACCAGCTTGCCACACAGCATCCAGACTAGGAGCAGTGGGATAAGGGTCTGTTAAATATCAGTCCTTGGAAACAGATGAGCTCCCTCTTTTGCTAGGCCCAGTGTAAACACTGAAAGTGCTAAAGTCATGAATCTGGTAGAGCCTAGTACTTAACACTGACTTATATCGAGTGAGAGGAACTATGTAGAAGGATGATGAACAGGATGGAAAATAAGTATTTGCAAAGTTTTGAACTCTTCCAAGGATGTTTTCTGACTTGGAAGTAGAAGGAAATAATATGATGATTCCTATGAATAAATAAATAAAGTAATAAAAAGCATTCAACAAAAAAGCTGGAAAACAAATTAAAAAGAAAAAAAAAAAGAATGGCCTCAGCCTGATCAAACAGCTGCCCTCATACACATAACAGAAAGTGCTTGACAACAAGACTGAAACACACCAACCACCAGAAAGGAAAGTGTCCCAACCAGGACTGCCCTCATTTTCACAGTGACAATTACATGCCTGAAAACTGCAAAGAGGTTTGACATAATGTAAAATCTACTCCAAAATGGAAACTCCACAACCTATTGACACAGTTATTGCTACTTCTCACAACACCATGCCTGCTACACTTTGAAGTATAGTAAAAAACCCGCTTTCTTTCCATTTCAGTCTAAAGTGCTAATTTTTTCACTGGCTTGCCAAATCCCCCATCAAAACTGTTCACATGAACCCACAGGTAATTAAAAGCGGGCATTTGTTTTATTTTGTTTTGCTTTACCTCGTTTCTCAGATGCTTCAGAAATGAGTAAAACTAATTCATTTCTCGGCATACAGTGAAACCTTCAAATTCACAGAACGTATGTGAATACAACCGTGCTGGCCAGACACTGCTGCTTTTTACCACAGACAGGACATTTCAGCATGATCACGCAGGCTGTACTTCTGCAAGTATCTGCTATTTTACTCCACACTCCCTCACGTTACAAGGACATTGCTCTACTCTTTCATCTCTAGTACTTCTCTTTCTTTCCTTCTTTTCCTTGTTGTTTTGTCTGTCTGAATGAAACAAGGGTCTCAACCATGTAGCTCTGACTAATCCAGAACTCATTATATAGACCAGGCTGGCCTTAACTCAGATCTGCCTGCCTCTGTCTCCCAAGTGCTGGTATTAAAGTCACGAGCCACTGTTCTTGATCTAATACCTTTCTTAAGCCTGGAACAAACTGACATAAAAAGTTACAGACAAAAAAAATTTTATACCTCGTCCTAATAATATTATGAGAGTAGGGGGCACGAAGACAGACTGTGACTGTCTCATAGACTTCTATCATTTAAAGATGTATCTTTGAAATAAACAAAAATAATGAGTCCTACCTATAGCAAATACAGCATAAGCTATGAAGTAATTTGTATCTAAGACATAATATAACAATACATAAAATTCATCTGAATAACGTAGACTTAACTGTAAGAGCATGTCAAAGTCTGCCTGTGCCTATATATTTAATTCTTAGCAAGCAAAGGAGTTTTATCTACATTTTTCTATCTTCTTGATTAATGAAGTCTTGTCCACAATTTTTCAATTTTACTTTTAAGCTTTATTCATTATTCAGGAAGACTAGCATTTGCCATATAAAAATTTCATTTAGTTAAACTTCTTGGAAATTAATCTAGTTTTAAAAGCATGTTACTTTCTTTTCCTCAGGCAGAAACTAGAGCTGTAAAAACAGAGAATAGATTTTTCAGAACATCAATCAAAAATGTTTTAGGGCTCAATATCACACTGGCATCAACACTCAGTCTACTCAGTGCCAGTAGTTTTAAGACAAGTCTAAAGGCTTTGACAGTATTGGAGAACTGTGAGCAACTCAAGTGAATTATTGAAAAGATGCCACTCAGCAGAATGAGGAAACAATTGACAAGGTATTCCCAAACCCTGGCTGTAACATGAAATAGTGGGGATATGTGATTGACTCAAACAAGCTATTTATAAAAGGTATGTTACCTAGAGCAAAAGTTACTCTTTATGAATTTCATATAAAATGATATTTTAGGTAATGTCACAGGTACCATTGAAGCCTGATAGTCTTGAACAATTTCATCAATTGCCTTAGTTACTTTTCTATGCTGTCCTAAAACAAAATGAACAAGGCAACTTATACAAGAAAGCACTTAATTGGGGGCTTACAGTTTCAGAGGATTAGAGTCCATGATGGAGGAACAAGGACAAGGCTGCAGAACAGCTGAGAGCTTACAATTTGATCTGCAAGTAGAAGTCAGAGAAAGCTAACTGGGAATGGTGTGGGCTTTTGGAATCTCTAAATCTGCCTCCAGTGACACATTTCCTCCAACAAGGCCACACTACCTACTCCTTCTCAAACAGTTCCACCAACTGGGGACCAAGTATTCAAACATACGAGACTACCAGGGCTATTCTCATTCAAACATAACAGTAATTATCATAATTCTAACATTTTTAAATTATTGTCACATAAAAAGCATCTAAAGGGATACATGAAACAGGAAACTCTTTTACCCAAACCAAATGTTATGGCTAGGCATATATTTTCCTATTTGTACAGTAATGAATTTCTCTGTGAACTCTAATTAGTCAATAATTCTCTTCCTCTGTAAGATAAGCTTTTAAACAAAACAAAACAAACAAACAAAACAACAACAACAAAAAAAAAAACAGAAGTTGTGCTTGTTCGTTGTGATTAAAATCCATTACTGTAGCCAAAATATGTGAGTAGGGGTGTTACTACTTCAAGGCAATGAGATTATCTGTATTGTATTCCTTACTGTGCTGCCAAGTCTCAACTATTTCTCAGGACTAACTCCCTAAAAGTACATTCAATTGGTACATTGTGTACCAATTGGTACTTCTCTGTGGTCTATGCTCTTTTAAAATGTGTGTATTCTTTGTAAACAAAAATCTGTACTTCTTTAGGTCTTCACTTGGTTAGATAGTTCATACTTCCAACTACCTTTTTTTGGGGGGGTGGGGGTTGAGACAGGGTTTCTCTCTGGCTTTGGAGGCTGTCCTGAAACTAGCTCTTGTAGACCAGGCTGGTCTCAAACTCACAGAGATCCACCTGCCTCTGCCTCCTGAGTGCTAAGATTAAAGGCATGTGCCGCCACCACCCGGCTCAACCATCATTTTTATATTGTATTTTCTCTTAATGATTTAGATTATAACTGAATAGCTTGATTGAAAGCAGAATACCTTCCACTAAGTGCTTATAAACTACCATGTTAATGATGTCAACAGCATGTGCAATGCAGTACTGTTGTTAAGTACAGACAAAATTTAAGGAAACAAGTATTCCACCCATAATCTGCAACTCAATCTAGGCAGCATACAGCAGGGTAAGTGTAGTATTGTGTCTGTCCTGTTTCTGTGTATCACATCCACCTTTTGTCCTGCTCAATAAGCCTGAGGTCCAGATCCCCATCCTCAGTGACCAATGTAGCTCTGTGAAGTTCCATGGCTTCCCTCTCTCCATTACTGCAATGCTCAATCCCCCACTATCTCCACAGAGACCACAAAACATTTTTCATCGCCTTGTTACTTTCTCTTCGCCTCCTCTTAATCAAACTGACAGAAAGGAAAGCACACTGAGAAGGCATCACACAGCGCTGATAAAATGAGAAGGAGACGGTGGGCCAGCATGCTTCTGCACTAACCTTTCAAGTCCAAGACACAGATTCAATATAAATCAAACATCTGAGCCCAGTAGTCACATCCAAAGCCCCAGGAGGATATGCACCCTATCATAAAATTCTTACAGAATGACAAGCTGAAAAATAGAGTTGAAGGGAACCATGTACACACTGGTCCATCATTACCAAGAGGCTGGTCCAGACTATGAAAGTTAACAGACAGCCCTGAAGTCTGGTCTTTGAAACAGATGTAAGCATTAATTATAAAAGTTTAGATATGGTAAAATGGAAAATGAGCAAGATTTAGGGGGTGGCATATTTTAATACATACATTTCTTTCTGTTCTCTATTAAGAAAGTCCAAATTATAAAAAAAAAGACACCTAAGCTGAGCACTATACAATATTTTTTCTTTTTGCATAACCAGTTTTCCTCAAAGGAAAACTAGGCAGGTTTATAAAACAATCTAAATCATTTGAGAGATTTAATCCATTAAAATCACTATGAAAGGACTGTATTTAAAAAGCCAAACTTAGAAAGTGGGCTTCCAAATGTTATTCATATTATAGTTAGAATTTAGCTTCCATAGTTGAGGAACAAATCAGAGTAAAAGCATTAAGTCCAGCTTTGAATTGACATTCTTTGTTTATTAATTACCTAATACCATCTTTTCATAGGCCATTTAAAGGTTGGTCTTCATTTCACAGTCCCATTATCCTTGGGTAGTCAGATTAAAACTATGTTCTTGCAACACGTAAAAACTGAAACCTTCAAATTTTAGTAGCCCACAGAGTATATATGAAATGATTCTAATAAAATGTCTATGTATAAGTCATGGAAAGTAAATCAAAGTCCATAGCTGATAAACTCTTAAGAGGAGAGGGCAGACCTAAGAGAAGCTTATGAACTGCCCTACACACTCAGGAAGAACACAGGCAAAACCTGGAAATGAGCAGCTGAGATACATCTTTGGTTTTATTCATTTGGAGAAAGAGAAAGAAAGCTGAAAGATTATGCCAGTAAGCATACTTGAGGGAGCTAAGCCACCCCTTTCACTTAAAAGAGCAAATCAGAAAATAAACATGACAATGAAAATACTAGAGACCCACACTTCCAAATCTGATGTAAGTCTAGACAAAAGGCCGCAGAGTGTGTGATTCCAAGCATGCATTAGTCCACAGACAGAAAGTAGGCCAGCAGCCAGCAGCAAGTGCAGGGAGGATATAATTACTGAGTACATGGAGCTTTCAGAGGTGAAAATGTCCTAAAGTTATATAGCTAGGATGATTATATAAGGTTTAAAGAGAGACGACAACTGACTAGATTCACAATGTCAAGGTACACAGAGTAGCACCAGAGTTCTCCTTGTCTCAGAAGCCTATGTACCTTGGCAAGGCGACTCATCTGGTCTTCTGAGAGCGTGCTGCTTGTTCTGCCAGGAGTTCTTGTGGGTTCAGAGCCATCTGCCTCCACATTAGGCCAGACTTTCAAGTCATGCATTCCTTGGCGAAACATGCTATAGGAAAAAAAGTTCAGAGGAGAGGTAAACTGAGGCAGTTCATCATAAACAAATGTGTGTCAAGTTTGCCAGGCTCCGAGTCCTCCACAGTTTGTGCAGCCCTGAGCTAAGCTGCTAAAAATCCACAAGTCTCTTCTCAGGGCACTCTTTCTCTCTTAGATAGTCAGAAAACAAGAGACCTGTATAGAAATGATCTAAAACCAATGCATATGCTATCAGTGTTGAGGGAACTCATTCCTCAGCAGACTTAAGCAAATGTGTACCTTTCTTACATGGCTCCAGTGGCAAAGCAAGGTAAAACTCAGAGCCTAAGAGAGCAGTTACTTACAACAACTTAAGTGACCACAAGGCAGCTAGACATGGGACAGGCTCATTCAAGAACACACTTCCCCACGGTCACACCAATGCAGCCCTACTTTAGTTAGCCTTCCACAGTCTACATAAGCTATTACCTCCTGATACAATGAGGCCACATACAACCAAGGCAGAAGTACATACAAAAAGCTGGAAGACACATGAGGAACAGTGTGAATCCAAGGTGAGGGTCCAGTGACTCTCTCCACCCTCCTTCTATGAAGAGTGGCAAGTCAACATGGCCAATCAATGGGGATCCCTCCTTGCAAGTATTTGCAGTTGTTCAGAGGAAAACGGCGTCAGCCAGGCTTGGAGGAAAGCACCCAACAAGCACCTCAGCAGCCATCTTAGAATAGCAGGAACTAAGTTTCTATCCAGTAGAACAGTATCACATTTAAGGGTGGAAGGGAGAACTGCCAAGTCTCATAATTTTTCTGTAAGCCTGTCTGGGTTAGGGTACCAACTGCATCATTCATAGCATGTGTGGCTGTGACCATGAATAGATAATGTTGACTCCTTAGAATACACCAGGTTTCTCATTAATAAAACTATCATATTAAAGATTTTCTTAAGTTATTACAAAAAACACATAAACACAAGTTCTTTTTTTAAATTTTAATTAGAAACAAGATTGTTTTGCATGTCAATCCCTGTTTCCTCTCCCACCCCCCTCCCCTGTCCACCACTAACTTCCTACCTATTCAATACCATTTCTGCTCCCCAGGGAGAGTGAGGTCTTCCATGGGGGTCTCCAGAGTCTGTCCTATCCTTTGGGATAGGGCCTAGGCCCTCCCCTGAGTGTCTAGGCTGAGGGAGTGTCCCTCTATGTGAAATGGGCTCCCAAAGTCCATTCCTATGCTAGGGATAAGTACTGATCTCCTATAAGAGGCCCCATAGATTTCCCAGGCCTCCTCACTGACACCCACATTTATGGAGTCTGGATCAGTTCCACGCTGGTTTCCCAGTGATCAATCTGGGGGCCAAGAGATCCCTCTTGTTGAGGTCAGCTGTTTCTGTGGGTTTCACCAGTGTGGTCTTGACCCCTTTGCTCATCACTCCTCCTTCTCTGCAACTATATTCCAGTTCAGTTCAGTGTTTAGCTATGGGTATCTGCTTCTACTTCCATCAGCTGCTGGATGAAGGCTTTAGGATGGCATATAAGTTAGTCGTCAATCTTGCCATCAGGGGAGGGCATTTAAGGTAGCCTCTCCACTGTTGCTTAGATGGTTAATTGGTGTCATCTTTGTACATCTCTGGACATTTCCCTAGTGCCTGATTTCACTTTAAACCTACACTGGCTCCCTCTTTGATGGTATCTTTTATTTTGCTCTCCTCTATTCTTCCCCCTACACAACCATCCTGCTCTCTATGTCCTCCTCACCCCTCCTCTTCTCCCCTTTTCATTCTCCTAGCTCCCTCTCCCCTCCCCCCATGCTCCCAATTTGCTGAGGAGATCTTGTCCCTTTCCCCTTCTCCGGGGTACCATGTATGTCTCTCTTAGAGTCCTCCTTGTTGCCTAGCTTCTCTGGTGGTGTGGATTTTAGGCTGGTAATCCTTTGCTCTATGTGTAAAATCCATATGAGTGACTGTACCATGTCTGTCTTTTTGTGACTGGGTTACCTCACTCAGAATGGCTTCTTCTAGTTAATCCATTTGCCCTCAAATTTCAATATTCCATTGTTTTTTTTTCCCACGGATTAAGTACTCCATTGTGTAAATGTACCCCATTTTCTGTATCTATTCTTCAGTTGAGGGGCATCTAGGGTTGCTTCCACGTTCTGGCTATTACAAATAACGCTGCTATGAACATAGATGAACATCTGTCCTTGTTGTATGAATGTGCTTCTTTTGGGTATATACCTAAGAGTGGAATTGCTGGGATCTTGTGGTAAACACAAGCTCTTACAAGGTTATATTGCTTTCTTGTTTAATATCAAATAGATAAGAAAGCTGAGGCAGAAGGATTAAAGATTCTCAACTAACACAGGGAATCTAATGAGACCTTGTTTCAAACTAAACAAAATGGAGGACAACCTTAAAACAAGCTCTGAGGAACCAGCTCCAGTGAAGTCACTAACAGCACCACTAACAGTGAGTACCTCACATACACCTTCAGAAACAGTATGCCATCCCTTCCTACTCTCTACCTCTCCGCTCCTCAGGCAATACAATGGCTGAATTTAACTAAGAACACATTTGGCAGGAAGTCAGTCTACTAAATAATTTAGGCACCTTGGGATAGATCTAGAAAAGACTTTAAAACAGGTTTCGGGAAGGGGTGTGCTGAGTGCTGGTGGTGATGAAGTAATCATGCCACGTTCTTTGAACACTAATGGAAACTTGCCTAAAATGACACAGCCCCCATTGGGGAGGCAGAAGATGTGCAGAACATTATGTCCACTTGGGAAATTAAGTCACACAGACCAGACAGGGGAACAGCACAGCAGGCCCTCCTTCAGCTCCATCAGAGACCCAGTAACAGCTGCCAATGTGATTCTAGCTGGCAGGGCCATGCCACAGTAGCAGTTACTGCCATGACTTCAGAATTCACACACACCTGCACATCATCTGCAGTTTGCCTATGGTTCTACCAATCCAAGTAACAACCAATCTGCTCTTATACTACTTAGAAATCTCTGAAGCTGGGTGTTTAAGTTAAAGACAGTTTGCTTCTGCAGAACTGTTATAAGAGATCAGTTTTAAATTATTTATTAGCACTCTCTAAGAAGTTCCCCCTCACTGACTCACATATACCAAACAGATGTTGGCAAAGAACACAAATTGGCAGTCACTGTGACACCTTCCAGTCTTAGAAGCTTTAAGGACCACTTTTACAGTCTACTTTACTAAGTGCATACCAGGGTCCTTTGGAAGAAGAGGCCAGTAATGACATTTTCTTGTTAAAGAAACATCTGAGAAAACTATGGCCAAAGCAGTGCTGCCCAAAAATTGCACAACTGTGGTTGCAGAGGACATAGCTATGCAGAATGAACAGATTTTCTAAGATTTAAAATCTTAGCTCACGGCAAGCCACCAAATTTAACTCCTAATTATTACTACTAACTTTTATGGAGAATTGTTATTTAATTTGCCTTTCAGGCACATTTTCCATTTCCTTTGGATGGGAGGCAAAAGAAATTTCACTCAATGAGCTAGCTATACAAAGAATTACAGACATGCTTTGCCTGTGTCTAGGCCTGTGAATCTGTCTGATCCTCCCCTCCATGTATCCTCCCGAAGCTGCAGATCTAGCCCAGGTCAAACATCCAGTGTCCCTGCATTCTCTAGCCATCTGTAGGACCCTCCTAGCCTGACCATAACTTCCAGGCCCACCCCATACCAAATTAAGCCTCTCCACTCAGCAGAAGCCATGGAGGAAGGCTGCTTACTGGCTTGCTCCTCCTGGCTTTCTCAGCCTGCTTTCTTATACAACTCAGGCTCACCTGCCCTGGGCCGGCACCACCTTCAATGACCTTCCACATCAATCATTAATCAACTAACCCATACATGTACTATTTGTGAATAAAATGCTTTCGAGGCTTATCAAATGCACTTAGATAATCACTATAAACCATGACATGGATATTATTTCATTTTACAGGTGAAGAAACTGAGGCATTAGGCTCACTAACCTGCCCCAGGAGACCGGATACTGAAGAAACAGCATTTAAAGCTGGGTAACCGCCTCTGCAAGCTCCCTCCCTCACACACTCTACTATGTTATTATGCGGCTTTTCTTAGGATCAGCTACAATGACGGGCTTTTTAAACTCACCAGAGATGATGGCTTACGTTAAGGAACTGAGACAAGTGTATTCAGATTTGAGCTTTTGTTGTTGTTAAAGTTGATTCATAATGTATCACCTGATTTATAATAGTTTAGATCAATTATATATCTAAATATGAAGAAATAAGAATATACTGGAAGAAAGACTCACATAAATCCAATCTAGTAAATATATATCTCAGAGAACAAATCAGAAAAAATATTTTTAAAGTAATTTTTTACCACAGTACACAAATGGTCAATTTCCTTCATGGACCAAGACTCCTCACACATCACTAAAATAATAATAATTAGAAAGAAAAAGGCATTTTTAGTGGGGCATGGTTGTGTATGCCTTTAAATTCCAGAATTCAGGAGGCAGAGGCAGGCAGATTTTGTGACTTCAAACCCAGATTAACCTATAGAGAGTTCTAGACAAGCAGGGCTATACAGTCAAATCCTATCTCAACATCATCAAAAAAGGTACTTCTTGTGTGAATAACTATAATTTTTTAAAAAATGGACAAAACATATCACTAAATCAATTTATAGAAAATAGTCAAGAAACCTATTAAGATAATTCTCATTTATATTTATTGGTATGTAAATTAACATTTTTAAACTGTAAAATGGACAAAAATGAAGGCATCTGGTAACAGCCAGACAGTTAGTCACTAAGACTTTCACTGAAGTTTCCAGATTTGGACCCTAAGTTATCATTCCCAGTCACTCCATTCTAGTAGAAATGACACCAGCATTCACCTAACAGTAGAGAATACAAATTGTGTTTCTTGATTCATTTAGCTGCTGGGATGGTTACTTGATTATCAAATGTGTAGGACATAGAACTGCCTAAGAGACAGATATGGGGACATGTCTCTGAGGCAGTGTCTAGACTGGGTTAACTCAGGCGACCCACCCCAAGGTAGGCAGCAGTGTTCTACAAGCTGGTATCCCAGACTACATGAACGTAGGGAAGGTACACTGATCAGCTTTCATGTCTTTGTTTCTGACTGCAGATATAATGGGACCAGCTGCCTCACATTCCTGCATCTTTTGCCACCCATGATGGACCACACCCTCAAACTTGTGATCCCCTGTTGCTTTTGTCGGAATACTGTCACTGATTTAGCAGTGAGAAGAGTAACTAATACAGAATATCTGGTAGAAAATCCATTTTAGATCCAATCTCAAAATTTTGTGTTAAGGCCTATGTACCTAACTGGTTTTCACAGGGAAACTAGACTGCATACACAACCAAAGTTCTCTAGTAAAGAAAAAGAAACAGCTCTATGTGGATTAGTAGGCAGAATGCTTACCCATATTTCCCGAAGAGTGACACAGTTGTTCCTCCCACTGGCACAGCTTTTCCTGGTCCATACACATCCCATATAGTCAAGGCCACTTGGGCATTCCTGGGCAGGTCAGGGTACTTCACGGGGAGTTTTAGCCATTCATTCCAACTATGGAAACAAAGTCAACAGAATAAGCATGCATCTTTCTTTCAAATTAACCCATAAAAGATGGTTCAGACAGATGAGAAGCCTCCAAAAAGATTAGGTTTGTATGCTAAAAAATAATGTGGAAATCCCCTCAATTTTTCTTGCTAAAATATAAACACATGAAGTTTGAATATAGCTCCTAAAAAAATAGCACTGATATATCGTAATATTTAATCGGGACACTCAAGCTGAGCAGTTGTGACATATGCCTATAATCCAGTGTTTAGCATGAGGCAAAAGGATTATTTATTGTTAGTTCAAGGCCAGCCTAGAGAGATTTGAGAGTTTGTTTGAGTCTGGCTCAAGCTACAAAGTGATACCCATCGACCACCCCCAAAAACTAACTAACTAACTAACTAACTAAATAAATAAATAAATAAATAAATAAAACAGAAAGAAAAAAAGTTGTATCACTAAGATGTATGGAAACAGAACAGCAGAAAAATAAAGATAAGCAAACAAACCTGGAAACATGTTTCAACATGTCAAAAGTTTTAAGCCAAACTCTCATTTTTTTAAAAAATTTCTTCAGAACACAACTTTACATTATGAAAATAACCAAGTCATATTGCAATTATAAAATGATCATTCATGGTATGTTATTGCATTCCTGAGGATAATAAGACAACCCAAAATAACCAAAACCTCATGAAGTCAAAGCTAACTTGTTTTTATAACACTTGGACATTACCAACTTGCACAAATGTCCTATCCCATTAAGTTCGTTCCTATTAAAGATTTTCACACTATATTTTGATTACTGCACCTAGACTTATTTCACTGGCACTGATGACATTTAGCTATTAGCCTTCTATGTTTCCTAAGAATGCCTGTAGATGTTAAACTTGTTAATGCATGTTTGTTACTGATACAAAGTAATACAGGAATATATACTCAATTTTGTAAATATTCTTCTGCATTTAAAATGGATCCATTTGATAATCTCCACTCCCTTAAGCAGATGGCTTCTAAAATCCCAAAAGAAGTCCACACAAATAATATGAATACCCAGAAAGCAGACAGAGCTCTCTCTATTCACTCACAATTACCCTCAAGGCAGCTTATCTTGGATCAAATGCACGTGTCAAGTGAGGAACAACAAAATTTTCAAAGACTCAACAAAAGTATTAATGGCCACTGTTAAATTTCGAAGCTCCAGAAAAATTAGAGATGTCCACCAATTTTGATTAGAAGCAAAACATCATCAAATCTTTTTTATATAAAGTTCTTAAAAAATCCAAACTGCACATTTAAGAAATCCATTATTTCTACACATGAGTATAAGCATCTAAGTTAATTACTATTCACATGGCAGAACAGACTTAAAAGAAATACTGAACAGTGTTATCAATTGTGGATGAAGAAACCACAGCAGTTGATTCACATGGAGACAATTAACATGAGGCAACGCTAAAGAAAAAAACCAGTGTCAATATCCAAATTATCTGTGAAATTTCTCATCTCTTTGTCTACTCTTTAAATTCTGGGAGACAGTACCTTGATCAGTTGAGTGGTCCTTCCCCTCAAATCTTCCACTATCTAACTCCTGGCCCCAAGATCTCTTTACTTTGTATAACTGCAGTTAGATGTGTTTTACAGGCTGTTTCTGCAGCTCAAGTTGTAGAGGACAGTGGTCTTTCAGCTAACACATATAAGAGCTAACCCAGACACTGCAAAAACCTATGAAAGGATCTATTGACACCAAAAGGCTGTGTGTTCTCAACCTCATTTTGTCATCTTAGTCCCCATCCATCACTACTAGCCCAATCCTTAAAAATCCCTGTCCAAGTCACAAGACCTAAATCTGGACACTGCAATCCCATCATGACCCCCACTGTACTTACTCTCTAGACAGATCAATACACTTTGAAATGGAAATTGTTAAATTAATACTAGCCTGTTATTCTTTCTCCCCAACCTCTTGCTTGCCCTCTCACTGTTTCTTTCTTTGTCTCTGTTTCAAGCACTTTAGAAAACAAGATAGACTCTAAACATTCTTTAAAAGTTTAAGGGGCTGGGGCTGTACCTCAGTGTTAGAGTACCTACCTAGCATGTACAAGGTTGTGAGTTCAATCCACAGTTTTGTGTAGGAAAAGAAAAACACCGCCTAAAGCATGACCAAAAAACAGCAACAATACCAAATCTCATTTGAAATACAGAAAAACTGAAAGCCAGACCTGATCTGCATTAACTGTGACTAAGATCAGAAAATGACTTTCAAGAGATAGTTCTCGCCTTCCAAAATGTAGAGTCCAGAGATAGAACTCAGGCTCTCAGGTTTGATGGAGGTGCCTTTACTCACTGGGCTGCAGCGGCCTTCTTTATGAGATCTTACTGTGGGACATGACAGGGGAGGATGCATTAAAGTAAGACTTGAACACATTTTGGGTGAATTTCTTATTATTAGAACTCACACAAGTCACAATCAGACATTTAGATAATGCAGAAACTGACCGTACCCGTAAAAATATCAACTAAATCAAGGAAATACAATTCATGTAGTAAGAGTTCTTCTACAAAATAATTTCCCACTCCTACCACCCCCTCCGGTTTATAGACTTCTTCTGGTAGGTAACTACTTATACAGGACAATGGAGGTATAACATGTTTACTCATCATTTTTATTTTGGTGAGTTAGGCAATAAATTTACCATTCAAATACTAATAGCAAACTGCACAAAATCTGTTTTCTCTCAATTTTAGTCTATTTTTTAAAAATGCCTACTCTCTTGTTATATAGCCCAAATATTTTCTCAATCTATTTTCTACAGTTGTCTTAGATCTTTTAGTGATCAATGTTTTTTTTTTTTTTCTAATTTTACAACCTTGCAAACATAGTTAAAAAAAAAAGGAGAAGAATGAAAGAGCAAACAGATGAGAGGAGACAAAGTCGTTTTTGTTCTAAGTAATTTTTGGCAGTGTGAGGAACAGAGAATAAAATTTTTCCATAGCAAAAGAAAAAAAATGGTATTTACCAAAGACAATGATATTCTACATCTAAATGAGGAACTCTGGTCCATTGTTTTAGATGTAATAATGATACTATAATCATGTTTGTGTTTTTTTGAGTCAAACTATGTAAAGCAAGCTTACCTCAAATTCAGAGATCCAGAGGCTATAGCCTTCTGAGTGCTGGGAGTAAAGAGATGTATCACCATGCCTGGCCATAGTGTTTTCTATATTTTTGTATAGTTGAACTTTTCCTCAATAAAATATATTAGATATGTGTGCTGTTGTATAGATATAAATATTTATACATATTTGACACCAAAAAGAAAACTAGAGAAATTATACTACTCAAATAGTTAATTTGGATGTAGTTAGACCAGCAATATTGAAGCTTCTTCTTTTGAAAGCCTTTCCCAGATTCTGGTATATCAACAGAGATGTGTTGTCTCTCCAGCCAAGTGTGTGCCCATAAGGAATGATGTATACTCTCAGTGTCATGGGAGACACAGCATAGCCATGTCTCTGTTTTGGAGAATTCAACACTCTTTTCACAATACAAATATATACACACACATACATACATACATACATACATACATACATACATACATACAGGCACATAAACACTTTACACATACATGAAAAAAAGGTAGCAAATACCTTTGCATCAGTCATCCCACATGACCATGGAAGAAAACTGACTGGACACTAGAAATGCCCGATAAAAAAGTATCAGTACATTAGATTAAGGGTCCTCAATACAATTTGGAAAAACAGAGTTTCCTGTTATCTTATGTTGGCCCTACATGCCAACAATATATTGCTAATATACCATGAAAATACATGAATACAAAACCAAAATTTCACTTGGAAAAAAAAAAAAAGTATATAAATCTTAGCTGAGCATATGACATAAGATCTACTTCTAAAGATCCAAACAACAGGTTGCCCATTTCAAACTATCTAAGGTACTAATTGTTAAAGGCCACAAACAGTAAAGAGGGTCCATACATGGTTGTGTTCTGGTTCATGTTGTGAAAGAGTAAAATACTTACTTCGCAAAATGCCAACATACTAAATACAAACATGAAGTCACTATCACATCAACACAAGTATCTTTACATGTGTAACACAGGCTTTCAACAGTCTAAGTGATATTTATAGATTCTTAGGTACACAATTAAGAAAGTCTTTGGTAATCCCTGCTAAACTGTCTCTACTTAGAGCATTATTAAGGCTATGGAAAAAGTCTAATCTTTCACACACCATAAATGAAAAAATAAAAACAAAAAAGAAAAAACTTACTTCCATCTTGTACTAAATGCCTTATAGGATGTTCTGACTGGTAAGGCCAGAGGCTTCCCTTCAGCAAAAACTTGACAAGTCACATAGAGGTCAGAGCATGTCTCTTGGTACAGCCCAGAAAACTTTAACATTGGATCTTCTAGGACAGCTTTGTAGCTCTTTTGTTCTCTCTTCCCTTCCAAGCTTCCTCTGAAAGCACAAAGATATTATTTCAGATGCATAGTTTTAAAGCATGCACAGATACATAAAAAGATAAGAAGTTTATATCTGTTAAAGTAAGAATAAGCTACCTAATAATAACTTCCTATTTCTAAAAGCAACATCACTTTTAAAAAACATAAGGAACTCTGAAAATCCTAACAATGTTAAGCTTATTCTAACTTCATTAAAAGATTTCTCTTTTTCGGGCATCATTTTAAACCCTGCCACCCACTCTTGATCCAAGCTTAAGATTAAATTTTACTGATTCCAGCATTTGGAGAATTCCAGCACTTGAGTTCAACACCAGCCTGGTCTACAAAGAAAGTTCCGAGACAGTCAAGACTACATAGAGAAACCCTGTCTCAAAAATAAACAAACAAACAATACAAAACAAAATTTTACTGATTTCAACTTAACAACTTATTTATCCAATTTTAAGCAAACATTCAATGTATAGATAGAGACTAGAAACTTAAGAAAAGATACATAATACAGTACTGGAAAAAACTGTTAAGCCATAATGCTAGTATATACCTTACATTCTAGCACTCAGGGGGCAGAGGCAGCCAGATCCACACAATGTGCTCTAGGCCAGCCAGAGACACATAGTTAAAATCTGTTTTAAAACCTACTCTTAATCCAGTGGTGGTGGCAGCGGCTCACACCTTTAATCCCAGCACTTGGGAGGCAGAGGCAGAGGCAGGTGGATTTCTGTGAGTTCAAGGCCAGCCTGATCTACAAAGCTCGACAGAGAAACCCTGTCTCAAAAAAAAAAAAAAAAAACATAAAGCAAACAAACAACAACAAAAATTCCTACTCTTACCTGGTATTATTTTTGATTCTTTTTTCCATACTATATGCTCATATTACCTCACCATTTCACAATACAAAGAAAAAAAATCATAGTGTTGTAAGCCCATACTAGATATGCATGGACACTATTAAGGAAGCAGAAGCATGTCTTGGATATCAATATTACATTGGTCATCACACTAGGAATTGGACGTGTGTTTAAAAACCACATTCTCATTTTGTATATGAAGAAGTAGAAACTCAGAGACAGCACTCATTATCCAAGATGGGAAAGCTAATTGCTGAGACAAAGAACCAGAGCAAAGAGTCCAAAGTCAACTGTTTTCCCATCACAAGAGAAACCCACATGGCCTCTCTGTCTCTTAGGCAGATGTCTAAAATAAGGCTGTTTAATGGCATGCGGGAGGTGTAAGAGTTCAGGCATTATGCTGGCCTGCCCCTGACCTGGCAGAATATACTCACACAGTACCCTAGTCAGCCCAGGTGCAAAGGACCTCTTTAAAAGAAAGACCTCCGCCCACTTATGCTCTCTTCCCAACTCTTTTCCCACCCTCTCTTTCCTTCTGCTCCCCTGGGGCAGACAGGACTTTTCCTGGCTCCCTCTTCTCTTCTGTCCTCTCTCTGTGTCTCTTCACCTCTTTTCTCCCCCCACCCCTTTCTAATAAAACTTAACATTAAGCTCTGTCTGCCTGGCATGTTTGTCCCTCTGCCTCAGTCACCCTCGCCTGCCATGGAATCTGCCAAGGTGCCTCACACATTATTCGTAACAGGAGGTAGGAGCAAAAGAGGTGAAGAGCAGCATACACAATTCGTTCCCTCCATGTAGGATTTTAAGTCTTCATTATCAAAAGGCTCTCATCAGACACAGCCCTCAAATTTGTCTCCCTAGCTTCAAAAATGGCACAGGTCAAAGTTCTGACAATATGTAAACTACACAGCAAAACTGGTGTTGTCTCAAAAGTTGAGCTTCACCAGTTATCCAAGTGTTTCTACTGTTCTGAAGTTAAAATTTGCGAACTTTTCTCTCCCATTTCAAGATGCCACACTCTTGACCTTTATATTAAACACTGCCCCAAGGATTTACTAAAAGACTCGGTCTCCGACTCCCTTTCAACGGTCTCTATCCGTAAAATGCCAAACTTCCCCAAGTTCTATCATCTCGCATGTAGTTAAAACTGCACCCATGGGCTCGGTTATCCCATCTTCACGATTTCCGAAAGCCCCATTCCACCTTCCAGCCCTGCTCTAAAGGCAAGATCGTCTTTCTCTTTCTTGGGCGGGGAAATTTGCTTCCTAAGATTTGATTTCTTCTTGAATAAAATTGGATCGCAGCACTCCCACAAACGCGTAAAATGCAAGCTGCTCCATGCCCCTCCGGGAACTTGTGTGCGGGTTACCGCAGTTACTGCAGACTCCCCTCAAGGAGCAGCCCCTCCCCCGGGCACCAGCCCGCCCCTCGCCGCGCTCACGCCCCCGGGGCTCTCACATTTTCAGTTGCACGTTGATGTCCAGGTCACAGCTGTAGATGTAGTGGAACTTCTCTGCCTCCCCCATGGCCAGCTCGCAGAGCAGAAGCCACAGAGACAGCCAGGCACGGGAAAGACTCCAGGAAACATCCGCCGCTGCCTCAAAACACGGGAACTTCCTGTCCCGCCCCTCCGCCCGTAACCTAGCAATCCCCGTGTGTAACGTAAGCAAATGCGACGGAACAGCCTCTAGGCGGGCTGCTGTACGCATGTGCAAGACCAGCCAGCCATCTTGCTTAAGGGCAAATGGGAAGTCAGGAAGCATGGCTAATGTGGTTACATATCAGTCTTCCTGCTTTCACAATTTTTTTTTTTTTTTTTTTGAGTCAGAAGAGAAGTTAGGCCCCCCAAAAATGTAATAACATTCACCTGGTGTAAGACGAATAGAGAAGAAGCACAAAACTATTTTTTGCTTAATTTATATTCCAGTTTCCATTAAAAAAGAGATTTGATTATTAATTGGCTGTTTCCACCAGAAGTTCTTTTTGTGTAGTGAAGAGGAGAAAAAGGACTAAGCAAAGACCGGAAAAGATCTGGGTATCACTTTGACGGTACCAATATTTGTTCTTCGGTGCTTTGTATTGGATGTATTGTGATCTAATCAGAAGTTCAGGACCAAACTCTACAGCTATTGCCTAGAAACTACCACTAATTACTGGAACCCAGTTTCTTAACCTTCTGAGTTCCTGTAATTTATTCCTGTAACATTTAATATACTCTAACATTTTGTTCTTCGTTTACAATTACATTTAAAAATACTTTGAAAGCAAGTATAATTATTGCCGTATGCTTATGTTTTCTGTCCCCTCTGAGTGTGATACACTACTGACCTTAATAATTCCTATTTATTTGGATCAAAACACCTGCCTTTTCTGGATGTCCCTCAAATTGTACACACACACACACACACACACACACACACACACACACACACACACACACACATGAATGCATGCACTGCACCCACTTGTGTTAAAGCATCAGAAGCAAGTACTGGTGCAAGCACACCAAGTGGAGTGAAGACAAGAAGACTACTCTTAGGGAAGCTGGTTTTCTCCTTCCACTTGTGTTTTCCAGGTATCAGAAGCCATGTTGTCAGTCCTAGTTAAAAAAACAAACAAACAAACAAACAAAAACCACCTTTACCTACTGAGACATTTTTCTGGCTCTGTATATTTATTTAAGTACCTTATTTTAAAACCGGAACACCCAAGTTATCACAAATACAAGATATTTAGAATTTTGAGTGATCAAATAAAAAAAAATCAAAGAAATTTAAATGGAATGGTGCTGTTTAGATTAAAAAGGGGAAATGAAAAAATGTATAGTATTGCTCCCAAAGTAAATTCTAAAAATTATTCTTTGATGCAATAAAGACCACATGCATATTAACAAAGATCATGATTGTTATCCTTCTATAATTGAATATTTAAACAAAAAAAAACAGAAACAAATTTGAGTTATGACTAAGTGTAACTACCACCAAATAGTTAGGACACATAGAAAACATGTTTTCAGCAATAAAATAAGGAGTTTATAAAGATTAGAGCTGTGCAACAGTAAACAAATTATGGCAAGTACTCCATTTTTAGTATACGTTTTGGCAGACATTGTGAAACTGGCTTTAAATCAGGGTTTTTAAACATTAGTAATTTTTTGACAATGTGTGTATGTGACTGAGTGAGTGCCATGTATATCTACAGGTGCCTATGGAGACCAGAAGAAGTTGCTATGTCCCTTAAAGCTGTTGTATATTCCCCCATGTGGACCTGGGAGCTGAACTCAAATCCTTTAGAAAGACCAACAAATGCTTTTACCCACTGGCCCACCTCTCAAACTCTGTGAAATACTGACATGTGGAAGTAATTAAATTGTCTGGTTCTAGACCTTAAATTGCTTTTGGAATAATTCAATTTAATTTATAAATTTAAGCATATATACTATATACATACACACATCACCAAATAAATGCATGGATTAAATATAAACTCTTCAAACTAGGAATTTAGTATATTACAAATTTTTGTTGAAACTCAATGGCTTGCAGCATGTACAGCATCCAACACTGAGTTCTTAGTGAACAGGCACTTTGAAACTTAGCAAGTCTACATTGTATTACATGGAGCAAATTCACTTTTCTAGCCTCTCATTTCTATCTAGATAAATTTTTAAATTTTTTTTTTTACTTTTTGGTTTTTCAAGACAGGGTTTCTCTGTGTAGCTTTGTAGAACAGGCTGGCCTCGAACTCACAGAGATACGCCTGCCTCTGCCTCCCAAGTGCTAGGATTAAAGGCTTGTGCCACCACAGTCCTAACATGACACATTTGGTAGTTCAACTATGATGATTTCATTTGGCTTTGACTTGGCTACAAAGTATCTTTTTATTTTACTCTAAATTAATCCTTTTCCCACTAGCATATAACAATTAAAATAATAGTAATTGAACCCCAAGAATCACTAATACAACACAATAATAAATGTATCAATAATTCAAGAAAATCAAATGCAACATTAGGGATTGTTTTGGTAATCCATGTATGCATGGTAAGAGTCCCATAAACTCAAGCTGATAGTGTCTTTTCTAGATGACAAGTCAGATTATCGGTGGATTTTAGTATTAACATCTAATTGGCAAGAAGCATCCATAGGGAATATGGGAGCCTCAGGCAGCTTCACTCTGAAAAGAATGATTTTTCCTTTCCACTCATGAATATAAGACACACTAATAATAATGCAACACAAGCAGCCACAATTGCCTGTCTGTAGAAAAATAGCTTACAGCTGTGAATGTTTTCTTTGTTTAATAGCCTATTTCATTGACTATGTGATCTGGCATTTAATTTTCCTTTGGAGGTGCAGTTTTATGTTGTTTTTGTTTTCCATTTCATTTCAATTTCATGTTTAATTATTCTAATAGTAGTTTTTAATAATGCTTTAGAAATTTGTTCATTGTGATCTCTTCTTCCAATTGCTCATGACTCACAGTGATAATCAGTTTAGTTTTTTCCCATTTCTAAGACCCAATTTATTCTCTCTAGCTTGTAATTTTTAAAAAATGCAATTAGAGCTTTCAAAGCAACTGTCTATTATTGGGCTTCCATCATGAACAAATTATGATACTGTAAGATTAAGAGTGCCTCACAAATCTTTTTTCTCTAATTAAAATTTCCCTTATAAGTTTCCTAATACCCTTAACTATTTTATGACTCAATAACTTAATAGAACTTACAATAGTGCTAAGAAATGCTAGAAGTTTTACCCTAATTCAAGATCTTGACAATCTTTTTCAAGGGACAATGTGGGAACTGATGGGTTTAAAACCCACCAGTCATTTCAGTGAAGGAGCCCCCAAGGCCTAGGGGATTTCATTCAAGAGTACAATTTACATTAACTATAAAAGGGAAAGGATAAAAATGGGTTATTCTGAAAATATTAAGTCATACTTAAATGCAAATTTCATTGTAATCATCTTATACAATGAAGAAGAAACTGCCTCCTCCATGACACAAATGAAGAAGGAAAGCTGATTTAAATAATACACTTGTCAAATATCTCAACTATAAAGCAGAAATGGGATGAGACTTATTTCCCTAGAAAGTATAATCAGAAGACATTGGGATCTGGGGTGATGGCTCAGTCCGTGACATACTTGCCGATCAAGATGACGACTTGAGTTTGAGCCCAGTTCCTATGTAAAATTCTGGGACATAGTGGTGTGTGCTTGTAATACCAATGCTGAGGAGATGGAGGCAGGACGATCCCTGAAACTAACCAGTCTAAACTGATCAGGGAGCTCCAAACTAGTAAGATGAAATCAAGAACATTCAGTGTGGTATGCCCATAAATGAGACAGCCTGTCTGAAAAACTAAAGTCAATGGTTTTTCTGAGGAATATGACTGAAGTTGATGTCTGGACTTAAAATGCACTTACACTCAAACACACACACCAACACTTAGCAGGTGCCTGCATGTGAGTATGAGTGTGTGTGTGTGTGTGTGTGTCAGAGAAAGAGAGAGAGAAAGAGAGAGAGAGAGAGAGAGAGAGAGAGAGAGAGAGAGAGAGAGAGAGACTGTTTGTAGGTGTGCTTGCCTGTGTGTGCATATGTAGAGGCTAGAAATCAATGTTGGGTGTTCTATTCATCGCTCCCCACCTTGTTTTGTTTTTGTCAAACAGGGTTTCTCCCTGAACCTGGAACTCATTGTTTTTCATGACTAGAGAGTCTTTAGGATTCATTTTCCTCCACCCTCCCTGTACTGGGATTACAGACATGTGATACTGAGTCCAATTTTACATGAGTCCCATGTACTTGAAGTTAGATCCTGATGCTTGCACAGCAAGCACTTTACACACTAAGACACATCATCTGTATTTTAAAGTTATTAAACATTCACTTATTTTCTTGACTTAGTTAATTGACACATAAAGAGCATTTTCACTGGTTGCAAAACCAAACATTTCCTATAAACCTATTATCACTAACAACCCTTTTGCTGTTACAATAATCCATAGCCTCAGGATAGGTGTGGGCCCACCCAGGGCGTTGGTCTATTGTTATACAAACTGGGAGACATTCTCCACCTTGGCCAGGCCACCAGGAGGTAACCAGCCTATATTAAAAAGACAATGGGAAATTTGAGCTCCTGGAATCGAGCAGAAGCCTGTATCCGAAATATCATATTCATATTCGGGGCCCCGAAACTTAAAACATCTGGAAGACAACATTTCTCAATCCTACTGGTAGACAGACTGTAGCAATGAGACTCATCTAGAAGGTGAAAACTGGAGAAAGTAAGAAGTATCACTCTTGCCACCTTGGTCATCAAATCTGAGTGTCATTTAGCACATTCCATCTCTGTATTAAGTCCTAGTTGGATACAGAAGTCACATAGAGATGCACAAAGCTCGGAGAGTAGACAAGTCACAGTCTAGGAAAACCCTCTGTCTCTAAGTCAATGTTTGGGAAACAGACGCCTGTGTGGTCTGTGATATGAATTAGAAAATCACATTTCATGTTGGTAAACAGTGAGGTTCAGAGTTATATTATTAAAAGATTTAGCTACATTAGCTAATAATAACTAATTGGCTCATGTCCACTGTTCTGAAGTCTCACGTTATCATTTTCATTAAGACCTCTTAAAATCTTTAGGATATGGCAGCAAATGAAGGCTAACCTCTATTAGAGGTTACAAAGGCAATTTCTTCACTTGACATGGCAAAAAAAGTTAACCGCAATCGTTTGTGCTTAGTAGAAAATCGAATGAAATCAGAGAAGTGTAAAGGATTAAAGCTGAGAAAATGGAAATCTTTCAGCATGACCTGAATGGAAGTTGTTGGCAAGGAGAAGCTGCAGGCAGGCTGGATAAAAGACATGGTTTATGATTGGCTGGTATTATATGTGTTTTTCTCAGGTTGTTCCAAAATTGGAAGCTGGGCAGCAGGTGGAGATAGGAAGGCCAGTAGTCATTAAGTCATGATCCTTTCAATTAGGCTGTTACCAAGGCTTTGTTTGGCCTCCTGGACTGGCTGGTGCAGAATGTGGGTCACAGTTCTTTTTGTAAGATCTGGAAATTTCCATGTGCTATGCCATTTTCTACATCTCATGAGAACAAACTCCAAAGTTCTCAACATGATGTGAAAATGAGCTTTTATTGTTCACACCCCCTGCTGAGTTTTAAGCACCTCTTTCCTTTGTTAGCAGAACTCCAATTTAATTTGTAAATAACTGAGCTCACTCTCGGTTCTCACCTGCAAGGATGTCACAATAAAATGAAGTCTGGAGACCATATGGAGACTTTCAGATGTGATTTGATAATACAAGTTAAAAATCAGAGTTTGGCAGAAGGGAAGGATATGAGGTCCCTGCATCTTTAGGAACATGATGGAGTCATCAAATAATGCCACAGTTATTAGCGTCTGAATTTCTCATGAGGTAAATCATAATTATATTTGAAGTTCAGCCACTTTAAGCTTTTCTGTTACTATAAATGAGAGCTTACTAATCATAATAGAGCATTAAAGTATATTTTACATCCTGTCACAGGTTTTTGTCTTTAGGTGATTGCTTCAGTTTAATAAAAATCTCCAAATTTCATTAAGATCAGACCCTTCAACTATTGTGGACCTCGGGGTAATTTCCACACTTCTCCCCAATGCCTCCCAAAGAAACTTCTGTCAGAGGTTTTACATGAGTAGACTAAATCACTCAAAGCGTGCTTCATCACTTGCTCAACTCTAGGAAGTGTTGTCACTCAAAATCTATTTCTTCATCTGAATCAGAGGCATAGTCCTGTAAAACCAGCACTCAGGAGATCACAAGTTCAAAGTCCTATCTCAAAAATACAAGCAATGCTGCCACATGTTTGTCTTCCGCAGCACTTTAAAGACACTATTACAAAAATTTGGTTGATAACTAATCCTAAACTCCAAACTGTTAAAAATTGTTTGTGTCAACTTTATTTGATAATTTTTGTGAAAATAATGTTGTGTTCTCAAAATTCTTATGCTGAATCAAATCACAAACACCAAGGTGAACAAATTAGGTCCTGAGAGTAGAATCTTCATGAAGGAGATGAGAACTCTTATACATAAGAATCTTGAAGAAGCCAAAGAACTCTCTGGAGTTCTTGATATGAGAAGACACAATGAGAATTGATAGGTTGCAACCTGGGAAATTAACCCACTCCTGGTCCTGACCCTGGTGACATCCCATTTCTAGCATTCATATCTGTTGTGGTTAAGCCATCAGTCACAAGTAATTTGGAGCTAAGACACCAGAACACCCTATTGTCTACTTCAGATTAGAACACACTTGACAATAAAGAAGGAGGAACTAAGACAGCAATTGAAAAGTGGTACCCTCGAACAAATTGGTACAGGACACTGCTTCTTGAACATAACACCAGTAACACTGATATTGACATTTAATAAATGGGACCTCCTGAAACTGAGAAGCTTTTGTAAGTCAAAGGATACAGTCAACAAGACAAAAGGACAGCCCACAGAATGGGAAAAGATATTCACCAACCCCACATCTGACAGAGGGCTGATTTCTGAAATATGCAAAGAACTCAAGAAGCTAGTCTCCAAAACACCAAACAATTCAATTAAAAAGTGGGGTTCAGAACTAAACACAGAATTCTCAATGGAGGAATCTAAAATGGGTGAAAGACACATAAGAAAGTATTCAACATCCTTAGCCATCCTTAGCAAATCAAAATAACTCTGAAATGCCATCTTATTCCTGTCAGAATGGCTAAAATAAAAAACACCAATGACAGGTTATGCTGGAGAGGAGGTGGAGAAAGGGGAACACTCCTCCACTGCTGGTGGGAGTACCAACTTGTACAGCCAGTTTTGAAATCAGTATGGTGGTTCCTCAAGAAAATGGGAATCAGTCTACCACAAGATCCAGCGATTGAACTCTTAGGCATATACCCCAAAGATGCACATTCATACAACAAGGACATCTGTTCAACCATGTTCATAGCAGCATTATTTGTAATAGCCAGAACCTGGAAGCAACCTAGATGCCCCTCAACTGAAGAATGGATGGAGAAAATGAGGTACATGTACACAATGGAATACTCAGGAGAAAAAAAACAAAACAAAACAAAGGAATCTTGAAATTTGAAGGCAAATGTATGGAACTAGAACACACCATGCTGAGTGAGGTAACCTAGTCACAAAAAGACAAAAATGGTATGCCCTCACCCATATATGGATTATAGACCTACAATCCACACCACCAGAGAATCTAGGAAACAAGGAGGATCCTAAGAGAGACATACATGGTCCCCAGAGAAGGGGAAAGGGGTAGGATCTCCTGACCTAATTGGGAGCATAGGGGGAGGGGCAAGGGAGTTAGAAGAAAAAGAAGGGGAGAAGAGGATGGGAGAGGAGGACGAGTGAGAGCAGGAAGATTGAGTCAGGGAAAGAATAGAAGAGAGCAAGAAAAGAGATACCATAACATAGAGAGCCATTATAGGTTTAAAGAAAAATCTGGCACTGGGGAAATGTCCAGAGATCTACAAGGTTGACCCAATAGTTGAGAGGCTACCTTAGATGCCCTTCTCCAATAACGAGATTGGTGACTACCTTATATGCCATCCTTGAGCCTTCATCCAGTAGTTGGTGGAAGCAGAAGCAAAAACCCACAGCTAAACACCAAGCTGAACTCTGGAATCCAGTTGCAGAGAAGGAGGAGTGATGATGAGTAAAGGGGACAAGATGAGGCTGGAGAAACCCACAAAAACAGCTGACCTGAACAAGGGGTTGTTCATGGACCCTAGACTGATAGCTGGTAAACCAGCATAGGACTTTTCCAGACCCCATGAACCAGGATGTCAGTTTGGAGGTCTGGTTAATTTACAGGGCCTCTGGTAGTGGATCAGTATTTATCCCTAGAATGGACTTTGGGAGCCCACTCCACATAGAGGGATACTCTCTCATGGGGGACGGTTAGGCCCTGCTCCAAATGATATGACAAACATTGACGATCCCCCACGGAAGGCTTCACCCTCCCTGGGGAGCAGAAAAGGGATGGATAGTGGGCTGGTGGAGGGCAGGGGAGGATGGGAGGGAGGGGGTACTGGGATTGACATGTAAAAGGAGCTTGTTGCTAATTTAAATAATATGGAAAATCACTTGTATGTATATTGTTTTATTTGATGATTTTGATAAATTAGTGAAGTAACTTTTCAGAAAGATTTTATTCTGTTTATTCCATTTTATTTCTTTGTATTGGTGGAGGAAGATGCTTCAAAGGATAGAAGATAATGCAAGATCCTTTGACGTTTCAGTTACAAGTAATTGTTATCCACATTATATGGGTGCTGGACCAAAACTGTGGCCTCTGGAAGAGCAGCTAGTGCTCTTGATACCCTATTTTTACAAAAATAATAGCAATTGTGATACAAATGTATGATTTATTTGATGAATACCTACAATGTTGGGAAGTTAGAGAAGCTTGATTTTCAAAAGCATGATGTCTTTATCAGGTAGCCAAATTGACAACTAAGTCTATCTGTAGTATTAGCCACATACTATCTTAAGTAGGCAAATCACCAAAATAAAAAATTATTGGGTAATGAAAACAAGTTGTGTTCACACTGTATACAGATATTTCAGTCAATAAGAGATCACAGATAGATCCTGGAAGAGTATAATGGAGCAAATAATGCCTTAGTGCCCAGCAATGCTATGGCTTTGTTAATACTATAGCACTACATATTTTTGGCAGCTGTGCAAAGGATGGTGGCTTATGAGAGTACAGCCACACTGTGTATAGTACTTGATAATGATAATAGAAACTATAATTGGCTTAGATATGTACTATGCCATATTCTTTTCTTTTTTATGATCCCAATGCATTATTATTCAACCAAGCAAACTTTGAAGTCAGCACCTTTGTGTCAGCCAGGCAAAATATAATGCAGTGTTCTAAAAGCATTTATAAACATACCCACCATATTATTTTTATAGTCATTAGGCTGATGGCTTGTTCCCTTTAAAGGTTCTTTTAGCATGCATTAATTATACAAAGTAAATGGTTTTCATTTAGATATCTTCATATACATAATTCAAATTTAGATCATATGAACCCCTCTTTGATCCTTTCTTATCCTCCGTCTTTTTTATTCTCTCATCTCCAGTTATGCTGTATTCTTTATTACTATAGACACCTGACACCAGAGGTCTGATCACGGGATCCAAACTTGGCCGGCAGGCTCCAGCACACCCAGAGACTGCCAAGGCCCCGGTAACAGTCCCGCCTCCATCCCAGGAGAAGAGGACAGACAGACGGCAGAATATTGGAACTGTTTGCATCTACCAGAAGGGAACCTTGGTCCCATACTCACCAGGAGAGGAAGAGACTCGTGCTACACCCACCAGAAGAAAGCATGGGAAAAAGACAATACAAAAGCACATTCAACAACAGAAAAAACAATATGACACCATCAGAGACTAGGGACCATACACCAGCAAGACCAGAACATCACAATGCAGATGAAGCAGATGAGAATGACCTTAAAAACATCTTCATGAAAATGATAGAGGGCCTCAAAGAGGATATGAGAAAATCCCTTAAAGAAATAGAAGAAAAAACAAGCCAAAAAATACAAGATGTCAACAAATCTTTCAAGGAAACAAATCTTTCAGGAACTACAGATGCAAGCATAACCAACAGAATACAAGAGATGGAAGAGAGAATCTCAGGAGCTGAAGATAACTAGGAGAAATAGACTCATCAACCAAAGAAAATCTTAAGTCCAACAAATCCCTAAAACAAAATATCCAGGAAATATGGGATACTGTGAAAAAACTAAACCTAAGAATAATAGGTATAAAAGAAGGTGAAGAAATCCAACTCAAGGGCTCAGAAAACATATTCAACAAAATCATAGAGGAAAACTTTCCCAAACTAAAGAAAGACATGCCAATGAAAACACAAGAAGCCTACAGAACACCAAATAGACTGAACCAAAAAAAAGTCTCCTCGACACATAATAATCAAAACACCAAACATACAGAATAAAGAGAAAATATTAAGAGCAGCAAAGGAAAAACGTCAAGTAACATAGAAAGGCAAACCTATCACAGTTACACCTGACTTTTCCATGGAAACTCTGAAAGCCAGAAGGTCCTGGATAGATATTCTACCTACACTAAGAAACCACAGATGCCTGCCCAGATTACTATACCCAGCAAAGCTTTCAATCAATATAGGTAGAGAAAACAAGATATTCCATGACAAAACTAGATTCACACAATACATATCCATCAATCCAGCCCTACAGAAAGTTCTGGAAGGAAAACTGCAACCCAAGGAAGTTAACTACAACCAGAAAAATATAGGCAATAGATAATCCCACTTTACCAACAGCCAAAAGAAAAAAGGGAAAGAAACCCACACATAATTTCATCACCACCACCAAATACAAAACAAACAACAATGAACAATCGATAGTCATTAATACCTCTCAATATTAATAGTCCTAACTCGCCTATAAAAAGACACAGGTTAGCAGAATGGATAAGAAGACAGAATCCATCCTTCTGCTACATACAAGAAACACACCTCAACTTCAAAGACAGACAGTACCTAAGAATTAAAGGTTGGGAAAACATTTTCAAATGGACCCAAGAAACAAGTGTGGGGTAGAAATCCTAATATCCAACAAATTGTATTTTAAACTAACATCAATCAAAAGAGATGAAGGAGGTCACTTCCTACTCATCACAGGAGAAATCCATCAGGATGAAGTCTCACTTCTGAACATTTATGCCCCAAATACAAAGGAATCTATGTTCATAAAAGAAACATTACTAAAACTCAAATCACACATTAAGCCACACACACTTATAGTGGGAGACTTCAACACCCTACTCTCACCACTGGACAAGAACAGCAGACAGAAACTTAACAAAGAAAAAAAGGAACTAATAGAAGTTGTGGCCCAATTGGGCTTAACAGACATCTATAGAACATTCTGTCCAAATACAAAACAATATACCTTCTTCTAAGTGCCACATGGAACCTTCTCTAAAATCGACCACATACTTGGCAACATTGCAAACTTCAATAGGTACAAAAAAATTAAAATAACCCCCTGTATCTTATCAGACCACTATGCTTTAAATTTAGAATTCAACAACAACACTAATTACAGAAAACCTACAAACTCATAGAAATTAATTAACGCCCAATTACACAATTCCTGGGTTGTGGAAGCAATAAAAAGAAATTAAAGATTTCCTAGAATTCAATGAGAATTTGCACACAACATACCCAAACTTATAGGACACTTTGAAAGCAGTGCTAGGAGGAAAGTTCATAATCCTAAGTGCCCACATGAAGAAACAGGGGAATAATTACAGTAGAGAATTAACAGCACAACTGAAAGCTCTAGAACACAAAGAAGCCAATACACCCTGGAGGAGTAGATGCCAGGAAATAATCAAATTGAGGGCTGAAATCAATAGAGTGGAAACTAGAACAATACAAAGAATCAATGAAACAAAGAGTTGGTTCTTTGAGAAGATCAACAAGATAGACAAACCTTTATCCAAACTTACCAAACGCCAGAGAGTGAACATGCAAATTAATAAAATCAGGAATGAAAAGGGGGACATAACAACAGACACAGAGGAAATCCAGAGAATCATCAGGACATACGAAAATCTAAAGGAAATGGACAAGTTTCTGGACAGATTTCACTTACCAAAATTAAATCAAGAACAGATAAGCAACATAAGCAGACCTATAACCCTTAATGAAATTGAAGCAGTCATCAAAAGTCTCCCAACCAAAAGAAGCCCAGGACTAGATGGCTTCAGAATTTTACCAGAAATTCAAGGAAACGCTAACACCAATTCTCCTCAAAGTATTCAACACAATAGAAGCAGAAGGGTCACTGCCAAACTCTTTTTATGAGGCTTCAATAACCTTGATACCCAAGCCACACAAAGACACATCTAAGAAAGAGAACTGCAGACCAATATCCCTCATGAACATTGATGCAAAAATACTCAATAAAATACTGGCAAATTGAATCCAAGAACATATCAAAGAAATCATCCACCATGATCAAGTAGGATTCATCCCAGGGATGCAAGGATGCTTCATCATACAAAAATCCATCAATGTAATCCACCATATAAGCAGACTGATGAAAAAAAAACATGAAAATCTCACTGGATGCCAAAAAAGCCTTTGACAAAATCCAACACCCTTTCATTATAAAGGTCTTGGAGAGATCACGGATATCAGGAACATATCTTAACATAATAAAAGCAATATACAGCAAGCTGACAGCCAACATCAAACTAAATAGACAGAAATTCAATGCAACTCCTCTGAAATCTGGGACAAAGCAAGGTTGTCCACTATCTCCATACCTGTTCAACATTGTCCTTGAAGTTCTAGCTAGAGCAATAAGGCAACAAAAGGAGATCAAGGGAATACAAATCAGAAAGGAAGAAGTCAAACTGCCACTTTTTGCAGATGATATGATAGTGTACATAAGTCACCCTTAAAACTCTACCAGGGAACTCCTACATCTGATAAACAGCTTCATCAATGTGGCAGGATTCAAGGTTAACTCAAAAATATCTGTAGCTGTACTATATACAGATGATACATTTGTGGAGAAAGAAATCAGAGAAACATCACCCTTTACAATTGACACAAACAACATAAAATACCTTGGGGTAATGCTAACCAAAAAAACAAAAAATGAAAGACCTGTACCTTAAGAATTTTGAGTCTCTAAAGAAAGAAATTAAAGAAGATACTAGAAAATGGAAGGATCTCCCATGTTCTTGGTTAGGTAGGATCAACATAGTAAAAATGGCAATCTTGCCAAAAGCAATCTACAGATTCAATGCAATCCCTATCAAAATCCCCACATAATTCTTCATAGACCTTGAAAGAACAATTCTCAACTTTATATGGAAAAACAAAAGACCCAGGATAGCAAAAACAACCCTGTACCATAAAGGAACTTCTGGAGGCATCACCATCCCTGACTTCAAGCTCTATTACAGAGCTATAGTCCTGAAAACAGCTTGGTATTTGCACAAAATAGACTCTTAGACCAGTGGAATAAAGTTGAAAACCCTGATATTAACCCACACACCTACTAACACTTGATTTTTGACAAAGAAGCTAAATTTATATGATGGAATAAAGAATCATCTTCATCAAATGGTGCTGGCATAACTGGATGCTGGAATGTAGAAGACTGCAGATAGATCCATGTCTATCACAATGCACAAAACTTAAGTCCAAATGGATCAAAGACCTCAGCATAAATCAAGCATCACTGAACCCATTAGAAGACAAATTGGGAAATGTCCTTGAATTAATTGGTACAGGAGACCACTTCCTGAACATTACACCAGTAGCACAGGAATCTAAAATGGCTGAAAGACACTTATGAAAGTGTTCAACATCCTTAGCCATCAGGGAAATGCAAGTCAAAACAACTCTGAGATACCATCTTACTCCTGTTAGAATGGCTAAAATCAAAAACACCAATTACAGTTTATGCAGGAGAGGATGTGAAGAAAGGAAAACACTACTCCATTGTTGATGGGAGTGCCAACTTGTACAGCCAGTTTGGATATCAGTATGGTGATTCCTCAGAAAATGGGAATGAGTCTATCACAAGATCCAGCAATTCTACTCCTAGGCATATACCCAAAAGATGCACATTCACACAACAAGGACATCTGATCAATGATGTTCATAGCAGCACTATTTGTAATAGACAGGAATTGGAAGCAACCTAGATGCCCCTCAACTGAAGAATGGATAGAGATAATGTGGTACATTTACACAATGGACTACTACTCAGCAGAAAAAAAACAATGGAATCTTGAAATTTGCAGGAAAATGGATGGAACTAGAAGAAACCATTCTGAGGAAGCTAACGCAATCATAAAAAGAAAAACGTGGTATGTACTCACTCATATGTGGATTGCAGACATAGAGCAAAGGAATACCAGCCTACAATCCACACTGCCAGAGAAACTAGTAAACAAGGAGGACCCTAAGAGAGACATACATGGGTCCCTGGAGAAGGGGAAAGGGACAAGTTCTCCTGAGCAAATTGGGAGCAAGGGAGGAGGGGGGAAGGAGCTCAGAGAATGAGAAGGGGAGAAGAGGAGGGCTGAGAAGGACATGAGGGAGCAGAAAGTTTGAGTCAGGAGAAGAATAGAAGAAAACAAGCAAGGAGATACCATAATAGAGGGAGACATTTTAGGTTTACAAGAGAAATCAGGCACTAGGGAAAAGGTCTGGAGATCTACAAAGATGACACCAACTAACAATCTAAGCAATAGTGGAGAGGCTACCTTAAATGTCCTCCCCTGATAATGAGATTGGTGACTGTCTTATATGCCATCATATAGCCTTCATCCAACAGCTGGTGGAAGTAGAAGCAGACACCCACAACTAATCACTGAATTGAACTGTTTAGGGGACAGTGTATGCCATTCCTGCTAGAAGCTGGCTACAGGTGTGCCTGACCACACCTGTCAGGTTGTGGTCAAGATGAGGTCAGGATGACTCATGATAGGGTTTTAAGGGACTGAAAGGCACATGGGAGCCCCTTCTCTCTGGCCTGCCTGCCTTGCTGCCCTTGGCACACTCTGGCTTGCATTTGGCTGGTGTTTTTCTAATAAAGGTTATCTTTATCCCAAGCACCTTTTATTTCTTGGTCAATAGAACTGAAATCCAGTTGCAAAGAAGAACAGAGAACCCCTGGACAGAGGGGTCCAGACAAGGCTGGTGAAACCTACAGAAACAGCTGACATGAATAACGGGGAGCTTTTGGTCCCCAGACTGATAGCTGGGATACCAGCATGGGACTGATCCAGACCCCAGGAACGTGGGTTTCAGTGATGAGACCTCAGAAATCTACAGGACCTCCTGTAGTAGTTCAGTACTTATCCCTAGCATAGGTGTGGACTTTGGGAGCCCAATCCACATACAGGGATACTCCCTGAGCCTAGGCCCTATCCCAAAGGAAATGGTAGACTCTGATGACCCCCTTTGGAAGGCCTCACCCTCCCTGGGGAGCAGAAAGGATATAGGGTTTTAGTTGGGGGTGGGTGGTAAGGGAGGAGGGGAGGGAGTGGGAACTGGGATTGACATGCAAAACAATCTTGTTTCTAATTCAAAAAATAATGAGATAAATTTATTAACAAAATAAAATAGGGGATCTCTAACAAAAAATATAAAAAACAATAGTTATAAAAATACTTGATTATAAACAGTATGATGTACAGGAGCAGTCTCATAGAGCTTGTGTCTTCTTCATCTAACAATGGAGTCATTTCTATGAACTTAATTCAATTTCACTTTGTTGTGTTCATTGTGATCCAATGAATCATAATATAGTATAAACATACAAAATATATAAAATATATAAAATATAAAATATCCCTCTCTCTCTCTCTCTCTCTATATTATATATATATTATATATATATATATAATATATCCCATATATATATATATATATATGGGATAGATTACATAGAGAGAGAGGAATCATTTCAAAGGTTGTGGTGTATCCCATTTATATAGCCATGTGTAAGTTTTCCAAGTGGTATATTATACCATGAAGATCTATGTAGCTGTATTTCAGAATGTTTTCACAATGACAAAACTCATCTTACAGCACATTTCTAAGAATACATTGACCTTATATACATGGGACTGTAACTTTTTGTTGTTAATTTCCTTCCCTGTGAGATTGCACTCAGACAAGGCAGGGCTCTATTTTGGAGTTTATTTTCTCTCCAGCAGCATGTCTTGCTTGTGGCAGATGCCCAATAAATATCTGCTGAAACTGGTAATAGATGTCAGGTGCAATAATAAATATGCATGCTGTTATGCAGTAGGAAATACAAAGATAAATTAATTTTGGATCCCAGCCACTTATGTAAGATGAGAATGCAAATATATTCATATCAATAAGTACAGGGATTTCGGTGATATGTAGAAGTTAGGAACAGTTGCATCTAAAGATCAAGGATGGCTAAAGGAATGAGTTAATTCTTGAAGTAAGAGAATGAGTAAAGGGAATAGCTTTAAGGAAAAGGATAGATCATTAAGAAGACAGGTGAAGGAATGTATCTTGAACAGGAATCATAGACTGTTGTAGAAACAGAATGTCCATGTTTAGGAGCAGCAGAAAAATTAATCCAAAGGAGATAGAAATAAGAATCTAGAAGTTTCCCAATAAGAAAACTTTATTATTATTAATATTATTATTATCCTCTCCTACATTGCTTCCTGACCACAGTTTCCCCTTCCTCCTCTCCTCCCAGTCTCCCACTCTCTCCTCCACTCTCCCCCACATTCACTCCTCATCCATTTCTCTTAAAATAAGAGCAGACCTCCAAGAGATATCAACTGAACATAGGATAACAAGTTACAATAAGACTAACCACAAACCCTCATAACAAGACTGGATAATGCAGCCCACTGGGAGGAAAAGTGTCCCAAGAGTAGGCCAAAGAGTCAGAAACACCTTCTGCTCCCACTTCTAGGAGTATAACAAGAAGACCCAGCTACACAACCATACGATATTTGCAAAAGACCTAGCTGAGATACATACAGGTCCATGATTGTTGCTTCAGTCTTGTCCCTAAGATCTCCAAGGAGCCCTGCTTAGTTAATTCTTTGGGCTATGTTCTTGTAGCATACTTGATCCCTCTGGTTCCTACAATCCTTCTTCCCCCTATTCTGTGAGTTTCCCTGATTTCTGCCTAATGTTTGTCCATGGGTCTCTGCATCTGTTCCCATAAGTTGCTGGATGATGCCTCTCTGATGACAATTAGGCTAAGCACCAATCTATGGGTATAGCAGAATATTATTAGCAATAATTTTATTAAAATACATTTTTGTCTTTTTCTAGTTGTGTTTGGTTCTTTGCTGGCTCTAAGGTTGTTCAGCCTCTGTTTCCTGCTCATCCAGACAGTGTCTATCATGGGCTTCCTCTCATGGCTAGGCCTCCAGTTGGACCAGTCATTGGTTGGCCACTTGAACAAGTTCTGTGTATTCTAAGGTATTAGATTTTCCATAGGATGCTATTGACCACAGAAAAAACACAGGAGGTGTGAATGTGTCCAAGACAGACCCATAAAAAAGATGGAATTAGCTCTTATCAGAACTTGTTAGAAAATTTTCAAGGCATTTAAGAAGTATGAGGAAACCCTTCCTACTTTAGAGATGTCTTTAAAAACCTCAGAGAGTATTGAAAAAAAGGGTAGAGAAAGGTAGAATCAAGGAGTAGCCAGGGCAACTCACAGTTTCCATGGCTGTTTGGACCATAAGGACTCAGTCCATGGAGCATCTCAGAGAGGCATCACATGGATATGGGAAATGTATTGAAGTTGCAACTGTATAATTCCATAATTATGAGCATGGCCATGGGCAGCCTATTATGTTTGGTACAGGATTAAATTTCTGAAGCTGCAAGGGACAAGAAATGAGGACTCCATATTAGGATGCTCAAGGCAGTTTGAATCAAACCCAAACCTGTGAGATCATGATCCTCATTTCCGAAAGAACTATGTGGATCATACCTAGATTAGAGCTGTTTTTTCTTTCAAGGAAAAATACTGTTGGTTGCCATTATTCAAGGATGCTACAAATGCAAATTTGTCTACATGATTGAATGCATTTGCAATCCCACAAATACTAATGTAGAGTAGAAAAACAAGAAGACTGGACTGTACAGTCTCGGCATAGGTTGAACTGTGGATCATCCCTTTTCAGCTTTGACTCTGCAAACAAGTGTCCATTTTATATTTTATTTGAAATTGTGAATTTGCAATTTTGTGCTTAATGTTGATGTATTCAAAGTTTAATGTGGATTTCCTACATGGTTCCTAGGAACTCAAAGCTATGGTGTACTTTATGCAGAAACTGAGTTGGATTAGTTCTCTTTAGAAAGTAGTTACAACACAGGTAATCGTATATATATATATATATATATATATATATATATATATATATCTTTTATGTGGAAACTTAGAAGATTTCCATGTAGTGGTTTATATGAATGGCCCCCATAGGCTTATATATCTGAATGCTTTATGGCCAGGGAATGGCACTATTGGAGAAGGACATTGCCTTGTTAGGTATGGCCTCCATTGGAGAAAGAGTGTCATTGGACATGGACTTGCAGGTTTCCAAAGTGTACATCCATCCCAGGGTCTCTCTCTCTCTCTCTCTCTCTCTCTCTCTCTCTCTCTCTCTCTCTCTCTCTCTCTCTCCTGCCTGAGGATAAGGATGTTGCTCTCAACTACTTCTCCAGTAACATGTTTGTCTGTGTGATGCTGTGTTCTCTACCAAGGTGACAATGTACTAACTCTCTGAAGCTGTAAGTAAGCCCTCAATTAAATGTTTTCTTGTATAATTGTTGTCTTGGTCATAGTGTCTCCTCATAGCAATAGAACAATGACTAAGTAGTCAATATATTCATAATTTTATGACAATATTGTGCCAGAGGTTTCCAGGAATATAGTCCTGATTCTATCTGGCAGCAACCACTCAAACTTTGCAAATTTTCTGTTTACTCACTATGTTTTTATAGAGTTTTGAAAACGGAGATCACGTATACAGTACTGGGAAAAGATAACGGTATGATCTGAATATATGAGAAAGAATATTTTTCTAAACTGGCATCCTCAAACACTGAAAAATTGGTAATAATATCAAAATAAGTAAGACATGGCTCCGTGTCCCACAAGTTTCTATGAAGAGCCAATGCAGAATAACACTTTGGTTTCACTTTATGATAAAAGAGACAAACTTGCACAGCTGTGCTCTGGTTTGCCTTGGTGTCTCTAAGAACTTCCACATGGAAGTCCAGGAGTTTTGTTTCTCATTGGAATCTTTTTTTCTCTTACCAAATCTCATCTCCACCCCAGACAAGCATTTCTTTCTTCATTGTGTGTGTGTGTGTGTGTGTGTGTGTGTGTGTGTGTGTGTGTGTGTGTGTGTGTGTGTGTGTGTACATGTGTGTGGGCAAAGAATTGAGCAATAAGAAATGTATTGGGGGTAAGATTGGCATACAGTACTTCTTGTTCAGCTATGGGACTGTAGGAATTGAAGAAGGATAGAGTCTACATACAGAGGTTTTTATCAGCCCAGATGAGAAGGGCTTTGACAGAAACAATGTAATCAATTGAGGCCAAAGCCAAAACAGTAATTTTGGAGTTTTCAACATTTATATCCTCCCTCCCTATAACTTTGATCCCTCCATTACCTGTTAGAGGTGACTGAGGGACTGGAGGGGACAGGCCACTGCAGTCACAGACTAGGTACTCCTCACCTAATACTAGACCCTAGGCTTGATCCACAGTACAAACAGAAAAATATTTCCTTGCATTTCAGCCTACTCCCTGAGAATCCCATGGCCTACAAGCAGCCTTCAAATTTCCAAGGTGTCTGAATATAGCCTAAAGGGAAGAGCAACCATTCTGCAAAATGGAGATTGGAAAACAATCCTGAAGCTGTTTTCCCTGTAAATTGTCAGGCTCTTGAAGTGCAAAATAGAAAAACTCCGGGATTTGTGCAAGTGACTCCTGACACCATGAATTCCAGCCTGAGGCTGATAGGTGGTAATCACTAGGCAGGTAGAGGATAAAGCCATCCTTCAAGGTGCAAAAACCTGGGACAAAAAAGTAACACTGGGGCAGATGAGCTGTGTCTTGAGCCCTCTAAGGGAAGAAAGATTGCTTAGGGAAAGAGAATGACCTTGCCCTCAGGAACTTCTGCCTGTCTCTCTCTGTGTGTCTCTGTCTCTGTCTCCCTCTCTTATACACACACACACACACACACACACACACACACACACACACACACACACACACCTTTAACGCTATAACCTGCAGACATGGTTTATCCTAAATATGATTTGATATATCATAATTTATTTAGTAAATTATGTTTGAGAATTTTATGCATGAGTAAACTATATGCTATTTTACATTATTTCCACCCCTTCTTCTTCCTCCAACTCCACACCCTCCAACTCCTTCTTGGATTCATGACCTCTTCCTTTATAATCATTATTACAATGGTGATTCTCTTTTGAAATAGAGATTTCCACCTAAGAAGCAGCTCAGCTTCTCAACGTTGAAGACGATCTCGGTGCAGACACAACCTCTGATGGATGTGGTGTGGGGAGGAAAGGGGAAGAAGGACAGAATGATTTTATGAAATCACTCTAAGATTCAAATAATATAAATGGCCCTGCTAGCCTCCTTCTGCATAAAATTTGGTGTTTTGGAGAATTATTCTGCAGGTGTGAAGTCTTCCACTGCTTTGCAAACGTTTCTCCAATTCTGGATTCAATCACTTAAACTATTGAACTTACAAACTCAGCCTTCTTATGGTCACTCCAGCCTTTTCACATAAGGAGGAATAGAAATTAATATTATTGTTTTCTAAACATTGAATTTTTGGTATTTCTTCTGAAAAGAAAAACAGGACTTTTAATCCAGTTTTCTCCAATGGGATGCCCACTATTTAAAAGATTAATAATTAATAAACACAGGGATTTGTAAACTATCACTGTCTCCCACCAAGAAGCCATTACTCAAAAGATAAGCAATTTAGCATCAATCATTTTTCCTTTGAGTGTCAATTGCTGCCACTATTCTTGGATATTTAGTGAATACTAGAAGGCAATGCTCATATTCTATGCTGAAGGGCATGTGCTTGAAAAACAAGTGAATGTGTAACAATAGCAAATAATAAAATAAAAAGTACCAACAGACATAGAAGTGTACCTTATGAATTCTAAGTGTTCCACACAGGTGCTGAATAAGTAAAGCTTATGACTTATGTATAATAGTCACCTGAAATATACATTTGCTTTTCATGCTTGTAATCACCTCATCCATACAACATGCAAATCCCTAGTTCAAATGAAATGGGAAAGGGCAAGGTCTCTTTCTTGTTGAGATTGTTTCTGATGATGAAAAAAGAATTATAAACAACAGAAAAATTCACTTATAAAGATATTTTATTTTTACATATTTGGTCTTTTTGTAAGATTTTATTAAATGTCTTTACAGAAAACTACCAATCCTCCAAACACAGGTGCCAAGACTTTATTTTTAGTTGTTTTACAAAGTACAGGTTTCCATATGGAATTTTCACATATGTTTAATTTTTGTTGACTCTTCACACCATCACCCATCCCCTTTCCCTGCTGTACTCTTCAGCTCCTAGTATTCCCCCTTTTACTTTGATCTCCTGTCTTCTTTACCACCTCTTTTCAATCCTCTTCCAAACCCAGTCTCTTCAGACCCTCTCTTGTTTCTTGTCCTTTATCTATATTAACTTCCAAATAGCCATGCATATTTAAGAGTTATAGCCTGAGATCTATGAGAGAGGAGATAGAATGTTTGCCTTTCTAAGCCTGTGTTGTCATATATGTTTCCAGTTCCATAAAAAGATTCTCAAGTCACAAGTTGACTGTTCAAAGTGGAAAAGATTAGTCTTTGAAGTGGTTCCTTCTACAGGAAAAACTTTTTTGTGCATTGAAAAGAATTTCCAGAAATTTTGGAGTTAGCTGTTAATAAAAGTATAGAGATGCATTCAAAACATATTGAAATCACATGAAGCACTACACACCAAGTGCTGTCAAAGATCAAAACAGCATGTAGCTTAATGTCACCATCAGGCATTTTTCCATTTATTTATGTAGCTGCAAATTAATTTTAGCTGAAGTTATAAGCAATTAAATATACTAAGATGTTTTTATTTTATCAGAGGACTGTTGAGAAGGGAGATACCAGTACTCTTATAGAGAGTCCAAATAGAAATTACCCAGTGGTTATAAAAACCACAAAATGAAAAAAAAATCACAAGATGAAGAAAAGTACATATATCTAAAGAGAACTGCCTGATGAGAGAGGGCACACCTAGAATTCCAGCACCTGGAGACTCAGGCAGGGCATTTCTGTGAATTTGGAGTCATCCTCAGTACATAGTCTATTCAAGCCCATACTGGGGCAGATGGTTATATTCTCTTAAATTCATTACCCCATGAAAAAGGGAAGGGAGAGAATAGAGCTTTTATTGTAGTACAGGAGAGGAAGAAAAGAATGTTCCTGAATCTGCTGACTAAACCCAAGATAGCTTTGAAAAATTCTTTAAAGACACTTGAACTCTACTTTGAAATTTAATAATTAAATTCATTTTATTCCAATTTCTGAATAGCAAGAACAATCAAGAGTAAATTTGCCTAGCCAGGTTGCTTTATATTGGACTTCTATAGTGAGGAATAAAAAGTTATGGGTGGGGGGATTTTTAAGTTGGAACTAATTTTGTAAATGTAAGGGGTCTTAGTCAACCTTCAAAACAATATTCACCTCTGTGTCAGATAATTGGGGAGGACAAACAGTTCAGATAATCAGTGTGATGCCAGAGGGGTCTCTGTCTAATCATAGCCTAGTCTAAAAGAGTTAATTAATATTTGTCTCTATTACGTTAGAAAAAATGGCACTTGGAGGTAAGCCATTTACCTCATCGCAGTGTCTAATTTTCTCAACCATCCCTCATTTTCAAAAACATCAGACTTGAAAAGTTCATCCTCATTGACTAGAAGAAATCATCTTTCCTTTTAATAGCAGAACTATTGTATAACCTGACTTACCTACACACATTTTCATTGAAGGCTTCACATTGTTGTACAAAATAGTTTTCCAAAAAATGTAAAAACAGTAACTTTTATTTACATATAGAAATGAGTATGTATTGATAATTATTTACATATAGAAATGAACATGTGTTAATAATTATCTTCTGCTCACTAATCCAACAGCTGTCATAAGTATACACAAATTATGAATACAAATTCAAGCATGATTTTGGTAAGTCAATTGCATTTGTCTATAGGAATTATTTGGCATTATAAATTATAGTTGCAAAACATTAAAATAGGTCAAAGACAATAGAAAACTAATATAGTATAACCTCAAAAAGTATCATTAGACAGAGTATAGTTCTCCACTAAAGCACATTTTTCCCCCTACACTGCCTTTAGAGTCAAGTCCACACTCCTCAGAGTTCTTAGGCAGGCCCCAGCTCCAAATCTCTCAACCATTGTTTGCTGTCTTTCCTCCTTTGTGTGGCTTGATTGGTGTTTTCCCCAAATATTTTGATTTTAAAGTCTTAGCTCTCAGTCATCTCATAGTGTAACCTTATTTGACCAAAAGGTATTAGCAGACATGCCTTGTTATGAAGTTATACAGGAGTCCCCAACTCTAGCATGACTGCTGTCCTTAGAAAAGAGAGGAATATGGACTTAGTCAACCACAGAGAGAATATCATATACAAGTTATACCGTGCAAGCCAAGAAACACACAGGTTATAGTCAAACCACCAGAAACCAAATCAACACTAAATAGATTATCATAGTTCTTTGATGAAATTTACCTTGTTGGCCTTGTTCTTGCACCTTAAGGCACAGCATGAGTGGTATTTTGTGGACCTATCCCATATAACTAATTAATTGTCCTTCTTTATGTTATGATTCAATCATACCATCTTCTCTCAAGGAACTCAAGCTGCTTTCTCTGTCCAGAACACATCCTCCACCCAGACAAGTTGTGTTTTTCAGTTACCTAAGCAATGTCCATCCATCCTTAATAGCTGTGATCCACCTACCTTTCCTTCCTGTTTCTTATCTGCCTATCAACACTATAAGGATGAGCTTCTGCAGTCAGTGTATTGCTTCCTACACCTATCATAGTTAGTTACAGATGGCTCTAGTTATTTGTTGAAGTGATGTGCTAAAAATATTATAAATAGTAGTTGTCAAACACAGAAACATTAATGCAGTGGCACACACTGAGTCAGATTTCCACAAGTCACTGGTCACACTATCTTCATTAACTAATGTATAATTTCACTTTCTGCATGTTTGTGTTTAAAGGCAACTTGTTTGATATATATTTTCAATTAAGCAATGCTGAATTACTAGAAAGTAACACTATAATTCTTTCCTGAAGGAAGGCCATCTGACGTAAATGTTTCCTCACTAAAGCATATGTCAACCTTCTTATATTTATAAGCATCTAATAGTGCAGCATTGAAGTGTTGGACTTGGAAGGTCTTTCAAACAGGGAAAATCAAACAAAGTCACAAATGGAAAAAGAAGACTATAATAAAGTCATTTGTTTAGCACGGAGTATCTAAATAAAAAAGACACAGCCTTATTTTGTGTGACATCAGTGACAATGTATATGTTAGGACACTGTGATATTCATTTTGGTATTGTTTGCTTCTAGTTTGATTCTCTGTTGGTGTAGTAAACACCACAACCAAAACTAACATAAGGAATAAAGGATTTACTTAATCTTACAGGTTCCAGACTATCTTCATGGAAAGTGTAGGTAAGAACTCAAGGTATATCCTTAAGCAGAAACCATGGACGAATGCTTTATTGGTTTGTCCCCACAATATGATCCAAGGCATAAGAGCCACATGGTCTGACTTATCCTAGTAATACCCAATTTCTGGTACTAAGTTATGTTATACTTTGATTTTTGGTGCTGTGAAAAAACTCTATTCAAAACTAACTTGGGGAATAAAGGGCTTCTTTCAGCCTATAGACTAAAGTCCATTATCAACTAAAGCCAACACATGAACTGAAGCAGAGGCCATGGGAGAATGCTGCATAATGCCTTACTATGTTTGTTTCTCAGTTACCATTCTTAGGCAGTTCAGGTTAACTGTTCCAAGGATGGCATTTCCCACAGTGGAGTGGTGATTTAAATGAGAATGTCTGCAGTCTTATATATTTAATGGTTAGTACCCATTTGTTGTTGTTTGCGAAGGATTAGGAGGTATGGACTCATTGGAGGATGTTTTACTTGGTGGTGGTGGTGGCAGGGCTTTGATGTTTCAAAACCTCATGCCATTCCCAGTTGTTTTCTCTCTGCCTTGTGTTTGTGGATCAGGTGTAAGACCTCAGCTCCAGCACCATGCCATGTTCACCACTGTGATGGCCATGAACTCAACCTCTGAAACTAAGTCCCCATTCAATGTTTTCTTCTATAAACTGACCTTGTCATGGTGCTTTGTCACAGCAGTAGAAAAGTACAATGACATTACCACATCAATTAGTAATAAAAAAAACTCCAGTCATGCCCAGAGTCCATTGTCATGTCAACTAAGATTCCCTCTTTCCAGGTATGTCCACATTTCAAGTTAACAAAACTAATGGGAATGCCCATGTTATGGAAAAGGCATCTCTAGCTATCTGAAATTCATGGCTGAGGACTTTATAATTAAGATTTATAAATAAAAGAAAGAATCATATCTAATATCAAAACATTACAATATGAAAAGCTTATTTAGTATCATTTTTTTCTATGATACTAGGACCTTCATAAGGTATTGATGATCTAAAGCAAAATTCAAACTTTTATGCTTTCCTGGTGGTTTGATGGGTCACTGGACTATTGAGAATTATAATTGGGCATGAACAATGATGGAATTCCAATGATGGAATAAACTAAGGAAGATTTAGTAAGGCATGGCAGCATGCAGGCAGACAAGATGCTGCCTACATCCTGATCAGAAGGCAACAGGAAGTGGACTATCTGTCACAATGAGAGAAGCTTGAACAAAAGAGACCACAAACCTGCCCCCACAATACACTTCCTCCAACAAGACCACATGTACTTTAACAAGGTAACACCTCCTAATAGTGCCACTGCCTTTGCTATTATGGGGGCCAATTACATTCAAACTACCACAGTCTGTGATCATGGCTGATTATTACAGTGGGGAAAGAGGGAACTTTCACACAGAACCTAGACTCAAGCCTGGCTCATGGAGGTAGAACTTCACCAACCAAGTGACATGTATTATTCATGTAAAAACCATTGAAAAAGTAGCTGCTTGGGAAGTATCAGCACTTATGAGCTATGTAAAATCTCTACTACATGACAAGTACCTAGGTCTTGAGAAATCAAGGACACCCTTAAGGGGTTCTTTATCAAGGGCAGAGGCAATGAAACAAAAAGTTCACCATCCCATGAATCAAGAAAATGTGTATGTAATAGCAGGGCTGCAGAAGACTTCTGAACTACAGCAAAATCAACTATATAATAATAAAAGAAGCCAGGGAACCACCCTTAGAAGATGGTATTTAACTTAAATTTGTGTGGTGGTGGTGGTGGTGGTGGTGGTGGTGGTGGTGGTGGTGGTGGTGGTGGTGGTGGTGGTGTGTGTGTGTGTGTATAGGGCGGTCATCACTGTTCTAAAGCTGTCATTTATGGTCATCTCTGGAAGAACAAGGCACTATGGAGGAGAAAGGACACTATGCAGTGTTAAAGTTCCTACTCTGGGGCTCATTCTGCTCCCTACCTTTTTCTTCCCATCTTACCGCCATCTCTCAAACTTTTCAGAATCAGACAGGCTGCTCAATAAAGAATAACACAGGGCACAGGGGAGTCTTTTTTGTCTATATCCCTTTTCTGTTCTTTCTACCTCTCTCTTGTAAGTTTATTCTTGCTAAATGAGCAATGAGAACTCCAAGCTTAATGCTGCTCAGCATCAACAGTAAAGAGTTCTGTGTTGCTGATAGTGTTTGGAGTTTTTACCTCTTTGGGAATACAGCCTTTTCACAATGCTGATGCGTGGGTTTTTGGCTGTGTTAGTTCTGTGAAGTTAGTTCTGAATGTTTTCATAATATTCCCCTGGTAGTTAGAATCAGGAAAAGATTTATTTTAAAGGGAAGAAAAATAGATCATTATTTCAGCCCCAGAGTCACAAGTTAAGAAAAGAAACTTGGAATGTGTGAATACAATACTCCCAACTCAAACTCTAAACCACCCTGGGCTCTGCCCAGATCATTTCAATTACAGAGGGAGCTGCTGCTACGGAGTCATAGTTATATTGTTTTCTAAAGGAAGAAAAGGCAATTTAATATATAGACTTTATATTTCAAATAATTTCTACTCTGGAATTTGGATATGAAGAGTTATATATATCAAGCTTCTTATAATTTTAAAATCATTTAGGTGTAAACTATGTATTTTGTTTCTGTGTTGTTTCACACACCCCTCTTATTGATGCATAGTTATTATGCCTTAGAATGTAAACAATTTCACATTTCAAAAAATCATACAGTTCTAACACAGGAAAGAAACTTAAAAGGTTCACGGTTTTGCACACTCTCTAAGTGTGTCCTTATCAAACTGTGTTCAACAATGTTTTCCCAAGGGCATTAAAGAATCTATTTGGTATGTGTTTTCTCATGGCACTATAAAAATATTGTTTTGCCAGCAAGACCATCCCCAAACAACTACATATTCAAGAACACATTATGAGAATCGTTTCTCCACCTTCCTAATGCTATGACCCCTTAATACAGTTCCCCATGTTGTGGTGACCTCCATCATAAAATTATCTCATTGCCACATCATAACTGTAATTTGGCTACTATTATGAATCATAATGTAAATTTCTGATATGTGACACAAAAGGAGTCATGAGCCACAGGTTAAGAATCACTGGTTTTTTAGGCATCATTATTATTTCAGATTAAAATTGAATATTCACATTTCAATGGGAAAATCAAACATGTCAGCCAAGAAACATTCATCACTAAGTTGATACTAGTAATGCTAAAGCATGATCTCTACAGAGCTGTGAGACATCAAGTGTGAGACTAAACGTATAAATATAAACTAGGAACATGGAGTTCTTACTTTCAATAAAAAAATACATATACTTACATGTTTTCACAGTGTACTGAAAAGTCCAGAATATGAAAGCTGCCTATTTTTCACCTTTACCAAACAGATAAAAATACTAGTATTAATATGATTGAAAACAGTCTTTTGAAATGAAGATGGACAATAGATCTAGCCTAAGAAAAGAATTAGAGAGGTAGGAGAAAGAGCCCATCGAGGTGGGACATAAATACCCGCCTCCTCCCATTTCTCCATTACACTTCAATAGTTGATCTCCTTGCCAAAAACAACTGAGGATCAGATGTGCTGCTGCAACCTTCTGTCTTCAGAATCAGGACACATTGAGCATAAACTTTACATCAAGATCTAGGAAAACCACAGCCTAAGTGAAGAAAGAAAACAGCTAAGAGCACTGACATGAATGATGTGTTAAAAAAAACTGACAAAGAATTTAAAGCAACTGCTACCTAATGCTTCAATTAAGAACTCTCTTGAAGTAAATAAACACAGGGAAAATCCCAGCAAAGAAAGAAAACAATTAAAGAAATGAATGGAGTACAATATTAGAAATAAAAAGCACCATAACATGAATTGCACATTAATGCATTGATTCAGAAGTAGTGAAGAGAATCTGTGAATTTGGGGGCAGGTCAATGGAGTTTGCTCTACTTGACCAAAGGGAAATAAATATATTGTAAAAATTAGAGTATCAGAGATCTGGGCTAATCTCTAAAGCTTTAAAATTTCCTAAAGAAAGAAATTGTGAAGAGTTAGTCAAAGAAATGAGGACTGGCAAGTTCTTAACATTGGTGAAAGACAAAAAAAGTATAGATTAAAAAATCTAAACATATCCCTAATAAGTATGTCTGAAGAATTGTCTTCCTCATGTCCCCTCTCATGACTATAGGCACTAGAGCTACAAGGGAAAATAGTTTCTGGGTTACAGAGCACACTTAGGAGTGCTTTCTTGTGTTACCCTAAGCCCTGTTTATGAAATAGATTTTATAAACCAGTATTCACATGAGTTAGTTGACCAATTCCTTCGCTGAAGAACTCAGAGAAAGCAGAACCGTCCTCTCTCACATCAGGCTGGAAATGTCATTAGACTTTCAGTCTCCACAGCATGAAATCCAAAAAGAAAAGAAATTCAGCATTTAAAGAGTGAGAGAATACACTATTTATAACTTGAGAAATAGCTAATTCCTCGCAAAATTTTAATGATAAGGAACCTTCCCAGTCATTACCTAGTAGGTATCAATAATTTATTCATGTTTTTAATGAAGCTGACTTGTATTTATTCTTAATATGTGAGAACCTGATTTCATCAGCACAATTAAAATAGTCTATTTGCACATTCCACATGACTGTAACTGAATAGAAGATTGGTTGAATGCCCATTTTATAGAGCTGAATAGTCTATTAGGGCTCTCTCTCTCTTCTCCCCCTCTCTCTCCCCCCCTCTCTCTCTGTGTGTGTGTGTGTTGTAACCCCAGCACTTGGGAAGCAGAAGGAGGAGAAATCTGAGCTCCAGGATAGTCTAGGTTAAAAAGTAAGACCCCCCCTTTTTGTCTTAAAATAGTAACAATGACAGCAACAACAAAAGGAAGAAACCATTACTGTAGATTGATGCAACTGAATTTTAGTTCCTGCTTACTTTAGTTTTTCCATGATGTTTTTACTTGGACATCCACTCACTGATGATCTTGTCTGTCTCTGATCTACGTTGACCTTGACCTATTGTGATCAATATTGTCAGGATAATTTATCTACAGGGATGTGCATCATTCTATTTACCTTTTCCATTTTGTGTCATGAATCATTTTCTAACTCATCTACAATGTACAAATACACATCTGCTGGAAGCCTGTCATATCTACCTGACAATCTGCATTTTAGAAGACCAATGATTTACCCAGTGTGCTCCCTTTAGATGTGTGTGTACCCCGTGATCCAGCTTCCTGGACTGTGGTTAACTGGGTTGAAGAAACCTGACCAGAACAGAAGCTCTCTCTTTGGGATTCAGTGATGGAATTTAAATTAACCAGTATATGTCTGGAACTGAAAAAAAAATAAAGGTAAATAGGAGATGAGAATTCCTTTCTGTGGAATGAAAACATATGTCAAAAGAAGTCAGGATAAATAAATGCTTGAAGAATGTACCTCCACTCACTTCCCCAGATCTGGAGCAGGGTTTGCTGAGCCTCAGAGATCTTGGGTATTAACGTGCTTCCACTTTTTCCATGTCATTTTCAACATCTCCCCTTGCTGCCTTGAGTTAGTGGAAGTGGTTTCTGCATTTTCGTCACTAATGAGTTTTGCACGAGGCATTCTGTGTTCCAATGGCTGTGATTTGAACCTTTATGCCACATGCTGAAACACGTATCTGTGCTTTAATGCATTCTTTGTTCTCTTCTTTCACTCACCAGGATATACATTTCTCCTTTTACTCAATTTTCATATCCTAACCTGAATGTTTCTTTTGTTTTCCTCCTAAACAATAGTCATTTTTGACGCTGCTCAAATGGAATACCCTTTTCATAGAGCACCCAAATTTGGGCTCACAATAGTCAAGATTGACAGGTTCTATCACAGCAACACACATCTGTCATCTAAGGAATCTATTTCTTGTTTCAATGGTGTCATCAGGGGTCCATATGATCATACTGGAACCGATACTCAAGAACAATGGCAAATCTGAAGGTCCCTAAACATGTGCTAATATGAACTTATTACTTCTTGCCATGTAGATGCAGAGAATATCAGAGTACTGTTTAGAATGTTAAAATTTTGGGAAGATAACAAAGAAAAACAATGAATTGTAACCAGACTTTGGGAAGTTTGTCTCAGTGGATTAATATTTCCTTTATTTAGAAGATGAGATAGAAGTTAAACCCTTCCCATCTGGGTGTTGGTGGCACACGCCTTTAATCCCAGCACTCAGGAGGCAGAGGCAGGCAGATCTCTGTGAATTTGAGGCCAGCCTGGTCTCCAGAGCGAGTGCTAGGATAGGCTCCAAAGCTACACAGAGAAACCCTGTCTCGAAAAACCAAAAAAAAAAAAAAAAAGGAAGTTAAACCCTTCCCAACACCCTAAGTTCAAAGACAGAAAGTATGAGATGAACAAAAGAATAACCCTGTTTGTCAAAATGATACATCCAGAAATGTGACTCACTACTTAAATTGCATTTCTAAGAAAGTTTGAGAAACTAGTAGCATGCTCTTTTATCTCCTATACTGTTTAGGCCAAGATAAGGACTCTGTTTCTAGCTCCTGGACACCTCAACATCTGTTAACATCACTCTTATCACCCTTGTTATCCTTAGTAAAAACACATTGGAGAGATGGGAGTAGATGGGAGAAGGTGTTTGGGTCATGTCAGAAGGCTGTTGTGAGAAGCTACATATCCATATTGTGAAGATTAAATCTTGGAACCCAAGTCTACTTCTCTGTCACTCCTTGGGGCAGAAATGATGGAAATGTATCAATTTTTCAACCTGGAGCCATTAGAAGAGGAAGAATAATTGGACTCAAGGGCCTTTCATATTTCAGGTAAGAATGGAGTTACAGCAAGACATAGAACAGTGGATTTCATTTTCATTTTATTACTACAAAATACTTCCTTTTCTCCTTTAAAAGAAACTGACATAAAATAATTTTCTCAGTTGATGCCTGAGGAAGGGCTAAAGAGAATGGCAAAGCTCTCATGTGTTCCATGCAATGCTGTCATACATGACCACCAAGCCTGTGAACATATTACCCCAAGCCCACAGTAGCCTTGGACAGGTCCTAGCAGTACAAGGCAGTGTGTGGCTCTTCTTCATGATGACCCCAGTTCAAAAGGTGATTATATGCAGTGAGGTTTCTTTTGCCTCAAAAGTGCATTTTGGAAGAGTGCATTTTGGAGTTGTTTCTAACAAGTAAGACTGAGGAAAACAGGTAGGCTTAGCCATAAATAGTTTCCAGTTGTTTGTAGTATCTCACTCCCTCCATTATAATGACAGGCTATAACATCACCACATTTTGATTTACATGAAGGGTTTTACTCAAATCACATGAGAAAGAGAATATATTTTGTATCTAGACATAAAGCCTAGGAGGGGAATGGAAGAAAAAATCAATATTTAGTAATGGAACTCTTGGGTTCATTATTAAATAAAACTGGGAGAAATGTCATAAAACTACATCACTGGATTGTAAGCCTTCTGATGAAAAATGTCTAAAGCCATCAAGGCAGGCTGCAACATACCCTCCTATGAAGTTTTCCTGAAACAACAACCTGTGTTTTCTGAAAGTTTTCCAAGAAAACTGATCCTAGCTGAAGGGAGATCTTGTAGGTTCAAGATACCTTTATTCAGATAAATACCAGTCAAATGCAAGCCAGAGTGTGCTAGGGGCAGCCAAGCAGTGAGGCCAGGGAGAAGGGGCCTTCCCATGTGTTCGCAGGACCTTAACAACCTATACTGCATTATTCTGACCTCCTCACCTTGACCACGCCTGTTAAAGCGTGGTCAAGCACACCTGTAGTCAGTCTCTAACAGGTGTGGCTTACTGTCCCCTACACCTAGCAATTATGACATTTAAGTTATTCTTTGTAAAACCTAAACATGGGTACTAACAATGTCTTCCTTAGTTTTTTTTTGTGGGGGGGTTTCGAGACAGGGTTTCTTTGTGTAGCTTTGGAGCCTATCCTGGCACTCGCTCTATAGACCAGGCTGGCCTCGAACTCACAGAGATCCACCTGCCTCTGCCTCCCGAGTGCTGGGATTAAAGGCGTGTGCCACCAACGCCCGGCTGTCTTCCTTAAATCTTTAAACATCAAAATGTAGTTTTAAATGCCATGGCCTAACCCAGCTAATTTAGTTCCTTTTAGCATATTGATAGTTGTAGCATTTAATTTTATTGCATTTTGATCACTTCGAAAAGAACCTTGTATCTACTAGCAATCACTCCTCTGTTCCTTCCCTTGTTCCCTGAAAATCACAAATCTTAAAGTAGGTTTATTGTGGGCTTTTAATATTTCTTGAATCATGTGGTATCGATTGACTTAGTTCATATGGGCTATGACAAAATATAAACAGTGTACCTTATAAACAAAATAAATTAATTTCTCACCACTCTAGAGCCTGAGAAGCCTAAGATCAATGCACTGACTGATTTGGTACCCGGGCCTCCTCTCTCCCAGGTGCTGTTTCTTTTACTTAAAAAAAAAAAAAAATACTTCTTTAAATGTGATTTAAGATAGGCTCCAAAGCTACACAGAGAAATCCCGTCTTGAAAAAAAAAAATAGCCGGGCGTTGGTGGCGCACGCCTTTAATCCCAGCACTCGGGAGGCAGAGGCAGGCAGATCTCTGTGAGTTCGAGGCCAGCCTGGTCTCCAGAGTGAGTGCCAGGATAGGCTCCAAAGCTACACAGAGAAACCCTGTCTCGAAAAAACAAAACAAAAACAAAAACAAAAACAAAAACCAAACAAAACAAAAAACCCCAAAAAACAAAAAACAAAAAACATCTTTATTGACTCTTTGGAAATTCCACATTATACACCCCAATTCCGTTCACCTTCTGTGCCCCCATCCTCCTCTCATCCCTGCCATGCCCTTCCACACAAAGAAACAAATCAAAGCAAGCAAGCAAATAAAAGTAAAAGCAAAAAACAAAACAAAACAAAAAACAAAGAAACCAAAACCAACCCCCCCCACCCCAAAACAAATACAAAACAAAAACCACAACAGAAAAATCTCTTTGTTTCTCCAATGGAGGCTTCATTGTGCCAAATACTGTACCTCTTTGTCCTGTTAGTTTTACTGGCGCATGTCAATTGCAATGAGTCACTGGTCAGGTTCAAGTCCTCTGACTTCTGGTACACTATCATCATTGGATCCCCACCTGAACTCCTCTGGAAAGTCCTACAGCCGCCCCAAGTCTTAGAGATTTTGCGGGTATCGTTCCATAGGACCAGTTCCTTCACCAGCTCCAGTAGGTACTAGATGCTAGGATGAGTCAACCCATGCCTGGCTATTAGTCTGATAGTAGTAGCCAATTTGGTCAGTCCGCGCACCGGGGGCCACCCACCTTGGGCAAGTAGGTGGAGTCAGCTTGCCTATAGGCAAGCTCTCAGGATCGGTTCCCCCTGCACTGTGGTGAGGGGTGGGGGCAATCTCTCCAGTGTGCAACGGTCAGTTTTCTTGCTGTAGTGTCCAGCAAAAGGCAAGAACAGCTTTCCCCAGGCCAGCAAAGGGTGTGGCCAGATCATCATGGCCCTCTGTTTTCATCTTGTGTGGTTCCTAGGGCCTCCTGACAGGCCACAGACGTTCACACAGATCCCAGCTGTATCTGGACCATGGACCCAGACATGGCCCTCGGCAGCAGCTTGGGCCTGGTAGACATTCTGGCTCTGGGTGGAGGGACTGGCCACTCAGGTGGAAATGGTTGTGGCCCTTGGTGCTGTGTCTTTACAGGGTAAAAGGGACAGAAACCTTGAAGTCATTGGTCTTGTTCAAGGCCTCTGATTTCTGCTACCACCAATAATGGGCTCTCACTGGGGCTTCTCTTGGATATCCTGTTGTTGTCCTGTGTCATGGAGATCCTGCTGTTTTGGATTTGTAGGTTCTTCCCCTTCACATGCTCCAATAGTTCATAGATGAGGTGGATGTTAAGTTGTAGGACCACAGATCCTGAGACTCTCTTCATCACTGAAATTGGCATGGGCCCCTCAGCAGCATGACCCTCAGATACCTACATGGTCCCAGGTGGTACCCAGATTACAGGCTTCCGCACAGCCCTCAGGTGATGAGTTTTTTTTTTTTTTTTTCTCTCAATTTGCCACAATCCAAGAAGAGAGTCTTAGTGGAGGAATTGTTCAGCTCTGACTGTGCTGGGAATATTTCTAAAAGGAATTATCTTGATTGTTGATTGATGTAGGAAGACCCAGCACATGTTACCACTTCATTAGCTGAGTTTTAGGTTGTATAAGAGTAAGGAAATCTAGCTGAGTAATGAGAGATAGAGCAAGCAAACAAGGATCTCTGCATTTTTTTTCTCTCTTCTCTTGGCTCTGGATGTGATGTGACTAGCTGCTCGAGTTCCTGCTTTGATTCCCCCCCAGTAAGGGACTATAATTTGGTATTGTAATGCAAATGACCTTTGTTTTCTTATATTGTTGTCAAGAGTGTTTCCTACAGCAGTGGGGAGGAGACTATAGCATGTAGTAAAGGATACTTTACTTTTTGAGAACCACATATTGGTTTTTCCAAAATACCTGTATTGCTTTATGTTCCTAAACCCCGTATGAGGTTCCAGATTGTCCCATCTGTCACAACATGTTTTTATTCTTTGTAGACATAGTAGTTGTGGCTTTAATTTTTCATTTCCATAGAGACTAATAAAGTTGGGTGTCCTTGTATAGTTTCTTTATTACTTGTATATGAATCTCACTGTATTTTTATAGAGATAAATGTCTACTCAGATACTTCACTGATGTTAAAAATGGTTTTTAAATGTAGAGTTTAACTATCATTTATGTATTCTTGAGTCAAGAGACACCATTTGCAAATGTTTTCTCTGATTCCAAGTGTTGCCATTTCCCTTTCTTGATGGCATCTGTTACAACACAGAGGTTTTAAATTTTGATGAAATTTATTTTATTTCTCCCTGGTCTCTGACGCTAGTGGTGTGTCTAAGAAAACATTGCCTAGTTCAAAAATTTTACTGTGAGAATTAATTTGTTCTCTAGGAGATTCATTTCTAGCTCTGATGTCTAGTCTATGGTCTATTTTGAGTTAGGTTTTTCTTTGGATGAGATATCAATTCAACATCATTCCTTTAAGTGAGAATGTCAAGCTGTCCCAGTATTGTTTGTTGAAAAGATTACTCTTCTCAGAATGTGTTGGCACCTTGTTTGAACATCAGTTAACTGTAGGGACCAGTGTTGATTTCTAGAATTGCAGGCCTATTACTTTGACATGCATGATCACTCTTATGCTAGTATCACATTAACATCCCATAACATCTTGGTGCTTTGTAGTACTCCTTCCTTGAGATGATTTCTTTGTATGTCAGAGAGACTAGTTGGTTGGCGTGTCTTGGCATTATAAATTTGCCAAATACAGAGTTATGGAATCACTGTGTTTGAAGGGAGTTTGGTATTAGGTGCCTCAAGCAAGTCTTTTAACAAATGGTGACTCTAAGCTCCAGTCTTATCTACCTGATGTGTTTCTTGGGGTTTCCTGTGTGCATAAGGCTTAAGACACCCTGCCCCTGTGTCACTCTGCCAAATTTGCCTCAGATTTGTTTGAAGGAGATCAGTTATCTGGATCTGTGTACTTCTGTCTGATTCTGTTCTTGAGCAAACTATTATCTCAGTTTTAGTATGTATTATTCTAGGTTTTGTGTTTTCTTGACACTAGTGCAAGCCAGCACTATACTTTCTCATTTCAACACTGTTGTTTTAAGGGTTACTCAAGTAGATACATGTAGTTTTCATTTGTTCATTTGAGTGTTCTACTCTAATCCATGTGAACACACTTTCATGTATCTGTTCTTTAGGGAAGGATTTAGGATTTTGCCTATTATGCACAATATTGTATGTGTGTCCTCATGCTTAGAAGTGATAGTATCTCTACTAGAAACATGTACCTGGGAAGATGTGGAATCCATCTTCTTTCACTAGATATTGAAAACCGTTCTCCAAAGATCTTTGCATGCCCCTTGCCTTTAACAACCTCACTAACACTGGTTTTGTTGACTTGTTCATTTTCACCATTCCGGCAGGTGTGTAACACAATCTTCTTATTCAATTCTCATGAGCCTGATCAGCAGTAATATGACTTTTAAAAGTAAACGTTTGTTTCCCCTTGCTATCACATGTTTAAAATAATACATTGTTGAGAAGTGTAGGGGTTTTCTAATTAATTAATCTGTGATAGTGAGGCTTGAACTCAGACTGGTCTTGTTCATGCTAGGAAGAAGCTCTATATTGAGCTAGAACCACCCCCTCTCTCTGCCTTTTATTTTGAGATAATGTCTCACAAAACTTCCCAGGCAGACCTTCAAAATAATCTGTAACCCATACAGGCCTTGAATCACAAGGTCCTCCTGCCTCAACTTCTCATATAATAGAATTATACCACCAGGTAATTTTCATTTTAAGGATAAGAAAACCAAAGTTGAAAGAAGTTGATGTTTGTAAAGTGACATTCTTCTAAAGTAACTTTATTTTTCAATTGCTAATTTGTTTTTTTTCTTAAAGATCACTTTTCCTAAGACCTTTTTTTTTTCTATTCAGCTCTCTCTCACACATTTTCTCTACACTTATTGTGCTGCTCCCACTGACTCCGCAACTTTTCAAATTTATCAGGGATACATCAAGTTTTCCATTTTTAAAGACTTTATGATAATTGGGCTTTCTTAGCCATACTCTTGGGGTTTTGTTTTATAGTTGTTCATTATTTTCAATGATGGGTCATTTAGTCCATAATTTTAAATTGTATCTTGAAGAGTGAATTATGTCAACTAACTTCAAGTTATTGAGAAAGTGCTCACAAGGGTGAGCCTGTGTCTCCTTGAGCAGTGTTGGTGACTACATCTGATGGTTTGGGAAAGCATTCAGAATTTTCGTTTGTGTTGTCTATGCATGTTAAGGAGGAATCTGATTTACTCTAAACTGCCATACTGTTCTAGAAACTGTGTTGATGCTTACGGGATATTTTATGCATGAAATAATTGCTACTTGATTGGTGGCTTGTTCTGGCACTTTAGGTAGTGATAGCAATCTGGGATAATTTGTCTTTCTTTATCTGGTCTATTCAACAATCATGCATTTAACCCCCATCATGTGGAAGGTATTTTGCTTGGCCCTGGGGTAATTATGTGGTGTCTAATACTTAATGAGTTACTGGTATAGGTGCCTTGAGTACATCTTATCCAGCCTCTGAGACAGTAACTGGCCCACTTTTACAAATGAAGAAACTAGAGTTTAAGAAATTAGACAATAGGCTCAAGGCTACAAAATTTGTGAGTGCTGAACACTTGATCAATTACACATTAAGCAGTTGCTAGTTAGGCTAAATTAATGTGCTGGGATACCTTTGTTACAGTCTTAAAAGAAAAAAAAAGAAGAAGAAAAAGGAAGTACCACTAGGACAGATGAAGGAAAAGAGGTCCGACGACTATCTGAGTCTGATGCTCCGGGAAATGTTAGGTTTCTGGGAAGATGCCTAACCCAGCATTATAGATGCTGGAAATTGAGAGTTGGGGGAGCAAATGGCCAGCTTAAATCTGTGCCTGAAACAAGACACTCATTGGCTTTAGTTGCTCTAGATTGGTGGAGTAGAGATTAGAGGCCTGGCTACAGCAATGACATCGAACATCTGTACACTATGTACCTGACTTCAGCTACTCATTCAGGTTTTATTTTCAGTTCACCAGAGACTTTAGAGAGCCATAAACAAGTACCCAAATGTCCACATGTTGTAAGCCATCCTCTGACCTGCATTGCTTTGCAAGAGATTCTGATCAATAAAAATCTATTGTGATTCGATTCAGGGTTTTTATTAAAGGTAAGATATGACCAAGAGGATTGATTCTTATCAACGAGGCCACTTAACACTGTACAGTTATCTTTTTCAAATATGCCTTTGCAAATGTGAAGCAGAAAAATGACTCTCGTGTGATGTGGCTAGAAACCACACAGCTCTAACTTCATGGACCCCATGACTACATTCCCCACAATGTCAATTAATTTTGCTTCCTGAAGCATATTCTTTCATGTATAGTTTCATCCATGCTGTGTGTTATGCCTGGAGTGATTAGAGGCCTGCTAACGTGGATAAAAATAACAAATTAAAAAGAGAAAAAATCCAACAAAACATAATAGCTTTTCCGGAGCATGGCCAGTACTCAGTCTATTTGCTTTCCATTTTCTATGTTTTAATTTGTAGTGTAAATTAATCACCCCCCCAAGATAAGAATGGTCCTCTGCACTCTATTAACCCCAGATTCTGGAGAGAGGCAATTTCCTAACAGGTGAATTAACACTAGATAACATTACCTCAAATGCCAAGTCATTTAATGTGTAATTGAAAAAAAAAAAGTCTTAGGAGGGAGTGAGAGTATGGCAGCTTCTTTAAAAAAATTATAAAGAATCTTTACAAACTCTAAACTCCCATCTCCCTAGGGCTATTTCTGCGCTAACAAAACACAAGAAGGATCCTACCACCAGGACTGGAGGCGGAACCCTGAGTTCCAATTACTTTTGTAGCTGACAGTTCACTGGACTGTTGAGCTGCAGTTTTGCACCATTGTGTGGAAGTGGTGAAGCCAGACAGCTGTGTGTGCCTCTCTCTTTGATATGCAGTAATTAGACTGTTCCACTAATGGAAGGTGGAAAAAAATTTCTAGCGAAAATGACTTCTAGTGGGGGGAGGCACCTTGAAAAAAATCCACTGGAAGAAAAGAAGAAAGAGTAACCTTTTGTCGTGAGTAGTGAGTACTGTGAAAGGATTTAGGTGTTAACTAAGCAACACTAAAAACGAAAAGTTGGAATCTCGAATTAGCTCAGGCATAACTGTTTCGTCCAAATCATAAAGCAAACAGGTGGATTCAGACAAGCTCATCAGTCAATAATGAGGGCTTGCAGGGATGGACACAAGAGACCTGAGTACTCGAAGAATTCCGTATTCTCTCTGCTAGGTGACTTCATTATGGATCCATGACAGTGCCTTGCCAGGGGACTGGCAGCTTGACTCTTTGTCCTTTAACTGGCTTCATCTGAGAGCTCAGCTCTTTTTGCGTGTTATTAATGCACCAGTTGCCCCATAACACTACTTTTGATTGAGTTTTTGGCTGAGGGTTTCAATTCCTAGACCCCTTAAGGTTAAGCACTCAGCCCAGCCACCCTGTTCTTTCAGTCTTGCCAGACGCCCACAGGCTTCTTTATCCCTTCCTTTCCAATCACATTTTCCTCACTTTAACTTTATATTTTTAGCTGTTTGTGTGAATTTGACACTTTTCCTTTTTCCCCCTATATTTTCCCCATTCTCTTTCCACTGTGAATTGAAAATGGAGATTTCCCCCATTCTCTGTGTTACAAATGACTGCTAATCTATTGCAAGTACTAGTATAACCAAATGTCTCCCTTTTCATTCTTATATATTCTTGAATGTTTGGATGCCCTTTGCAGGTTTTACTCCCACCTCCTACGGATACAGAAAAAAGAATTTAGGGAGAGGAAATGTTGACAGTATCACCTAAGTATGTGGCTATAATGAAAGAGAATCTTTAATTGTCTTTTCATATTCTTTAACTGTACCTGATTTATACAGTACATTTCTATGTGATGGCTCTCTGATCTTGTTTCTTGTATATGACAATTTAAAATACACAGTTTTATCAGAATTCTATAGTGACTGTATTTTGCAAACAAATCTTTAGGATGTAGGTTTGACAAAAGACTTTTTATGCCCACTGTGTGTTGCCTCATTTAGGTCTTGACAGATTTTGATGCAAACTATTTGTTCCTGAGATGACAGACATTTGAAGTGAGAATGCACGAAAGTTTGTCACCATGAGACCATGGTGTGGACAAAACAGAAAAGTATTCTTTATAATTTTTAATATACCAGTTATGTCTTCATTTCTTCCCCACTCTCAGGAGAGCATGATTTGAAAGCAAATGAATGAAAGTTTTACAGTTTGTTGTAGCACTTCAGATATACTGTCTTTTAAAATCACATTTTCGTACTTTTCCTATTAGTATCTAATTGCATTGCACACTAAGCCCAATCTTGAAGCACTCCCCAGCTGTAAGGAAAAAATGAGTGTGTCATGACACCTTGGCTGAGAGCTGGTAATTTGAGATTCAGTCCTGGTCCTTCATGTCAAGGAGTATAATGCAGTTTGAAATTATTTGTGATTCTCCACCTATTATTACCAATGGAAAAAATGAAAGAAAGAAAGAAGAAGAAATGACAATCTGAAAGGGGCCATTTCAAAAATGAGATTTTCCATCTCACCAGCTTGAACATGCTGCCTTCAACATTATTACTGTCATTAACATTATTAGTTTGATTGCTGCCACCATCAGGCCCTCAAGATCTGAGAATTTACCAAAAGAACACCTTGTATATTTGTTTTAGGGAGTCATACATTGTTGTTTTAGCGTTTTTAAAAAAGATACCTCCCCGCCCCCCGTCGCAAAAACCAGAAACTTTCAACCAGTGCTTAGAGAAATATTTTTTAAATTATTTAATTTACTTTTAAAGTAGTGCCCGATGTCTCTGGCATGTACTTTGCATTGCATGTGCCATTTATTACTAAGGCATGTGGCATGTAAATAATGCTTGGTAGGAGATATTTAGTGACACACATGGTAGAGCTGTTTCCTTGTATGCATTATTGGTATAAGTTGGATTTTTGTAAATAGAAGACTGTTTGAATTGAGGCAAACTTTTAGATACATATGAGCTGTAGAGTATACTTTGGGGGGCTGGAGAGGTGGCTCATCTAAAAGAGCACTCACTGGCTGCTCTTTCAGAGGCCCCAGATTCAATTCTCAGCATCGTGGTTCACAACTGTCTCCAACTCCAGTTTTTAGTTACTGGGGACGGTAATAACATAATTATCATGTCCCATATAAGCATATAAGCATGTGCTACATAATTTACTTCTGGTTGCTAATGTTATTTATTATAGAACTTTTGTGGCTATGAGAATGTGACCCAGGATCTCATGTATGCTAGGCAAGCTATTTGTCAATTTAGCTATATCTCCAACCATTTTCTTTGAGACTTGGTCTTGCAATGTAGCACAAGCTGGTTTCAAAATAATTATCTTGCCTTCATTATTGTGTTCTGGGCTCATAGGCTTCTGTCACTATCTCTGGCCATGAAAATATTTAGTTTATTATATTTATTAAATTATTATTTAGAACAAATTGACACATGTAGGGTTGAGCTCTTATACATTTAAAAGGTAACAGTTGACCCTAATTCTTTCTGAAGCATAAAGTGCAAACTAGTCATGAGGTATTATTTTAGACATCAAATGGTCAATATTCACGTTTATTTCTCTGTATGCCATTCTGTAACTTTATCTGTAATTGAATGCCTATGGCACGATTTAAAGTGAATTTATTTTTGATGTTTCATTCTGAATATACTTGGTCTTGAGTTATAAAAGACCAGTACTTAGCATATGGAAAATGGCATTCTGGTGGTAGCTGAGACTTGAAAAAAAAAATCACGTATCCTGTCAATAATCATCTGACAGAGACTTTCCTGTTTCAAGAGAAGATTTTCAATCTGTCTACAGATAGCTGCCAAAACTTTTGGATGAATAGGGAAAAATGCAGTCAGATGCCCAGATGTTCTTCCTACATGAGGCCACACACTCAGCTATCTGTCACAACCAGGTGCCTGGAAGATGAAGCCAGAACATCTGGAGTGTGTGTTTATGAACTTTTAAAGGAGATACATAGATATATTGATATATGTATTAACACAATTTGAAGTAACCAGCTTTAAGATTAAAATGTGGACAATACAGTTTAGATGAACAGTGAGATACTGTTCATATTACATGTAGTCTTATGATAGAGTGTTGGTAAATTCCATCTCAGGATTTCTACACATGCAGCTTAAGAACTGTCCGATTCTAATTGAATACTGAATATTGGGCATTTTATCATTTCTGTCTGTGGTTTACTAAATAATATATCCACTGCAAGTTTCTTTTTCTTAGGGTCTCAACTTTTTACTTCAACTTTGCCAACAGCATCTCATTGTCAGTGAATTGAAATGACCAATAAAGATAAAAGGATGCTTGCTTTCTTTATCTCTGGAAACAAGAATTACAGTGACAAATATACTGTGAAATTTTATAAACAGTGACTGCATATAGCAAAATGCTTTTTAAACGTTCATGCTTGTATGTTCAAACATATAATGAGTGTTTAACATTATGAAAGAAAAATATGCTAACTTGATACATGCAAGCCACACAATTGCTGGTATTACAGTCCTAGTCTTAGAGGTGCTAGGATACCACAGTCCCATTCTTAGGAGTATAGGTGAAGCCATCAGATTTCTTTCTTTTCTTTTATCTTTTCTTTTCTTTCTTTCTTATTTTTTGAGATAGGGTTTCTCTGTGTAGCCCTGGCTATCCTGGAACTTTCTGTGTAGACCAGCTTGGCCTCACTCACAGAGATCTGAGTGTCTGCCTCTCCAGTTTTGGGATTAAAGGCATGTGCCCCACCATTGCCCAGTATTGGCCAGATTTTAAACAGAGCAGATAGAACCAGGCGAGAAGAAAGGTGAACTGTTTCCAAACTGAGATATTAGGGGAATTGGATATGGTTGACAATAGGCGGCTGTGTTCTTATTCCATGTGATAATCCATTTTCTGTCTGTGTGACAGTTACTAAGGCAAACAAGTTGAAAGGAGGAAATGTTTGTTTGGGCTCCTGATTTCAGAGGTGTGGGTCTAGGATTGCTTGGCTTTGTGCTTTAGACCTATGCTGGCACAGTGAATCATGGCACAGTATGTGGTGAGGGAGATTTGTTCACCTCATGACAGTCAGAAAACAGAGAAAACAAAGGACTTCTGGCCCTCATATCACCTCAAGGGTATATCCACAATTACCTCCATTCTTGTCACTAGGCTTTGCCTCTTAAAGGCTCTGTCATGTCCTAGAGAACCATAGACTGATGATTTTCAAGAGACTCTTTGGATAGAAACTGGCCTTTGGGGCACATTTAAGTTCCTAACTATAGCACTTCACTGTGTTAGAGGAAAGAGCTTTGGACTAAGAGTGAGGGAGCCTACAGGCAGGGTTGAGTTCTATATCATAGAGTTTGGGCACATAGCTGAACAAAATGACGAAATTTGTGACGGTAGCAAACTTGACTTCCTTCTTTTGTGTTCCTTCTCCCAGTATATATTTGCTAAGCAGGATTAAAACTTTATTGTCTTATAAACAGTGTCACAGTCACACTTAAAATAAGGAGTACCATTGTTTAGAGAGCTATCTCTGTAATCCCTCCTTAGGTCTACATTAACCCAAGCAACACACTGAAAATATGGCAGAAATTGAGAGGGGAGGGAGGGAAGATGTAAGAGAGAAATATCAGTGGGAAGACATGGAGCTGAACCCTAACAGGTAAAGTCACCGATGAGGAGTGTAATTGGAACAGAACACCAAGCCTACCACCAGTGCAGTTTTGAGACTGTTTATACTTCTGTGCTAGAAGCTTTGTCCAGTCATCAGTAATCTGAATGAGTTTTTAAGGGGAGCTGAGAAAGAGATTAGCTTCATTCTTGGGTTTATGTGATGCAGAACATAGAATATATACCTAAGAAGGTGACACACAAGGCCTCAGCACAAGGGGGCATCAGGAGGGTACATCCTTTACCCAACCTACTTCATCTTACCAGTGATGGAGAGAAAATTCAGCAAGGGCATTGAAAATGTGCAGAATTCCAAGTGGGATCTGAACCACGCAAATACCGTACAAAGACTGTAATGCCTTAGGGATCTGGGAGCTGGCATCTAGGCAATAGTGTGGGTCTGGATCCCCTTTCTTTTCTGGCTAAAATTATGAATGCCTTTTCTCCTTTAAGAAATAGATTTAATGCAACAGCTGAGCTCTGTGATAAATTGTCTGAAACTAGTGTGGACCATCTGGCTGTCATGAATGGTCTTAAATAAATCGAATCCAAAGTAAGAAATATAAGGAGACAGTAAGTTCCATCTTACTTGAGCTTAAGAGAATGCAAAATTAAAGAAAAAACATTCTCTGACTCTCAGAGGCTGTTCATTGCAATACGGAGCATTGACTCGTCATAGATAATTATGACACCCTGACTAGTTCTAGACTGTCAAAGCAAAAATAGGATTGTGAAAGAATTCACAGATCTTAGGATGCCAGACAGCCTGCAGGTTACCAGCCTCTCTGCTCTTATAAATCACAGTCACAAACTCAGTTTTTATTTGGCACTAATGGAAATTTAGGGATTTCAAACTCCTGTCTCTTGAGTTCTTTCTCTTATATAGGTCCAAACTTAAAAGCATCTGTGTGACTTTTGTACTCATTCATTCTTAGGCATTTATTGAATACTTGCTTTATGTCAGGCACTGTGACACTGCAAGTACACAGAGAAATTATACATGATTCCTGTCCTCGTGAACATGTGGTCTAATGAAAAATGCCTGGAAAATGACAACTGGAACAGCCAACTGTGAAGCTTGGACAAGGCTTCAGTGTGGGTATTGTAGGAAAGGGTACCAACTCAGGCTGGGGAAGATGGAGAAGACTTAACAAACAGGAGGCTGTTTGTAGTAAATGTACAAAATAGTTCAAATCAGAGACTTCTTATGCCTTCTAGAAAATAAAAAAGAAATATTTCTTACAATGATATGAAGCCTTGAGAGAAGCCTAATTTTATTAATGGATGCTGTGTTTCACATCCTTGTTCCAAGCATAAGAAATGTGGTCAGGATATAGTGTATGAGAGAAGAAGAAGAAAGAAAGGGAGAGAGGGGGGGATATAAAGATAAATTCACATATGAATGGAGATGTGTTTTAATTTATATCCATCATAAATAGGTTGAATATTTGTTAGTGAATGGGAGTTAAATTGTTGTAATAAATAAATTCATTAATTGGCTCAGCAGTATTAATTGGCTTATATCCTGATCAAATAACTCCAAGGTCTATATCCAGGGAAAAGGTGGTTATTCCTAGTCAATAGTGTACATAAGCGAAAGACTGGAGTTAGGAGAGAGGATGAAGCAAGCTCTTTGTTTTCTTAGGGCTCCATGCTCTGTTCTTAACACATTGTTCACTATTCTCATCTACTTCATTCACTCACTGAAATTATCAAGAAACAAGACTTTAAGAGTAGACTCATCAGGAAAGCAGAGTCCTTATCGATGGGACTAGGGCCTTTATGAAAGGGGTTGATGGAGGGGGGATTGTTCCTTTTCATCTCTTCTTCATGGGATGCCCTAACATTCAACCCTTCTTGTCTTCTACCATTTTCCACATGATGATGACTTATCCCATCTTGTCCCTCTGTCTTCCGCTATGTGGTAGACACCATATCTGTTTCCTTGGGAGGGTCCAGGAGCACAGTGCCATTTTAGAACCAGGCAGTACCCCCACTAGTACCCTGAACTGAGATGTCACTTCTCACCTTCCAGAACTGTGAGAAATAAACACGGTTAGTTTTGCTTTGTTTTTAAATAATGAGTTTTTACACTAAGAGGAATGGAATAGAATACTTTTCAAAGTATTTACATTTACACCCCCCTTACTTACATTTGCTTGGCTAAAGATAATTTTCCCAGTTTCATCAAACTACAAAGGTCACGGATGGGAAAGTAATCTGGGCATGTACCCAGGGAGGGAAAAGTAGGTTTAGGTTGGCTGCAAGTATTCTTTACAGATACAAAAATTAAAATTGTCAAAACTTACATAATCTCCATTATTCTAAATTGGTCGAATATTCTAAGGTTTACCAGTGTACTACATATTTTGTTTTTATTGTGGGCTAAAACTATTAATTGAACATGCTTAGAATAGTGAAGTCAGATTAATGTTTATGTACAGAAGGCCCGGTGATTGTGTTTGAAGGCTAATTCAACATGTGTCCCCAGTTGGATGTGGTTTCTGCAAAACAAATAGAAAACAGAGAGTGAATACAACAGTAACCTGGACCAATGCAAGTGCACAGGAAGGAAATGAATTCTGCTATTGAATTATTTAATTCAATATACTTTAGTAACATTCTGGTGCTAATCTTAAAAGGCACAGGAGTAAAGAGAAAAGAATTAGGGTGAATACCTTGGCTCCTTTTGGTTGAATCATCTAGAAAAGAAGAACTTCAATTGAGAAAAGGTTTCCATCAGTCTGGCCAAGTCTAGGGGGCATTTTCTTGATTACTATTGATGTGGGAATGATAGCCCATGCCACTCTGCAATGGTGTGAGCCCTGGGCAGGTTGCTGTGGGTTGTAGGAAAGCAGACTGAACAAGCTATGGAACCAAGCCAGTAAATAGCAGAAAGCAGCACTCGCCCATGGTTTCTGCTTCAGCTCCTTCCTCTTAGTACCCATCTGATTCCCTTCCTGATGGATGGTGAATTGTGAAGTGCAGTAAACCTTTCTGTCTCCAAATTGCTTTCATCATAGTGTTTATCACAGCAATAGACAGCAAAGCAGGACAATGACTAATAGGGAATCTAGAAACCATTTCACACCAGAAAAAGACACTGAAAAAAACCCCAAGTTCTTCTTTTGGGAAGAGATGCTATTATTAGAGTTTGGATCTACAATGTCTGCTGTAAGCTCATGTATTTGAACGATTGGATCTTGGATGGTCATTCTGTTTGGAAAGGTTGTAGAACTTTTAAGGCAGGAGTCCTTGCTGGAAGAGATAAGCCACTGTGGGCAAGACTTTAAGGAGATAGCTCATCCTGCTTTCAGCCACACCTCTGCCTACTCATCTACCAAGATATGACTGGGACAAACCATAAACTTCTACCTCCACAAACTGACTATTCACACTGCCATGGCTTCTCTACTACCATAGAACACTGATAGCAGCTCCCCCCCTCAACAATAACAACAAAAAAACAAATCCTTTTCCTCTTAGGCTGGCTCTGTCGGGTATTTTGTTACAGGGATGAGAAGAGTGATTAATATAATACAAGGGTAGAAAGATGTGTGCATAAGTTTGTGTGGGGAATGTGTGTGAAATAAGGAAGGATATAGGTTTCAACGGTCTTGGTGTTTAAAATTCAAAGAAATTTAAAGTTTAAATGCTTGAAGCTTAGTCATATGTAAAAAGGAGTCAATGTATTCTTTCTGCATCATGGAACCGAGAACATTTTGGCTTATAATGATGAAGGTCTGAATAATAATTGATGCTATCCAAGGATAGCGGAATGGGCTGCATAGCAAATTAGAGATTCACATCACTTGAAGTGCTTGATCAGAAGTTGAATGACCTCATGTCAGTCCTGTCATAGAATTTCTTGAATAGACTAGATGATACCTAAAATGTTTTCCAGTTCTAGATGAACTATTTCAACTTTCAACATTTCTGGCAATATATATGGGATTTTTTACATTTCAACACAATTTTCCAACTTTCTGGAACAAACTACTATTATAATTACATGCAATTGTCACTGTTCAGTTTTGACACATGCAGCTCTAGTTCAGGACCCATAGGTTGTGAGCTTCTAAACCACAGGGTGGCACATGTTATCTCAGGCATGCTGCATTTCTGACCAATGAGCTGTCTCCTGATTTCCCAAGACTGCCTCATTTCTGAAACAGTTCACAGAATTCAGGAAATTATTTTGCAAAGTATTACTGCTCTGTTATAAAGAATACAACTCAAAAGTAGCCAATAGAAGGGATGCTTAGAGGGTGAAGCATGTGGAAAAGCAATAGGATTTTCTGTACCCTCTCTGAGCATGCCGCTCTCAAAGGGGCATCTGAAAACCATCACTAGCTTTGATGTCTCAGAATCTGGTGGCTTAGGAACACTAAGGAAGGTTTTATTATACAATCTCAGATGATTAAATTGTTAGTCATTTTGATCATTTTTGTGGATGTTGGAGATATATGGAACTGAAAATTTTAATCATGAAATTATACTTGAATATATCAGTAGCCAGTGTCTCACTTGGAGCCTACCTTGAGACCCCTAGTCACTAATCATCTCAGGAGCACACAGAGAGATGCCTCACTCTAGGAAGTCTACAACTTGTAAATTCCTGGGGTTTTAGCCAAGAACTAAGACCAATTATAGTAAGAGAGATCCTTAACATTGTGACTCCTCAGGTAATTCTGGGAAGTATAACGGAAATGAGAAACAAAACTAAGAATGGGTATTTCATCTTAGAACCCGTATCTCAAGCATGTATGTTTGACTCGGTATTATCACAATGATTTTTCCAGATATTTCAGGCTAAAGTTCCTCTTGGGACAGATGGCTGATGAGAGCACCGTTCACTTAGTTGGAAGTGTGGGTGAAGTGGTCAGCATGACTGACGTGCCCTTTCTCAAACATTGCTGTAATCATTCAATCAGGACAGTTTCCCACAGAATCCAACACTGAGGAATTGTGATAGTCTAGAATTCAGAATCCCATGACAGTCTATCACTTCAAGAAAACAGTGAATATATTATACTTACTGTTAATGAAAATATGTGAGATTTGAAGCCAAAATTAGCAGTTGAATCATGTGACCATGGTAGCTTCCCAATACAAAAAGAAGTTTCTGAAGGTTAGAGATGATATATTAAAATGTGTGTGTGTGTGTGTGTGTGTAGGGGGGTAGGCAGTGTGGTTGGTATTGTGTCTTACATGCACTAATGTCTGGGTGATCTGTATAGTTATGTTTCCAATATTTTCCAAGTCACCAGTATGTAATGTTATAAAATCATGTACAGATAAATGCCTACACAATAAACTTTGGATTTTTAGGTACTAAAGAACAAGGATATATTCTCAGAAAAGCCTTTTCATTTTGATGATGTATCAAAGGTGAATGCACAATGATCTAAGGTAACTAAAGCACACCTCTTGACTTTCCACTATACGTTTTACTGAGGCAAGTTTCTTTTTGGAGTACAAATTAGAAAATGCACTGCAATAGGTTGAATGCATAGGCAAAATGCATAGGCAAATATGTGAGTCTAGTTGTCAGCCAGTATGTGGTGCATACCTTTAATCCTAGTTCTCGGAAGGTAGACAGACAGATTTCTGTGAGTGTAAGGGAGGACTGGTCTACATACAGTCCCAGGCCAGCCAGGCCTATATAGTGAGATCTTTTCTCAAAACAAACAAATAAACAAACAAGTAAACAAAAAACAATTTTAAAAGAATATAGTTGTTTAACAAGTATTATGAAAAGCGAGCCAGTCATTGTAAAACAGGAGAAAATAATTTCATCTATCTTTTACATTCCTTTGTTTGGGAAAATATAACATTTTAAACATATGTTTATGTATATACAATTAATTTTCACTGTTATTATAAATAAGTTAACAAATATTATCAAAGGTATGTTAAGTTCAAATATTGTATCACTTATGAACTTGATGAAGCAACGGTTATCTGCATAAGATCTGTACAAGACTGGACTAGTCAACATTTTAGCTATGATAAGGAAGAATCCCAGAGGTCTCTGCAGGACTACAGTTAATTCGAGATTGTGGGAGGAGAGGGAATGGTTTTATTTAGCACTAGAGCCACTGAGAGGTTGCCCTTGCTCCAGTAAATAACCCCTCACTCACACCCCAGGCAAAAATTCTAATTAAGCTCAGTGGGCCATGCAGAAAAAGAGGACACAATAGAAGGAGGGGATTGCTGAGAAGGAAGGTTCTGGTACAAGGAGGGAGATGAGAGAGGGGAATGGGGCGTGAAAACTGCATTTTGTTATATAAATGTATAAAATTGTTGAACAACAATAATTTAAAAAAACCTTTGGTTTATGTTACCTGACCTAATAACTGCAGTTATCATGGGGACATGTGGTTATTACCTTAGCTTGCTTTTTATGAAATGAAGAAATTGGAGAATCAGAAAGGGTATGAGAGATGCTTTGGATCATGGAAGGAATTACAGAATTCATTCACAGAAATTCAATTTAATATCAGCCACTCCTGACCCACTTTCTGCTGACTTGTGAGCTGATTTTTGACTTAGCCTAGTAATGACTAGATGATGCGAGTCTCATTGTGAAACCAAACGAAAGCAGTTCGGTCTTCACATACTATTAAAATAATATAGAATGTAAAGCTACCCAGAATTAGCAGTTTCTCTCTATCTAGCTAAGTAGAATGTTAGCATTCTCCACCAGGGAGGGTGGAGAACAATATCACATTGAAAGGAAATAGAGAGTTTAGATAAAGCAGCTGCTTCTGCAGGAGTCTGTTGTGGTCATGAAAATGAAGAAATAGGCTGGAAAGTGAGTGTGTGGGATGCAGGGGACTTCTGTACACAGATTGTGCAGTCCCAATCTGTAGAGCTGAGAGAGGATGAAGAGGTCTTGATTTGGGCTTTGAAAGTGAGTTCTGTACAGCAGGAACCCATTGAGGAGGGTTGTTTCTTTAAATTCCCTTTCCTCTGACTTGCTTCAACCACACTTCGATCCAGGGTCATTTTCTAAGGACAATCATCAGGCAATCAGAATAAATTCAGTCAGCTTCCACCAAACAAGGTCTGGAGACACAGGAGATGTTTTCCTTGTATTTCAAATAACTAAATCCAGCCTACATTTTACAGCTTAAAGTGCACTTTTACAGAAAATGAGCCAATGCACTTCTATTACAAACAAAAAGAAAAAGATGAAGGAAATAATTTCCTCAAGAAGAACACAAATACAAGAAAACCACACTTAAAAAAAAATTTAAAGTAGAAAACTGCTCAGGTGTTTATGAAAAATCAAGTCTTCACATTTCTGGATCATGTCAATTTATTACTGACCACTAGATGGCAATGGTGTACAGCATTTGAAATCGATTCACGCCAAACTGAGGGTGTTTGCAATGAGAGTGGAATTTGAGGTTTTACTCTCACAGAACCCACTTCCTCTTCCACCTGGAGTCAAGAGAGTATAGGACAGAAAGCATAAATGTCTTCTGTGACTTTGACTTATAAAGAAAAATGAACATGGCAGAAGTGTTCCTGATTAGATCCCGGGGAAAAAGATGATGTGTTCTTGCTAGATGCATCAGGAGAGATGAGGTTCTGTCACTCTTTAGATACAGACCTGGAATACCAACTTTAAACTGATGGTTCTTGGTGTGCTCCCCTGTTCTCTCCAAGCCCGATTGGTGCACCTGGTGAAGCATGAACAGTGGATCGAGCGATCAGTTACTTTATCACACTGGTGGTTTCAGACGGAAGAACGCTAATCTTTTTCAATGAACAAAACAAATAGACCTGGAAAGACTTAACAGATTACCGCAGTTTGATTGCTTTTTATGAGAGCTGGCTGCCAAGTTCATCATGGCCACAGTCTTCCCTTCTGGATGTTTTCAGATGAGCTCAACTGTGATAGCCTATGGGAATGTTGTCTACAACTATAGCACTGGGGCCAGTGGAGGACATGTCCTCAAATAAAGCAAAATCAGACAAGAAAGCAAGGAAGCAAACAATGCTTGATAATTTTAGACATTCCGGAAGAGGTCCTGGGGCACTGAAGCTGTATCTAAGGTGTGTCCTTCATTTCTGGGTCTCAGAGCTATTATCATCATCTAGAACCACCCAGCAAAACCAAGACTTCCTCTCTGGGAGATGGGTGCCGGCAGTTTGCCAAGGCTTGTTTTGCAGCCCCATTAGCTTGTCATCACTGAACAAATGCTGATCTCACGTCGGTGCTTTCCTAATCTGGCCTTTCGGTGGCTTCAAATTTCTCCCTGAAGATTAACCTGTGACAAGTGCTTGTTTTGAAGCACTGCTAGATATGACATGAAAGGGACATTGGCCCTGAAGAGGACTAGGGTGAGGTCAGGGAATCCAGAAAATGGTTAAAGGGAAAGAGCCAATTGTGTAAGGAGGGGTGAAGGAAATAAGAAATAGAGATGTGGGTACCTGGGAAGCAGAGCTATTTCTGACCTTTGACCCCCAGGGTGGCATTTCTCAGGCAGGCATTATTCATGGCTAGGAAGAAGATGTGGATTTTCCAACAGCTCAGACTGTTTTGGTGGCTGTGACACCATGACATAGGTATAGGGTAGTTTATAATTAGTAGACATTGGTTTCTCACACATCTAGAGGCTAGAAGGTTCAAGATGAAGTTATTGACAAGATTTGACATCTGGTAATGGCCTGCCTCCTTATTAGTTCATAGATGGCTTCCCTCCTTCTATGCAGAATCCAGGAATCCATTATATTAAAAGAACCACAAACCCTGTTCAGGTACAATGTGAAGAATAATAAAGCCACAGTCCTCCTGGGGGCCTCCTTACAAGGGCACAGCTATGATTCAGGAAAAATCCAGCTTCCATGACTTACACGCCCAAATTCCTACCTTTGATTGCCTTTACATTGTGAATTAAATTTCAACATAGGACTTTGGAGAATGAGGCTTTCTGATGACAGCATTTTTTTGTGGGGCCTCTCCCAAATTATTACATTTTAATGTGAAATGTTTTCATTCCATTCTAGGAGCCTCAAATCTCAAGTAACCACAATGCTAAGAAATTAACAATCTAAGTATCAACTAAATCAGATATCAGTGAGTCCCAAGGGATGCCTTTTTTTTGAGAAAATTGCTTTCCTTCTGCATACCTGTGTAACCAGACATGTGCTTCAGAATACTAGGAGTGGACAGATGGAACTGATACTGTCACTTCCAAAGGGAGAGCTAAAAATGGAGACAGAGAAGCAAACCCTGAGCAGGTCTGTTATGCAGTAGATGACCAACAGTGAACTCTAAGGTTCACCTCACTGTGCCTTAGAGACACTGGGTAATGTTAGCAGGATTATGGTGCTGGATCTAACTCTGCCTTATGGACACTTTGAGTGTCACCTGTGCATGGTTTTCCTAGGCTTGAATTGCATAGTGGCTCTTTGTGTCTTCAGGAGGGGTCTCTGGTAGTCTGTGCTTACTGTGAAGAGTGACACAACTCCTACTTCTCAGGTCCTTTGGGATCATTCTTCTGTTGTCTTGGGCAATAACTCACAGCTTTTTCTGTAGTTCACTCATCAAGTGGTCTTCAGCCACACCTTTATGTCATACTCTAAACAGGCTTTCCTGATCTTTCAAATGTGGTTAAACATGAAACTATCCAAGTCTTGAAGTTCTGCCTCCTTTCTGATGAATGATCTCATGTTTAACTCATTTTCCTATTTTATTATAAATTGTCAAGAGGAAATTAGACATTCTTCCAACCCCTTGTTTAGATGTTTCAGTAGCCAAATGGGAAACTGTATTGCATGTAAATTCTATCTACCATATAATGCTGGACCACAAACACAGGGAATTGAGTTCTTTGCTATCCTACTTTGTGAAAGGATAAGCTTGATGTTGATTTCATCAGAATGCATTGACATCACTGTCCACATTTCTACCCACATTCTTTCCCGGAAGTTAGGGATTCTCTAACACTCCTCTTTTTTTTAATCTTTTATTTATGAGCCCTGGACTCACCATAGCAGTTTCTTTATGGAAGTGTCAGCTTTTTCTATTATTTATCTCAAAAATCTTCCATCCTCTTACCATTGTCTGGTTCTAAAGATGCTTCTACCTTGTTAGGTATTTCCTCAGCAATCTTTCCTCTTTTGAGTACCAATCTGTTTTGGTCCATTGGACTGTAACAGGGTACCATAGACTGGGAAGCTTTTAAACAATAAAAAATTAGTTTTCACTCTTCTGAAGGTTTAAGAAGTCTGAATGAAGGTGCTAGCAGGTTGGTGACTGGTGGTGGCTTATCTCCTGTTCCATAGTTAGCTTCTACTTATATGCCTTCATGGGGCCAAAGAGCAAGAGGGATGTCTCTTGCATTCTTTTTCTCTATCTCTTTTTATTTCAATTAGAAACAATCTGGTTTTACAGTCAATCCCAGTTCCCTCTCCCACTCCTCTTGCATTCCTTTTACAAAGACACTAATTCACTAATTCCAGTCTCAGATTTCATAGCACACTCACATCCTTATCTCTGATTGCCTCCCTCTGGAGACTTTTCTTTTTGTAAGGATTTCTTATATTTATTTTATGTGTATGTTTTGCCTGCAAGGATGTATGTGCACCACAGGCATGTCCAGTGCCTCTGAAGACCAGAAGAAGGCAACAGATCTCCAGGAACTTGTGTTACCTGTTATTGTATGACGCCATGTAGGTGCTGGGGATGGAGCTACCCAACTTGTTGCTCCCTTCCAGTAGAAACATGCTACTTCCTTTTTGTGAATCCATCTTTCCCTCTCCCCCATTGTTCCTTTGGTGTTGACATTCTCTAAATGTTTTGGTTCATGTCAAGCATGTTATCAACCCTTATCAACCACAGTTTCTGATATACAACCTAAGCCAGAGTACTTTTGGATTTTATAAAGATAAAGATGCTACCATTTTTTTTGGATAGTCCAATAGGGATGATGGAAACCTAGGGTTTGAGGTGTCCTTGCTCTTTCTTGTTTTGTTTTCATACAGGTAGAGTCAAGTGTGAGCAATGATGTGAATTGAGTAGAAGAAGAAATGACAAACAGCTCTGTGTTCTGAGTCTCACTGGAAATGACCTCATGCATTTCATTGTCAGCTTAATTAATTTTCTACAGATTTTCCATCACTGAAAAGCATAAGGATCTTTTAACCAATATGCTTGAGAAGTCCAACTGTCTACTGTGGTGCTTGTGATGCTACAACTACAAGTTGTCAACAGAGTTTAGTGGAGATAACAGTTGATATTTTTCAAGAAAATAAAACTATAATACAGTATTTGATTTCTCAATTTATTATCATTTTATGGCTTGAAGCATAAGTATTAGCTTGCCCAGAAAGAGGTAATATTTAGGACAGACTGAAATAGTATTTTCAGCTATTTGACACTTTTTAATGAAGGAATTTAGTGAATCTGTTTCTCACCAACCCCTGGGCTTTTTTCTTAACTGTTGTGATGATTGGTAGGGGATGAGGTTCAGTAATGTCTTTTGTTTTTTTTCTAACAAAGAGCAAAATAGAAGGGAAGAAATATAGTTCTTGGAGTTTGCTCAGGTAATACAAGTAAAGGAAGGGAAATCAGGCATCAGCCTGAACTGCATGTCAAGCTCTAGTTCTATAGACTTTTTCTTTTCTCTCCATCCCTCTTACCAACATAGTAGAAATGGTAGGGACCTTAGTCCAACTTCCTTATTTTGTGGAAGAGGAGACCCTAGAGGCTAATTAAACAGTTGAAGCAGTCTTGCAAAGCACACCTATAATAAAGAAACAGGATTCTCAATCTTCTTTAGCTATAGTAAGTTGCATGTACATACTTGTTAGAAGATAAATTGTTTGATGTTATTTAGAATGCCGATTTCCCTCCATTAATTCATCCAGCCAGTAGGTTGCAAAAAAAGATTATGCAACCTCTGGACAAACCTAAAAGGAAAAGCCACATCTGTAGTTTACTGTTGTGTCAAACATCAGATGTTCATGCTACTGTGCACATGTCACTTTCCTACTCTCCTGCTTTTGTTGTTTCTTTGCCTCTCCTGGTAGAGCAGTCTACCTTTTCAGTCTGGTTCAACATACATCTTTTATGAAGATGTACACAATTAGTAAAGGATGAGTTGGGGTTATGCTAGGTATGTCTGACCTTGCTCTCTTGTGGCTTGCCATGTGTTTTCCAGCAACAATACAACTGCAAAACAAATGGTCACTACTGTGGTAGGAAGTTTCTTGAAGCAAGTCTTCAGGTTCCAAGCTAGACCTTTTCCATCTACTTCCTATAGGCCTGTGTGAAGACAGTCAATGAATGTTGATCCAATTTATAAGTGGCACAAAGCATGGCTGAATATCTAATATACTGGGGGTCAGACTCAATGCTCAAAGAGGTCCTTAGATGCAGGGGTAATGGCTTAAATCCAATAAGACAAAACTTACAGGGAATAATGTGAGGTCTTGCACTTCAGTCAGAAAATTCAATTGGGGGAGATGTAGCTTAACATTAGATCTGAGAAAAAAAATCTCTGGGGTGTCTTCGCTGACTATAAACTTGATGTGAATCCACAGTAACAGGATTGTTGAAAACGAAGTCAGTCTTGGCTGAATCCATTAAGTTTAGGAGTGTGAGAGTCATCATTCTGGCTCTTGGTTCTAGTCAGAAAATACCTGGAATTTTATATTTTGTTTTGTGGACTTAACTTATAGTGACAGAGACAGAGGATGGTGTGCCCACTGTAAGAGAAATACAACTGGCACCATTCATTCATGTATTTATTCAGTATATCTCTTCTGGGTGCCTATCATAATTCTGGACCTTATCTTGACACTGGAGATATGAAAGTAAACACGGCAATATCTGAAGGAACTCAGGAAATCAGCAAAGAGTACATATGTAATATCTCTTTTCAAGTACTCAAGGGCTTGAGTCTTTTAAGATGTTCATATAACCAGTGTTCATTTTGTGTGCTAAAATAGAGTAACATCTGGGCTGAGACTTCCCACTGATAGAGTTTTGTTTGCAGTTTTGACACACAAGCATAAATTGATTGATTTTATACAGGTCATGGAAGGGAGTCAAATCTAGCAAAATTGTAACACTGTGAGTCTCAGAGATCTCAGGCAATACAATTGGCACACCTCTGTCTGTGTTCTTTCTATAAGATGATTTTCATTTTGCAATTTCCTTGGAATGGAAGGTTTGGTAGTGCTCACCAGAATATGAAAAAAATATGTGAGATTAAGAAGGTGAAGAAAACATACCTGTACCTGGAGAAATACCATGTGTTCTCTTGGCCCAAGAATGCCTGACCAAGCCTATGGAAATGATGTTGTCTAAATAGCAGTGTTTAGAGTTCTTATAATAACAGTGTGAGAAGTCTAAGACTGTCCCAAATTTCAAAATGACTTGGCTTGACCTGGTTGGGAATAGATAGCCACTATCAAGTAGCATTAAACCATAACTGGGTTCTGAGTAGAGACAGATTGTATCACTAAGAAGTATGCAGAATTTTCTATTTTATTAATTTCATAATAATGCACTTGGGATTGCTATGTGCTGGAAAATTTTAAATCTCGATTAAAGTAAAAAGGGCTGTGGGCTGCACTATCCCAAAATTTCATCTTGTCTCTGTTTACCTAACTCTAACTATCTTTATTCTGAAACATCCACACATCCTTCTTCAGATGTCGCGTCATAATGTCTAGTCTGACTCCTCTGGTCAGAAACCATTTTTCTCCCTTGGCATTTCTATGGATTTTTTCATATTTTTCTCAAACAGTTATTAAATTGTATTACAATTCCCCAGCTCAAACTCATTCATCAGTAAATATTTGTCAAGCACCAGCTACAAGGAGAAGTAATTGGACCTTATCTTGAGGGACCTTTCAGGATAGCCAGGAATCAGGTCAGGCTAGCAGGAGCCTCCACAGGGCAGTGCTGGGCTGAGCCTGTGGTGCTCAGTGGTACAGCTCTGAGAAGTGCATTCCCTAGAGACAGGAAACATTTGTGGGAATTGATGATCAGGGAAAGTTCCTGGGAGAGCCAGGCTTAACTCATTTTGTTTCTGCTAGGGAATCTGAGTTCATAGTAATCACTTGTACACACACACACACACACACACACACACACAACACACACACACACACACACACACACACACACACACACACACACACACGAATACACATACATACACACTAGGGGTTCAGATTTTCAGAACCTATGCCATAAATTATCAGACATTGTATTATAGCAACTCTAGAACAATTTAAAAATAAAAGTCTCAGAGAGTTTGAAAGTATTGCTATCTTGAAAGAAAATAATGAAAGAAAACCGTTGTCAATATGATTGCTCTTAAATGTCAAAATTTGGAACTTGATAATTTCCTCCAAATACTGCTTGCCTCTTTTCTTTTGTTTCAAGATTGGATTCAACTTTTTGTGTTAACTTGTTAATGGTGTTCCTCTAAGTCATACAAATTATTCCTGAAGCTCAGTTATGTAGAACAAACCTCATAACTTGTAGAGGTATAGATATGATCAAATGCAATGGTTAAGATAAAAAACAACTTTTGATATATAACTTATGGAATAAGTGCTATTTTGGGATGCTTTTATACCAGGAAATTACCTCAGTTTCCCATTTTCTCAAAGTCTGTTTTCTTGATTTCTAATTGCCATTGACTTTTCTTGATGAAGTTTAATTGCTATTTTCTAAGATCAATTGCTATGGGCAAAGCTCTTGAAATACTTCATTTTTTCCATCAATAAATAAGGGATTAAAGTTATTTTATTGAATTCAGAGCAGTGTATTAATATTTGGGAGGATTTTAGATGATCTGAAAAAGTCAGGGTTCTTGACTCCAAGAAGTTCTGGGTAGAAGGAAGTTCTGGGTAGATAGAATACCTATGTTTATAAAAATTGTGTGTCTGTGTCTTATAGATGTATTAACTAAGACACACAATTTTTAATAACATAGGTATTCTATCTACCCATAATTTCCTTCAGGAAGTCATGAAAGAATGCATTGATCCAGTGAATTAGATATGTTCTTCATGAATTCACTTTTTTTTTTTTTGCCTTGGGACATACTTGGTGAAAAAAATAGTGTTTTATTTCTGGCTTTCTGTTTACAGGGATTTATCTACCTGGTGAACTTCTGTAATAACTTCACTCATTTAGTAACTATAACTTCCAGATTTAGTCTTTGTACTCTCTAATCTGGCATTTTACAATGTCATACAATTTTTAATGAAATGGAAGTATACTGGTTTAAGAATTACAAGGCCACCTAATTTTGGCTCTACTAACATTTTTCTGGATAAGCATCAGGATGTCACCTAATTCTTTCCATGTCTGAAAACTAGAGAGAATGAACATCCTCTCTAAGGCCCAGGAAAGGCAGTACCTTATACAGGAGATTGTGAAGTGACTTAGTAAATAAGTTATATAATAACAATATAATCAAACACAACTATATGGAGTAATCTTTACACTTTACCCTTTGGATTTGTATAGTTTAGATGCTCCCTCCCAATTTTATTAAAAATATGAGCTTTCTGCGTTAGTTCTGTCATTGTTGTCACAAAATACAATGCAAAAGGAACTTAAGAAAGAGGGGATTCTGACCCACCATTTGAAGGTGTGGCTCATAATGGTGGAGAAGGCATGACAGTGGGGGTGCAAGCAGCTGGCCACAGCACATCACAATCAGAGGCAGGGGCAGATGAATGTTGTTGCTGTGACTTCATTTTTTCTTTCTTTCCTTCCTTCTTTCTTTCTTTCTTTCTTTCTTTCTTTCTTTCTTTCTTTCTTTTCTCTCTTCCTCTCTTCCTTCCTTTCCTCCTCCTCCTCCTCCTCCTCCTCCTCCTCCTCCTCCTCTCCTCTCTGCGGCGTCCACCCTTGACCAGCAAGAAAGACGCCACACCGAGGAATCTTCTTCAAACACAGTTTAATCGGGAACCTCTTTGCTTTGTACAATGTATAATGGCGGCGGCGGCGGCGGCGGCGGCGGCGGCGGGGCCGAGGGAGACGGGGCTTGATATAGTCTACATCTACCAATCACCTAACCCTACGTGGCGCGCCAGGATAGGTTGTCTCCAAGCAGAATTAAGAGGATACATGACCTTTGCCTTATTTGGAGTTGTTTACCACAGAGAGCGCTCGCCGTCGGGCTGGCGGAAGGCGGAAACCGGCGCCATCTTTTGGGTGCGGTTTTCTGCAGCTCCCTACACTCCTCCTCCTCCTCCTCCATCTAATTCAGTGTAGACTCCATACACGAATAGTTTACACCCATCTTATGGTCAGTCCTCCCCTCTCATGACCTAGTCAAGAACTTCCTTCCCAGGCATGCCCCGAGTCTATCTCCTAGGCATTTCCAGAGCCTGCTAAGTTGACAATCAAGATTACCATCACACCAGCTTTTGCTGTCTCTTTCTCAAAATTGAGGGATTTAGGAAGCAGGCACACTAAGACACTAATAAAAGAAAAACACTCTTCTCTTCTTTTCCTCATTTTTCTGTCTTTAACAAGAGGTGTTTGTTTGTTTCTTTAGAACATTTGAAGAAGGAAAATGCATTCTGAAACTACTGGAATGCAAACTTTGCCCATCAAAGAAATACAAGGCTATTTGAATTAAGGTATGAATTGTAATACATAACACAGGAGTTGATTGGTGCTTGAGGGTGAACTGTAATACATAACACAGGAGTTGATTGGTGCTTGAGGGCCACAGCTCAGCAGCTCAAAGAAAGCAGGGTGCAAATCTTGGAGATGGCATAGGGTATTCTGCTTGGACTGTATGGACTTAGGTCATTGTTTCAGAACTCTCAGGCATAATTTTATTTTAACCACAATAGGATCCTTCAGAAATGGTGGAATGAGCCTTTTCTCAGGATTGAATTTCTCAAGCAAGTAATGTGTCATGGTTTCTCAAGGGTGCATTGACCTTGTCTGAACCAGAATGATGATTCAGTTTTGTGTCTGAGGACAGTTTCAAGCAGCACATTATCTGTCACTTGTGTGTATTTCTGTCTCCTCAGGAATCTTGGTTCTGAAGCTATGCTATACCAGCTGTGAGACAATCAGTGCAGTAAGAGAAGGGATTGGGGTGGGAGAGATGGGGTGATTACATTTTCTTAACACAAGTGTTTTGGTTAGAAATTTGATGATTGTATTTTCTATGTGTTTGAAGTTTGAAAATTTTGGCTCCCCATACTTGAATTCTTGGTTCCAAATATCATAGCCATAAATCATGTAGTGGATGTAATAGTGTTGTCATATACCAGCCATTGTTTGGTAGGCCCTTCCAGCATGCACAATACCTTTCCTACCTAAAAGACAACACAAAAACAGCATTTATGAGAATGAATGGTTATAAGTGAAAATAACAAAGTAGAAAGTTATTTATATTAGTCAAAATATAATCTCTACATTATAAAACCAATTTCCCAGTTGTCTGCTGGAGATTGTGAGGTTAGCAAAAATATTAAGAGAAAGCTGAGATCAGAGGCTGTACCCAGAGAAAACTTACTAATGTATTACGTGACTAAGAACCAGCAATCAGAGCAGAGCCCTTTGAATATGAAGACAACCTGTCACAGACTGATGGGTGTACCTCTCTCTGCAACTTTTAGATAAGGGACATAGCTTGATTCCAAATTCCCTATTTCTGTGGAGATCACTTAGCATAGCACTCTCAGTTGAAAGGATGGATACGCAAAACAACCCTTCTGAAGACAGAGTGGCTTCCATCCCAGACCTTGAGAGGATTACCTTTGCTGTCTGATCAACTGCCCAAGACCCAGTGGCTTTTCCCAGTACATAGAGAAAGAGGGAGCAGCACCCTTACTTTAGATATCAGAAGAAGGGAGTTCAGAGCTGGTGAAAGGTCTTTGTCACCGCCCTAACCTAGTACCCACTTTCCTATGTTCTTTGTTTTTTATTCTTTTTCTATTTTTAAATTTAAATTAGAAATAAGCTTGTTTTACATGTCAATCCCAGTTCCCTCTCCATCTCCTCCTCCCTTGCCCCCCACTAACTCCCTATCCCATCACCTTTCTGCTCCCCAGGGAGGGTGAGGCCTTCCATGGGGAATCTTCAAAGTCTGTCATATTAATTGGAGCAGGGGCTAGGCCCTCCCCCGTGTGTCTAGGCTGAGAGAGTGTCCCTCTGTGTGGAATGGGCTCCCAAAGTCCACTCGTTTGCTATGGATAAATACTGATTTATCCCCAGAGGCCCCATGTTCAGGGGGTCTGGATCAGTCCTAAGCTGGTTTCCCAGCTATCAGTCTGGGGTCCATGAGATGTTCAGGTCAGCTGTTTCTGTGGGTTTCACCAGCCTGGTCTTGACACCTTTGCTCATTACCCCTCCCTCTCTGCAACTGGATTTCCAGGAGTTCAGTTCAGTGTTTAGGTGTGGGTGTCTGTTTCTGCTTCTGTCAGGTACTGGATGAAGGCTCATGTGTGTCTTTTGTGACTAGGTTACCTCACTCAGAATGGTTTCTTCTAGTTCCATCCATTTGCTTTCGAATTTCAAGATACCATTGGTTCCCCTCCCCCCCTCCCCGCCCCAGTAGTACTCCATTGTGTAAATGTACCACATTTTCTCTATCCTTTCTTCAGGTGAGGAACATCTAGGTTGCTTCCAGGTTCTGGCTATTACAAATAATGCTGCTATGAACATGGTTGAACAGATGTCCTTGTTGGATGAATGTGCATTATTTGGATATATGCCTAAGAGTGGAATTGCTGGATCTTGTGGTAGACTGATTTCCATTTTTCTGAGGAATCTCCATCCTGATTTTCAAAGTTGCTGTATGAGTTGGCACTCCCACCAGCAGTGGAGGAGTGTTTCCCTTTCTCTACATCCTCTCCAGCATAAACTGTCATTGTTGTTTTTGATTTTCGATATTCTGACAGGTGTAAGATGGTATCTCAGAGTTGTTTTGATTTGCATTTCCCTGATGGCTAAGGATGTTGAGCACTTTCTCAAGTGTCTTTCAACCATTTTAGATTCCTCTGTTGAGAATTCTCTATTTCGTTCTGCAGTCCACTTTCTAATTGGAATATTTGGTGTTTTGGAGAATAGCTTCCAGAGTTCTTTGTAAATTTTGAAGATCAGCTCTTGTCAGATGTCGTGCTGGTAACTACGTTTTCCTATTCTGTGGGCTGTCCATTTGTCTTATTGACTGTGTGCTTTGCTTTACAGAAGCCTCTCAGTTTCAGGAGGTCCCAACCTCCTGTGTTCTTTGTAATGTTAAATTTTCAAGGATATTGGTAAGGAAAGTTTCCTTAAAAGTTCTTATTTAGCCCTTTGAAATTTGAAACCCAGGTAAGAGGCATGCTGTGATCCATGTGCTAGAGACCACAGAGCCTTAAGGCTACTACTACATGGGCCTGGTAAGATGATTTAGCCAGTAAAGGCACTTGCTGCCAAGCCTCATGTCCTGAGTTCAATTCCTGTGGCTCACATGGTAAAAGGAGAGAACTAACTAGACTCATGGAAGCAGACCTCTGACCTCCATATATGTGTGGTGTCCTTTACATGCACACACACACACACACACACACACACACACACACACACACACACACACACACACATAAATAAATAAATAAATAAATAAGATTTAAATCATGAAAAATATGGGGATTAGAGAGGGGGTTGTCTGGAAAGCTGGGATGAGAACCAGGAACCAGAGAAGCATTTGTAGAAAACACACTTGAGTTTTTAGAACTCTACATGGTGTGACATAATGATTATATTGTAAAATTAGCCATCAGTGTATATTTTACATGATGCAAATCAGCAAACACTACAATTGGAACTTAGTTTTTTTCATGTTTTTTGGGGGTTGTCTAGATTCCAGGAAAGGTTGCAATGAGAAAAGCAATGATGATGAAACCTAAAAATGTGGTTTTGTTTTTCCAGTTTTTGTGAATATCACAAAATTTGGGAAAACACTCTTTTCATATTACAAAACTATTGCATGGAGAAGTCACCATTGATATGGCCAGTCAGTGAAGTCCCATTTCTATTATTTTGTCTTTACTTATTGCTAGATAACTGCCTTTTAGAGAGTCAGTTTTTAAATTTTTGCATGCTAATCAAGGCTTTTACACAATCAGTCATAGAGAACACTATATGGAGGGCACAAAGTAGGAGTTAAATGGGAATGTTGATATGTAGGTTATGTATACAGGACAATACACAACAACAGATGGGGATATTGGGGAGACAGAGATCTATCTATGCCATGGAACTTAATCCTGAAAAAATAATTCAAGTAAACATTAGCAAGTGGGACAAAAGTTATGGATTAGAAAACCATCTCCTAGAAGCATACAAAAAGAGTAGCTATTGGACACATGGAAATATCAGGAAAAGCATTTCAAGTCAAGAGAGTGGAAAGGACAATACATTTGGGTGGGGCAATGCAGGGTGAAGTCTGGACATAGGAATTGAATCATCCTGAAAATTAGACTGTACCTAAGAGGTAACTTGTAAGCTTAAATTCTGTCAGGGAGGTTATTGGTAGTTAAAAGAAGAGACATATTTATGCTGGTAGAATATCATGTTAGGAACTGTTGACTAGAACTTTAAATTTGTAATTTAGGAGTTGGCAGAAATGTGACTCATTTGGTCTTGTTTCCTATTTTTTATATATAAAAATCAGAATTTTAAAAGGCAGATCTAAATTTAGAATCTTGTCCTTTGGGTAGACATAGCAGATTAACCCTTTAACTTGGTTTCCTAAGTCATGATTTTATGTTGTTTGTTTCCAAGGAACACTGTTGATTTTACTGGCTTCTAACACAGTGTCTGGCCCCTATCAGGTGCTCAGCACAAAAACATGTGTGAGCAGTTTAGAAGAGGAATGATACATGTTACATACATTTGCCAGCCAGGTAAGAACTAAAGAAAATATTTAGAGAAGTGGCAAACAGACATGGAAAGCTAATTTCTTCAACTCAATAATATGCTCAGTTAAATGAATACCAGAAGGAAATTGCAGAGCAAACACATGCTCTTTTCTTGAACTCAGAGTGGATATTTACAGCCAGGAGGAAGTCATGTGATTATGTATGTAGTCTATATATGGCCTGGTACAAATCATTGTTGGTTGGTGGAATTGCTTTACTAGGCAGAAATGAAAAGGCAAGGAATGTTCAAATCACTGTTGGTTGGTGGTTGGTGGCATTGCTTTATTGGACAGAAATTAAAAGGCAAGGGATGTTCAAATCACTGATGGTTGGTGGCATTGCTTTACTGGACAGAAATGAAAAGGCAAGAAATGTTCAAGGAAGTCCAGGGAGGAATTTGTGCACAGTCCTGCCACCTACTATATCTCAGATCCTCATAATTTACTCTATAGTGTATTAAGACTCAAATCTGGGTCAAGTACCAGATAGAGGCTTCATTATAGGTTTAGTTCAGGCTAAGCACAGATGGACACTAGTGACATGCCTTGTACATGATTTTCCAAATAGAGGTTTGAAATTGTCTCTATTACTAAAATTTGATGGAAACATGTGGCTAGGAATAGAAGGTATAGGAGGTGGACATGAACCTCTATGGAGGGAACTGCTGTTGTGGTTGTAATCACTGGGGGACAAGAACGAAGTATACAGACAAGAGTTCTCTTGAGGGAATTCCCCTAGTTCAGGCAATTGATCAATGTGTATTAGTTAGAATTCTGGATGCTGGTCAGTACTTATTCTATACACTTTGATTAAATTTCATTGAATGTGTTAATTGGTTCACACCTTATGACAGGTATCCTTTCATTTTGGATAATTTATTACCCTTTCTCGGGTACATTTTAAAGTATATGCTGGCTGGATGTTGGAGATTGTATTTAGTGCTAGGAACTCAATGGCAATTCTGATTTCTTTATGATATTATTCCAAGGTGTTCTTTCTTTTGAAATCCCATTGTTGATAGTAAGAATCAGAATTAGGAACAAGTTCCATCTTAGCTGCAATGTTCATGGAAGGTTGCTTCGCCTTTTCTGGGTTACTTTTCACTTCTCTGATAATAGGTGTCTAACTCTTTCTCCTATATCACTCTCTTTCACATCAACCCACAATGTTTGTCCGCAACAGTAGTTCATACTTGCTTTAATTCCTCTTAGGCTGTTTTTTCTTCTCTTCCACAAAATTCTACAACATTCCAGCAATTCTCTTCTGACACTTAAGTGCTCCTATGTGTAGTTGTATTTGTTTGTTAAATAAAACTAAACCAGACAGTCTGATTCAGGGAAGAAGTCAGAGAACTTCTCTGTATTCTTCATGGAGCCTGAGATTGTTAATGAATTAATAACCTTCAGAATGAAAACAGACGCCTCACATGCTGTAGTGGAGTTACAACCCGATAAGCTCAACATTAAGTGGATAAAGTGTAAGCAGAAAAATCATTTAATACACCTTGACTACAGACATCAGGGCATATCACAGAACATGGCGGAGTGTTGGTGGTTTGTGTCTGTGACTATGATGCTGATGGAAAGCTATGGTTCACTGATGGTGCCCAGGATTGCAAGAGAACAACTGCACTGTGAATCACTAGCCAGAGAAAAGACCAAACTTCAAAATCTGAAGCACTGTTTCTGTTGATATCGTTTTGTGAAGTGGTGAAGTCAAAAACCAGCAAGCAGAACCATTGCAAGCTGGGGGTCATTTGCATTGCATTAACCTGACTATGTCTTATTCTGTTCCACTTTCTTGCATTTTGCATTTGCCTGGTTTTACATTTCATTACACAGAAGAGACAGTTAATAATGAGAGCAGCCGACAGTACTGAACACTTAGCATGGAGAGTTGACTCTGTCTAAATGCTTTTCATCCATGCTTTCATTTAATCCCTATGACAACCTTCTGAAATAGACGCTATTATTGTCTTCATTGTATGCTTGACATTGCTGATCCAACTAATGGGGACCCAAGTCCATTTCTGTCTCTGCCACTTTGGGCACATTGATTTTAATAATCATACAAGCATCCGCTTACCTTTTCCAACCCCCGTTTCTGTTCTTCATATAGCACAGATGATCCCTTTTCTCAGTTGGTTTTCTAGTCAGCAGTTCTTATTTCAGCTTCTTTGTGAAATATCTTGATCTTATATTTTGCTTTTTGTTCATTTGTGTTAATAAGTTCATTGGAACCATTGCTGCTTTCTCTGGCTATTCTGTCAGGAATGTTTATATATCCATCCATCTCAGGCTTCACTGTTTTTATATTTCTTTTCTTTTTTGTATTTTGTTCTGTTTTTTTCAAGACAGGGTTTCTAGCTGTCCTGGAACCAGCTCTTGTAAGCTAGGCCGACCTCAAACTCACAGAGATCTGCCTGCCTTCCGAGTGCTGTGTTTTTATATTTCTAAATATAAAAACTTCTTGAGGGAAGAAGTTATTTTTAATTTCCAAATGGTCATAGAAAGTTAAAATTGGGTTTTATATAAAAATAGAAGCAAATTTATGCATGGGTACACATATTTTTACCTATTAAATGTTTTGTAGGTAAATCATATATTTACCTATAAAACATGCATTCATCAATACTATTTACATAAAAAGAAATCACATAGATACAAATTTAATGCACATAATCATATATATACATATATACATTTCCAGTTTTATCTATCTATTTTATTATGAATTGTACCCAAAGAACCCTCACATAAACACCCAGAATTATGTTTGACTGACTGTCTCTTTGTCCTATAACCCAGCCAAGCAGGTACATGGTATTGACCATCACAGGAGATTTAATAGACATTTGAATTCAAATTTTAGGATGCTGAAATCTCCTGGAAGTACAGTGTTGAGGGAGAATGGTCCAGTGAGCATGAGAAGCTGAGTATGAGATTTTCAGTGGCCTTTATCTCTTTGGGAAAATGCATAGAAGAAAATGCAAAGTAAAAAAGGCAAGGTCAATTCAAGTTAAACACAAGTTAATGTTGATACAGTGAAATCATTAATACCATCTCAAAAGTACCTTCTGGATTTGTTTTTGATGGTACCATCACCATCTTATGGACTTGCTTTTCTTTGTCTCTTATATTGTGCACATTAACTTCTGTTTGAAATAATTTCATAATTTCCCAGGGACTATTATTGAACAACCTCTTATTGTTGTTGAAGGGGCAGGAGCTATGATTGAAATCTGAGACTTCCCAGAAGGGAAAGTTTTCAGTGTCTGGTTCAGAGAACATGTTGGGATGGGAGATACTACACACAATAGCCAGGCATGGGAGGAAGGCCCAGACTGAGAGTGGGGAAATGATGCTCAGGTCACCAGCTGAATAAGTGGGGGTACAACAAAGATTCAAGAAAGGAATATAAGCAAGAAACATGGCCAAAAGGAATTGTCTGCTTGTAGTGAGTACTAATGAGGAAAACTTCCAACAGTACATTGCTGGTGCCTCAGAAACAAGATCCTGAACATAACCAACCACTTATGCTAATTCTGTTTACTTATTTCAAATATGGGTCCCAGGTAACTAACTCCATCCCCACCTTTGACCCCATTCTGCCTATTGGTGCTAGAACAGACAGAGACAACATGTAAGTTAGGTAGTGAACATGAGGAAAGGCATGGGAAGAATTCTTTGAGTTTCATCCCTTTATTTTATATATCAAACTTATCTGAGACCATACTCACCTGTTTTCCCAGCATCACAACATAATTTTACTCCATGTTTTCCAAGGAACATAATCCTCAGTTCTTCACAGAAAACTTGTTACATAATAATTTCAATAACCACATTCATATTTGAGAGAAGCAAGGATGACATTTAAATTTTTCTTCTTTTTTGGACAATCAACAAAATGATGTCATTACTTGTGTGATTGTTGATGGAGAACTTTGGGAAGTTATTTTTTATTTAATTACTCTTTCTCAATGTGGATGACACTTAAAGGCAGTTTTGTGAGGTATTTGCTACATAAAGGCCAACCATAAGGTTCACTTAAATTGATTCATTATTGATAATAAACAGTTGAAAACCTTGGTCGAAGGTGTTATGGTGGGACCAAGGTTCCTCTATTGGTAAGGTGAGAGTAGCTTTGACTTATTCAGGGGCACTTGCCTAGTCTTTCCTCTTTCTTTGATCCCTCAGGGAAGAGGAACAACAGAGTATAATTAACTTATAGTGCCCCTTGAGTACTAGCATCCGCATGACTGCCCACCAGACATCTACTCTCCACTTTTCCTGCAGGTTCTAGGATGTCACATGTTGCCTGTGGTTTTCACTGCCACAACAGAGTTTGTAGTTACTAGTGGGTCAGCTTTGTTATGTGACCATCAGGATTAAACATTTTATACTTTTTGAAAAAAAAAGGTTTATAAAGAATTATAAATAAATCTAGTATATAGTATTGCCTTATACCATTCTCATAGCTTTTACAAATGTTAAATTTCAGATAACCAGAGTATAATTGGCAAAGCTCAAAAGTTAATGTCTTATTAATTTTTAATGTTATTGTCTTAAAATTAGGCCTCCCACAGGGTGGCTGCTTTTTCACATTTTTTTAGTAGTTCTTGTCTATAAATTGAAGATGTCCCCTCAGGGTCCCTTCTAATGTTATCATCTGGTATTGCTCCCATAAGCTGTGGCTTCATGTCTTTTGGCCCATACTGTATGAGAAAAGCAATCTGTGATTCTTTCAGAGAGCCTCTGGATAGGGCTCTTTAATCCTAGTGTCCCACTTTGAGGTCTAGAGTTGTTTTCCTTCTTTGTGATATAATATTACATGTGGAAGAAAGCAATGGATAAGAATGAAAACCAAAACTGTATTGTTATTTTTGTCTTTTGAGACACTTGAGAATGGGCCTTTTAGGATAAGATGAGGAAACATAAACAAATGTAATGGGCTGGGCTCTACTGTTTCCTACTTCACAGAGCTGTGTTGTCCTATGTTGGGTGTTGGGAGCCAAATCTCAGGGCTTGACATGAGATCCTAGGCCATGCTTGGCAGGCCACATAGTTAAACTTTACATAGCAGCTCCTTAGAACCTCAGCTCAAGAAAAGAAACAACCTGACCCAGTCTTCCACCCACAGGCTCAGTCAACCTAAGCAATCCTTCCTGGACCTCTTATTCATAAACTCTTTACCCTGTCAAAATCCTCTTTGTGGCTTCCTGATATCCTGCCTACACTAACACCTGGTGCACAAACAACCCATTTTGCCCCTCCCCATATCCTGACTATATAAGCTAGCCTGAGAAAAGTAAAGTTTGCCACTTGATCAGAATCCTGTTTTGTGGTCGTTTTTTCTGCATCTCTTGTCCCCATTCCCTATCCCTAACTCTCTTGCCCCAGGTTGATGTCCTGCAGGACGGGACAGTTGGGTTCATTGGGACTTAGCAATATCAGCTCAGTGAAGGCAATGACTCAATACTAGGAGCTAAAATCATGTTCCTGAGTATAGTACCTAGGGGGTTAGATGGCTGTGAACCACCTTTCAGGTGCTAGAATCCAAACCAGACCTTTGAGAAGAGTAGTCAATGCTCTTACCCGCTGATCCATCTTTCCAGCCCTCACACTCATTTCTTACTTTCACAAATATTTACTATAGGAGTCATGTTCCAGACACTGTGTGACAATAGTGGTACAGTCAAGAACAAAGGACATGGGGTTTCTTCCCTCATGGAGTTCTCTAGTGTGGACAAGAGGAAAAAGCATTTATTACACGCAATTTTCAAAATGATACATGTGTATATATACCTAATTACTTAAGAACTCTGAGAAAATGGCACAGTAAGTAACTCCACTTCTCAACTGAGCACACACACAGAGGTTCAGGAACTTGGCCAGCAGTAATATTAACTTGGCAGGCTGAATCCAGGATTTGTAAGACTAGCTACTTTACTATACTGCTTCTTGTAAAAATTTGTTTTTCAGGGAAATATAGCATGATACCAGAACATATAACTAGCAGAGTGTCTTCTTACTCTTATTGCTATCTGGGTGCTACTGTTATACCAGGGCCTTGAACATGCTAACTCTCCAATATTGAATTACCCTCCTGTTCCAAGCTACACCTGTTGGTTATGTTGCATACAGACTGACCCTGTGTATATCCCAGGGCTGAGATGGAGTTAACTAGGGAAGTTGGTGTTTATGGGAGGAAGGGAAGATTCTTGTGGACAAGGAGAAGAAAGTATGCAAAGGTTCTAATAACAAGTTATAGGGTTTGGGGAAAGGAAAAGGCTTTAACATGTCTGGAGATCATGTTAAAGGGAGATGAGTGGAATGCCAGGCAGATCTTATAAATTATGCTCAGAATTTTCAGACTTCAGAAGCAAGCACATGCTCTTAACTATTCATGGTTCATGGCCTTAAGTCCAAAGATAAACCTAAAGCTCTGTTTGCTATCTACTGCTTAGATACAAATAGCTTATGATCTAACAATCACAGCATACAGGAATTTCTTCAAAAGAGAGAAAAAAAACATAGATAGAAAGGACATCTCTGTTTTGAGATGTTGAATAGCTGCAATCCCTCATCAAACTCTGGAGTCATATTTGATGGGTTCACTTTTATTTCTTGTTCCACAGTATAGTCATTGTGTAGTATTTTCTGGCTTTCTCATCACAGCAATTGTTCAAAACTCAGATTCACAAAGACATGGCATCATCGATGGAAATGCAGCTCTTTCCAATGTTAATATTGAAGAACTGGGACTGAAGAAATGGCTCAGCAGTTAAAAACATGCATTGCTTTGGCTGAGGACTCAAGTTTGGTACCTAATACCCACACTGAGTGGCTCCCAACCAATTGCAACTCCAGCTCTGAGGGACCTGATACCTCTTTCTGGACTCTACAGGTGCCTGGACTCCATAGGTGCCTGCACTCCCATGAACACATATCAGTGCCCCTCTCTCCATGCATATACACAACAGTGAAGGGTTGACTGACATGTGCTGGTATGATTAGTCTTGAAAATTAAGACTTCCCCATAGTACTTCTTTGGATAGTCTAGAATGGACATCTTGGTTTCCTATGTGTGTGTTTCATGAACTGGGACTTTTCAGTAGATGATTGATGGCCATTTTGACACTTTACTAAACAAGGCAAGAAAGAGTAAAGTTGGAACTGACACAAAAAAATAAAGTGACACAGTCTGAGGTAATACCACTAAACATGGGGCCTGTGGGTGAAGAGGAGGCTGGTATTCAAGAAGAAAAATGTAATAATGTAAGGTTGTGGAGCTTTTAAAAATGCCCCTATTAATTAAGTGTGTGTGTGTACACATACATATTCACACATGCTTACCACAGCACACATTGGAAGTTGAAGCACAACTTTTGTGGATCTATTCTTTTCTTCCACAATATTATCCCCAAATCAGGATTGAACACAGGAGATCAGGGCAGCAAGTGAATCTACCTGCTGGGCCATCTTATCAACCCAGGGCTGGAGGCACTTTAGGAACATCAGGGAATGTAAAGAATTTGTGCCTAGCATTACTTATTTAGGATGCATTAGCTTTGAAATATATTCTGTTCATAATAAGCTCTAGTTGGCACAGGTCCAGGATCCAGTCTTAAGTTCTTTCATTTTCAGACAAATAATTTGTGACTCTTTTGTGCTCAAAAATTGCAACTCTTGTTTTCCTATGTGCCTTCGATGGAGTAAGCTAGGACTCTTATAATAGGCAGAGAGGCCTCTAAGCCATGTCTTCTCTAATAGTGGTGGCATGTACAGTGTCCTGCACTAAAGTATGGGCTTCAGCTTCTTCATGCCTTTCTTCCCAGAGTGATAGACAACTCAGATCAGTACATGAGCAGAGTAGCATGTCTCCAGGCTGTGGGGGACCTTTCTAGTGCCAGCCTGGCCTCAGAGGCCTCAAGCGATTCCTTAATTTCAATGTCCTGTTTGTGCTCTACTGGGCTTTCTTGCTGAGTGAGCATGCCTGTTAAAAATCTCTCTGTCCTTGTCGACAGGCATTCAAAAGGACAGTGACCACCTCGCCTGAGTGTGAAGGTTCTTTTTGACAACAGTGGCCACCTTCAGTTTATATTTCAGTTCTTTCTTTGTCTAAAAGTTGGTTTTGTTCTTCACCATGATTGTCCCTTCTTTCAAGGTCAACTAAGATGCAGTGTCACCTCTATTGAAAGCCTCTCTTTTGATCTTGGGTAGAGCAGAGACATGTTGCTTCAAACATTTTGACTATGGCCCAGGTAAATTGGCTGTGAGGCCACATGGCAGTGAGGCCACCTGTCATCTGCCTTTCTGACATTCACAGTTGTGGGAGGAACATTTACATCTTTGTATTCTAGGAAGTTTAGTAGCCTGATGGCAAACAAACAAGTCCTGTTTGTTGTTTTCTACAGAATTGTAATGAGCATTCTTTCTGCAGTCTGGTCCCAGAGCTTCATCAGTCTCAAATTATCACACAGATGCTATATTAATTATGAAACTTTTGGCCACTAGCTATGGCTTCTTATTGGCTAGCTCTGTCTAAATTATTAACCTATTTCTAATAATGTAAGTGTTTCCATGTGGTCTTCTCTTACTGGAGAAAAGGTCCAGACCTGTTACTCCTCTTGCGTCCTATATGGTGATTGACTGTGCCTACATTTCCCAGAACCCTCCACCTCTCCTAGTCCCACCTATCTTGCTTCCCTATTGGACAACAGTGTTTTATTCATCAGCCAATAAGACAAACATGTACACAGAAGAACATTTCCCATCACAGAATGTCTGGGGGCCTGTCTCAGTTTCTCACATACTCCCATGGAATAATGGGGATTACCTGAGTCCACAGGAAGCTGTTCTGAAAGCTTAAAGAAAGTAAAAAATCACTTTTCCTCTCCAGAAGTCAGAATTTCCAAGCCCTATTCCAAATACATTTCACAGTATTATTTTCTCTGTACATTATTGTTAATTTTTAGTCCTAGGAGTCCATTTTCTTTGGCAATTCAGGCCTAGTGGTAGAGATATCATAAGCTAACTGTCTTATGAAAGAAAAAAAAAAACATTTGTGGCAGATAGTATCTATCTGGTCTGAAGTAAGCAGGTACTTGTATTTACTTCAAGTCCAAAATGCTGACCTGGTTTAGACTTGTACCCCAATGATGGGTCGGGGTTTGTATGAGGAAATACCACAACACACTTTCATTTAGCATCATTGTATGGACAGTGATCTGTCTGTGGTGGCTTATAAATGTCCTCTTGGGGTCAAACAGCCCCTTGAGAGATCCTTGGCTTTGCAGCATAAAGAATTTGAACTTGTACCTGTGAGGTGGAAGCAACAAGCAGTTCTGTCTCTGCGAGGTACAGGCATGAGGGCTAAGAGCTGCAGAGCTCAGCCTTGACAGATGGATTTAGCACCATTAGCAGTAGCTTGTTGAAAAACTAAAACGACTTCAAAACTCTTCCCTCTGAACCAGAATGCTACATTCATCCCTTCATTAAAACATTCGTTATTTGCTGACTTGTTTTCTGCCTTCCCCCAGCCTCTCACTCTTTTGTGTCGGAGCTAATGTTCCCAGCGTCTACACTGCGTAGGCCCTGATTATTTGTGAGACAGAGTGAGTTAATGCAGATTTGCAAGCTGTTCCCATTTGTTAAATGTCAGAAAAACACATGCAAGTCACTGGCTTTAGCACTTAGCTGCCAGCTGGCTCTTCTGGAAGCAGGGGACAAATGACAGTCTATCACACAGCATGCTTTCAAAGAAAGAGGGGACCGATTCCAGAACCGCAGCATTGGAGCGGCTTTTAACAACATAAGCAAAATCAGGAGCCAGCATCGGTTTTTTTCCCCCTCTCTTATTTCTTCCCCTGTTGTTGAGTGAATGGCAGCACATTTGGAAGCTTTTTAAAGCCTTGGGAATATCGATTCCACTGCCCACCATCCGAGAGAATGATGGGATAATGGGAGCTTGCCAGAAGAGCTGCATACTCTCTGATGAGTGACACTGGCGACACCCTCCCAGTGTGTACCCTCCCCACCCTGTCCTTCAGGTGAAGTTACTCCTGCCTTCCCACTGCCAGGCCTTCTTTAGGACTTTATAGGACTCTAGATGTCTGTCCTCCTCTGATGGACCCCCGAAGACTTTGTCTGTGTGTTGTATTTTATTGTTAAGGCCACCCACACCCTTAAAAACCTGAAAAAGCAAACAAGTAAATAAGCAAAACCCCACAAGTATTTTAGGGGCTAGGGAGATGGCTCAGTCCATAAAGTGCTTCCCATGCAAGCAGAAGAGTTAAGTTCTGATCTCTACCACACACACAAAAGCCAGATATGGTGTCAAGGCATCTGTAATTCCAGATCTGGGAAGGCAGAAACAGGAGGATCTCTGGGGGAAACAGGAGGATCCCTGGGGCTTGTTAGCCAGTTAGTTTGGCTGAATCAGCAAGTTCAAGATTCAGTAAGAGACCATGTTTCAAAAAAAAAATGTGAAGAGTGAGTGAGGAGGACCATTCATGCACATGGACACATATGCATGCATAAACACTCACACACAGAGACACAATAAACAAAAATGAAAAACTACAAATGAAATAGGAATTTTTTTTTTCTCAAAATTAGTTCACACATTCTCCTATCACCTATTTATGGGGAAACTACTAGGGTAGTACTTGGGTACCGTAGTGGCTAAAAAGTAGAAAATATGGATTGTTTTCATGCTAGGATCTAAGATAGCTGATGATTTTTTAAAATGCCATTCACACATGAAAATACAAATGACTGCAAACAGGATAGGAGAAGGACAAAGACACCACTTCCCATTGTTAAAGACAGACTGAGCTTGGAAGGTCTTGAAAGATTTTAGTAGGCAGAAAGAAATGAAGGGCACCTGAGATGGAGGTGTGACTGCCAGGCAAGAATGAATGCAGAGAGATAGGAACAGTGTTGGCTGTGACCCCACAGGCCTATTTAGGGCAGAAAGTTAATTATCAAAGAGGTCGGAGAAAAATGAAGAACTAGGTTGAGGCCAGGCTAAGGAAAATGACCTTTTAATGGATGGATGGTTTTGAATCAGAGACTGATATTTCAGGTTATTCTTATCTACTTACCCACATATGATCCAATTCAGTGTTTGGAAACACCTACGTGATATGATTTATGCACACAACAAAATGGGCTAAGCAATAAGAGGGTATCATCTAGAGAGTAGTTGCCTGGATCAGGCCATTTGGTTTTAGAGGTTAAATGGAGTTCTTAATAGAAATCTTGGTTCTGCTGAAGTTACCACGCCCCGACAGTACTGTCAATACTTTCCCTCTGATACTTGGTGAGTTGTCTCATCAATTGCTGCAGATCAATACTTTTTTTTCTCTTATTATTATTATTATTATTATTATTATTATTAATTCAGGTTAGGGAACAGGCTTGTTTCACATGTAAGTCCCCTCTCCCTCTCCCTCCCCTCACCCCCATTCCTTCTCCCCCACCTCCAACCTACCCCCCACCCCATCCACCCACCACTCCCTAGGGAGGGTAGGGCCCCCAACAGGGGCTCCACCAAGTCCACCAAATCTTCCTGTGCTGGGTCTAGGCCCCTCCCATGTGTCCAGAGACAGAGCGCATCCCTTCAAGTGGGATGGGTTCTCAAAGTCCCCACACACACCAGGGCAAAACGCCAGTCCACCTCTGGAGGCTCCCAGGAGTTCAGGGGCCTCCCCATTGGCATCCATGATCAGGGGGCTGGATCAGTCCCGCACTGGCCTCCCAAAGAGCGTCTGGGGTCGATATGCTTTCCCTTTTTCAGGCCAACTGTTTCTGTGGGTTTCTCCAACCTGGTACAGACCCCTTCGTTCTTCATTCCTCCCTCTCTTCAACTAGGTTCCAGATTTCTGCTCAGTGTATTTCTGTGGATGTCTGTCTCTGCTTCCACCAGCCACTGGATGGGGATTCTAGGATAGCATAGAGAGTAGTCATCACTCTCATTCTAGGGGAGGGGCTTCTAGGCCATCCTCTCCTCCACTGCCCGGACTGTCAGCTCGTGTCATCCTTGTAGGTCTCTGGAGATCTTCCTAGTTCCAGATCTCTTCTCGGACCTATAGTGGCTCCCTCTGATATGGTATCTCTCATCCTGCTCTCTCTCCTCTATTCTTCCCCGAACTCAATATCTCTGCTCCTCCATTTCTTCTCCTCTACTCTTCTTCTTGTGCTCTTATTGTGGCAGCACCCACTCCCCTACCCTCATGCTCTCAATTAGCTCCGGAGTTCATGCCACTTCCCATTCCTGGGGTCTATTTATCCCTTAGAGTCATTCATGATTTCTAGTTTCTTTGGGGAAGAGGATTATAGGCTGGTAATCCTTTGCTCTATGTCTAAAAATCATATATGAGTGAGTACATACCATGTTTGTCTTTTTGTGATTGGGTTACCTCACTCAGGATGGTTTCTTCTAGTTCCATCCATTTGCCTGCGAATTTCAAGATTCCATTGCATTTTTCTGCTGAGTAGTACTCCATTGTATAAATGTACCACATTTTCTCTTTCCATTCTTCAGTTGAGGGGCATCTAGGTTGCTTCCAGGTTCTGGCTATTACAAACAATGCTGCTATGAACATGGTTGAACATATGTCCTTGTTGTATGAACATGCAGTATTTGGGTATATACCCAAGAGAGGAATGGCTGGATCTTGAGGTAGATTGATTCCCATTTTTCTGAGCAACCGCCATACTGATTTCCAAAGTGGTCTTACAAGTTCACACTCCCACCAGCAATGGAGGAGTGTTCCTTCTTCTCCGCAACCTCTCCAGCATAGGTTGTCATTGGTATTTTTGATTTTAGCCATTCTGACAGGTGTGAGGTGGTATCTCAGAGTTGTTTTGAGTTGCATTTCTCTGATGGCCAAGGATTTTGAGCACTTTCTTAAGTGTCTTTCAGCCATTTCAGATTCCTCTGTTGAAAAATCTCTGTTTAGTTCTGCACCCCACTTTTTAATTTCATTGTATGGTGTATTGGTGTCTAGCTTCTTGAGCTCCTTGTATATTTTGGAAATCAGTCCTCTGTCAGATGTGGGGCTGGTGAAGATCTTTTCCCATTCTGTGGGAAGATCAATACTCTTTCACTGTCATGGAAAATCCCCCCACCATCCCTCAAGTTCATGTAAGTAATGACTATGATTAAGGAATTTGATCCCAAGAACCCATGTTTTAAAAAGTCAGGCATGTTGAGGAATTTTTATAACACCAGTGGTGGAAAAGTATAGACGAGAGGATCTTTAGGGCTAGCCTACTTTATCAGGGTAGTGAAAGGCCTTGTCTCAAAACAAACAAATAAACAAACAAACAATAAAACAAAGATAGACAGTACCTGTATCCCTGAAGAAAGACACTTTATGTTGTTCTCTGGGCCACACATACGTAGACACACACAGACATGTATACCTGCATAAATACGTGCAAACAAATGGGCATGTACACACACACACACACACACACACACACACTTACATACATAACTTCAGAGCAAATATTGAAAGTACAGAAGCCACCTTGCTTCTCTCCTTTGTATGACAGTCTAGTTTCATGGCTTATCATTTATGTTCCACCCTACTGCACTCTGACTTCTAGTCCTGTCTTTCTCTAACATTCTTGAAAACATGTAATGATTCAACCCAGTAGACTTTTAAGTTTTATCTCATTTTATCACCCATAAGTATTTAAGCTTATTGAATAGACTGAGGACAAATGACCAAATTCATTAGTTTTCTATAATATGCACTGGTGATCATGACCTTGGGTGTGACACCGATCGGAGTGACCTGGGACATATGCCTTAGTGTGGGGACAGGCTTGCTTATGCAAAGGCCTGCCTTTTGTGCTCTTCTTGAGATGACATATTGGTTTCTTTCTAGAGGTAGACATGCTTCACAGTGCAGGTGCTCACTCAACCTTCACTGAATAAAAAAAGAGGGCAGCAGAGAACACAAATTGTAGATACTACCATGAAGCAAGATTTGAATGTTGCTTTGTGACCTTAATTCCAGTGGTTTCCATAACCATGAAAAGTGAACTTGGAGTCTTTGATGGGGAGCCTGTAACCACATTCAAAGAATAACATTTCATTTATTCTGGGATTATGGCTTCACAGCCAAATCTTAGTGAACATGAAGGAGTTCAGCTATAAACAATGAAGGAAGCATCCCCTAGCTAAATATATCATGGCAAGAGATGACTACTGTGTCATCACTCTTATTTGATTTTATTCTTTCTTCACTTGCAACCTCTGAAGGTTTCTCTTGACCTACCATCTCCTTAAATATTATTTAAAAACTGTAGTTTTGTTGATGAAATATATTGGACTTAATTTGGATGCACTGCAGTGTTTACTCATCTTAACATCAATCCATTGACTACTAACACTATTTCTTTCACTGGTTTGGGTTCTGTTATATATAAAAAAGGAAAGACCCAATTCCTCTTTCATCATCTCTTGAGCTAGCTTTGAGATACATAAACAAATGAGCATTATGACACAGAACACTTTAGTCAATCCATGTAGCTTAACTAAATCAATAAATTCTACGTGTTCAGAAATGGTAAAAACTGGCTTCCATCCCCCAATTGATACACCACATCTACTACAGGACTGTGCCTCTTTTTGCTTGCCCATGTAATATATGTCAATTATGAAGTCCAAATGAACAGATAAAAATGGCACCCCTTGAAAGCTGTTTCACTATCATCTTTCTTCCTATTAGATAGGGCAGAACCTTTGCTTTTCTCTAGGTGCATTAAGAAATGATTCAAATGACTTTAATCTTCTGAGGTTGTCATGAAGTTTTCTAACATGAAATGTTCCATGCTTATATGGAATATGAGTCTAATGAAAGAACAGGTTATTTTTCAGTTATTACAAAACAAAAAAGAGTTTGCTTTGAGCAGATGTCGTGGAAAAAGGAGATTAAATGAAACAGAACAAAGGGCCTTGGTAAGCTCAGACTTAAGATATTCTATCTAATTCTGCCTTCACCAACATCCACACCTGTATACTCAAATCCATATGTACATGCAAATCTGTGTCCTTGGAGGTCAGTCTCCTCCTGTCATCATGGATTGGAATGTCTGGCCCCATAAGTTACTACAAGTATCTTACCAAGTCTTCCAAAGAATAACAAGGAGGTTAATTCCCTCAACATTTTACATGTGTTTTCCATTCTTTATATGAGTACAAAGAAACTTTTCAGATACAGTGGGAGAAACTATTGGTTTTTCTTTCTCGTGTCATTCTTTCAACACCATATTAGGCCAAGATAAAATTAGAGCATGGACTGGAAGATATAGACAAAAAATGGTGTAAGGGAGAAGAAAAAAAGAGCATCTAATTGAATTATTTTCCAGAGATAAGAGAGTAAGAGAGGAGAAAAATTGCAATCTATAAGTAAAGTCAATTCTATTGGTCTTTCTAACAGGATTATGTCATCATGAAAAATGTGTAGTGGGTGCCCTGGATGCTGGAGTCTGTACAGGAGTCAGGTACTCATAAAGTGTTTGTGCCACTGGGATGCTTTCTTCTTGCTTGTGCCTAGTATACTCTTTGGGGAAATGAGAGGCCATGGTAAAGCTTTTGTGAGTAGCTCATTTGTAATAATGCTTGACAGTAAGACAATAGGAAGTGGTCAGAACTCCATCTCTCTCTGTGTGTATACATGATTACATGTATGTGTTTATGTATCTTTGTATATATATATACATATATATATGTTTATTCATAATTGTGTGTATATATGTGTGCGTATATCTATGCATGTGTGCCACCATTTGTGTAGGGGTCAGAGGACAACTATGAGAGTTGTTCCCTCCTTCTATCATGTGGGTTCTGTGAGAATCCAACTCAGTTTGTCCAGCTTAGTGACAAGTGTCTCACCAGTTGTCCACATCTTCCCCCCTAGTCTGATTAAACACCATTACTTCTCTTTCTACTATCTATCACATTCTGCATGTATTAAGAATAGCCTTATTTTTGTGCATTCTTTCTTACTTCCTATCCTACGTATAGACTCGACTTCATTCAGAGTCGACCTTTTACAACATGCACAATTAGCTAAAGATTTCAGCTTTTCTTTGAAGCCACTTCCCTGGCAATTTCCTCTCTTCTTTCTATCCCCCTAAATTCTTAATATTATAGTTCAAGGTTCAACTTCCTTGAAAAGTATTTTATTGAATTTTGATCTCACATGATACTAACTCATCATCATCATCATCATCATCATCATCATCATCATTATTATTATTTGGTTTTTCGAGACAGGGTTTCTCTGTGGCTTTGGAGGCTGTTCTGGAACTAGCTCTTGTAGACCAGGCTGGTCTCGAACTCACAGAGATCCACCTGCCTCTGCCTCCTGAGTGCTGGGATTAAAAGTGTGCGCCACCAACGCCCGGCAATACTAACTCTTAACATCCGTGTCCATTCTTGGGGAGGTGATGCTACATATTAGTTAGGTTTCTTGCAGTTATACTGATGGGATCATAGCTCAAACTGCAGATGTTACAGAATAGATACATTAGGAACATAGACTTTGGGAGCAGTTGTTTTATGGTTTAATGATAATGTCTGTTTTTTGCCTTGGGTCCCTTTCCTCACAGGCATTCTCCTAGTGTTGGGCAGGTTGTCTTATTCTTTCTGATGAGCACATCCTGGTAACAGAATGTGATCCTTTTAAAGACATCCAGCATGAAAATCCCGAGAACACCTTATTTGTTGAGCCTAGTCCTTTGGTCATTTCTGGACCTACTGCTATGTTTAAGGACAGGAATTATTATGGATTCAGTTCCATATAAACCAGAGAGAGAATATTATCTGTGGGAACTAGAAAATGACAGAAAACAGGTGACAAAAGAGGACAATCACTATCCCTAGTAGACTATCTTCTCATGAATTTAATGTTTTCTCATTTACATAAGAATGAATGCCCTCCATGCTTCAAAGTCTGCCTCAAATTTCTATACTTTCTTTGCTATTCCTTACACATTGTTTGTATTAAAAAATAAGTCGAAGTATTTTGGAATAATCTAGAAATGTATCTGTAGTTGGCTATTGTGGTTGGCTTAGATTCGGTTTTATTCTATTTTGCATATACATACATGCTCATGTGCAAACATCTATGTAGGTATATGTGTAGTCAGAGGACAGGCTCAGCTCTTATTCCTCGAGTTCCATTCACTTTGATTTTAAAGACACAGTCTCTCATTGATCTGGAATTAGGCCTTTTGTCTGGGTGATTCCCAGAGATCTCCCTATCTCCACCTTCACAGTGCTAAGATTACAAGAGGGTATCACCACAGCCTGCTTTTTTGTGTGTGAGCTCTTAGGATCAATCTCCAACCCTCATGCTTGCAAGGGAAATACTTTACTGGCTGAACTATCACCCCAGCCAAACTATTATCTTAAAGAGGTCAAAGTATTGAATGTTATCTTCCAAAGGCTATGGATTATTTCTGAGACATCTGTTGGTGTTTTACAAATATAGCCATTGGTTTGGGTATGCTGATGAGTGTCTGGAAATGGATCACTGCAAGTCTAATCCTTTCGATGAAAAAGCAATTCAGTGTGTATATTCTGCTGCTGTATTATCTTCACAGGAGAAGAGTGTGATTAATAGCAGGGCATAATGTATTACTCTAAAGGATAGCTGGGGAAAAAGCCAATTTTCTGCACAGCGTTTGGACCCCCTTGGAAGTGGGTTGTATTGTAAATTCAAGAAGTCTTATATAAATCTGGCAAATTTTTCTATTGGAATAGATGACCTATTTAGTCTATTACATCTTAGTTTCTATGATTCTGAGGCTCCTTGGGGCGTGTGTAGAATGGAGCAATCGAAGAATGGTAGATATCACAGTGAGGTTGCCATCTGTGGAAGAGGAACAAGAAGATTGATGAGAATTCTCTCCCTGGCAGATACTTACTTCTCAAGTGCTTTTAAAACAAGAGATGTGCAAAATTCTTCATGAGTGGTTAAACCATGAAGATGGATTTCCAACTGTATTTTACCAGGAAGAAATATTTTACAATGTGTCTACAACTTCCATTAAAAATCTAGCCAAATATCTCTCACTTCTCCCTAGACTCCTTTGCTCCTACATTTTAATAAATCAAGGAACATTTGTAAGTGCTAAATGCTAAATGGTTATTCACAGTTAATTTTTAATCAACTAACAACAGTTATGTGTTAATTGAATGCCATTAACAAACCATAACCTGATGCATTAGCTCCTTTGTTATGCAAAGAAACTTTTCCCTAAAGCTTTTATGTATTGTCTGACTTTCTTTCAAACAGAACATCAATACCCTTAGACCATGAGTGTAGCAAATGTGTTTGCTGTTATTATGCATGTGTATATGTTTGTGTCCCTGTATTCATTCCAATCAAACCAGGAGGTACCAGAGGTATTGAAAATAAAAAAGAAATTCAAATATAGTCAGTCCTATGATAGAAATTAATTACATAATGTCAATTGGGCATTTTGGAATTATAATTTAGCTTTTTTTGGTTTTAATTTCTATGTGTTACCTAATATCTTTTTGGCTTTTAATTCAAATAGTTACTTTGGAAAGCAACTCCATAGTGATCTCTGTATGATTCCTTTTTCATTATAGGCAGAAACAGAAAATTAACAGTGTTCATGCACCTTACATGACCAGTTCACACCTACTCTAGCAGAGTTCTGAAAATTGCAACATAGACAAATGATGATAAAGCTTAGATTATATGGCAGCAAATTATCCCAACTCTAGCAGAGTAGGTGGAGAACAAGTCCCCATGGGTGATGAGGGAGCATTGTTTGCCAGGTCAGCCATCTTGTTGGATGTGCTGTTTAAGTCTCTACAAGGAGATTCTGAGCAAATGTATAGGAAATGTTTATTTAATAAGATTTTGTTTTAATATTCTTTATTCTTGTGTGCCTGTATATATGTATTTGGTCAAAAATTTGTTTTAGTAAGGTACTAAACATAAGGCTTTTCTTTTTCATCTCTTTATCTCTTAGATTGATGAATATGTTCTATTGGCTCATGGGGAAAATGTACAAGACATAAATTCAAAGACAAAGTTTTTTTTAAATGTAGATTAAACAAAGCATGGAGACTTTCTGTGAGTTAAATATTCAATGTCTCCTGAAGTCTGGCTTAACTGTGGTTCTGGCCTCTCATTGGTTGTAAAGATGGATGAAAAAGTCTACACACCATTGTCCTAATTATGCAGAGGTATACTGAAGCAAAATAAGGTGAGTGAGATACTATCATTAAAATAGAAATATTGTTAATCCTACCCTTTGGGATATTCTTGTCATAAGTATGGCATTGTCTCAGTTCTCAGCATCTAATGTGTGTTTTACATACTTAGATTATCATTGACTCTTCTTATAAGAATTTTGGGAGCTGCATATAAGACCCTCAGAGCATGTTAAAGGAAACTGCAATGCTTTATACAGTGTTTTTATGCTGTACTAATGTTTCTTTAATAAGTTTAAAAACTTTTTTTTTAGTTGTGTACTTGTGTGTCTGCCTATATGTATGCAAAGTGTGTATATGCCTTTAGAGACCAGAAGATGTTGTCCACTCTCCTGGAGCTGAAGTTACAGGACGCAGTGAGCTGCCTGAGATAGGTCTGGGAGCTGAAATGTCCCCAGAAAAAGGAGCAGGAATTCCTCTCTGCTGAGCAATCTTTCCAGTCCCAGAAAAATGTTTCTTGGTTAGTGTTTCTGAAAGCATTTTTAGCACCATGTCTGCCCAAATGCTGCTGCATTGTGTCCTCCGGGAAGCCTGGCCGTTCTTCCCAATCCTTGTGCTATTTTTCTATTACTTGGAAAGTAATACAGTGGATATGGGTGGTTAGAACCAGGCATACTTCACAGATGCATCATATATTGAATTCTAATTTTAGGAAGGCCTTCATTTTTTGTTTTTACAGTATATAAAGTCTGTTAAAGAACATCTGTGAGTCTGTGTTCTACCTTGATATTGCATGGCATCTCAAACTTGGAAATTTCGCTATAAATTTCTTTTTTTTCTTTCTCACATCTAGATACACATCTGTAAATGGTCAAGTCATGAAAAAACAAACAAACAAACAAACAAAAAACAAACTGGCCACCAGCTTCTCAATTTTTGAAAAGGGGTCTCTAAAACTAATTATAGCATTTCCAGGCCTTGGGGTGTAAACAGCAGCAACAACAAAAACCAAGCAACCAACCAAACAAAAACAATGAATGTGGTATGACAAAGCATTGATTGAATGTGAGACCAAGAAGGTGCTGTTGTCAGAGTAGAGGGGGTTTCTTCTTCCTTTGGAGTGAGCTGCAGATGAGAATTACATAGACATCCTTTGAGGTAAGATCACATCTTTCTTGTGAGATCATGTTGTTATCTGAACTTTGTCCACCCCCTTCAGCCACCAGTGAAAATGCTCAGTCCTGGCAGTGTGCAGTGGGGTGAATGTGGCGACTGGAGAGTAAAAGATGACTTTTATTAGCTAAATATTTATTCACTGATTACTTCCCTATATGTTCATTGAGGAATAGGTGCCTGGGTCTGATACCTACTAAGAGCTGCATAAAAGATCACTAGGTTTCTAATAAATAAAATAAATAAATAAATAAATAAAATAAGATATAAAACAAATTAGAAATTTTATATTAGCTTGAAATGACAGTTTATGGATTGGGATTAGAATTCTGTAGATTGAAGGAGTGGGGCTGGGCACTCACCTTAAAAAGATTATAATCCCATTTGTTAAGTGATTTTGTACAAGCTGTAGTAGCTATGGGAGAAAGGAATTAAAATGAAAGAACATTTAAAAGACATATGCACGTCCATCAGCTATTTCTGAGAGATGAGCTGCCCACACAACTCTGCAGAGCAGTGGGGAGAGGGAAGAAAAACTCTAATCCAGTGGGGAACAGGGTGTACAAAATTGAGATACATGCAAATAAAAATATTCAAGTAGCTTTTGGAGACTATTATTTTGCTTTTTTGTGTGTCACTGTGACTGAAACACCTCAGAGAGAAAGAGAGAAAAATAAACCCCTTTATCTCACAGGATTAGAGGAGTCAGTTAGTGGTCTCCTGATATTGTGTTTCTGGGCCTGATATCATGGTAATCCACAAGAGTGTGGATTCTGAAGGTTGGAGCAGGGGAAGGAGGAGAAGGTTAAATCTCCTGTATCCTACTTTCTCCAAACAAACCCCGCCTCTTATGTCTTGTTACCTCCTGAAAATGGTGTCATGTTTTAAGTTCACTAAAGAGTTAATAAAAAGAATGATTAGACCAGTGCTCTCTGGATCCAATTACCATCTAAAAATCTATCAGCTCACATCCAACCTTCAGTATATAAGCCATTTTATGTTCAAGTCATTGGGTCCCACTTCTTAACATTTCATATTGAAAAATGTGTTTAGCTTACCTTTAAGAGTCCCCAAAGTATCAACATCCTTCAACAGTCCAAGTTTAAAGTTTCCCAAGACTTTTAGCCATGAGCCTTTGTGAAAAAAAAAAAAAAAGAAAAAAGAAAAAAACATGACACATTTCCTACATACAATGCCACCCACTAAATGTTTTCATTACAAGAGGAAGAAACATGGGAACAGACGGGAAAGATTAGAACAATGCTAGAAAAACACATCAATGAAAATATTAAATCTTGTAGCCTTGTGTCTGACATTCAAGGCACATGATGATGATGTGAGATGCTTTGTGTGTGGGAGGTTCCACTGCCATGTCCTGACCACTTACTTGAAGCTCATGTGGTTTCTTCCCTGAGCTGGCCTTAGTTATTACCTGAAACTTAACTTGGGAATGACTCTACATTTTTGGCATCTCTGACTTCCTGAATTATCCTGTACATCTTCAGCTTTTCCTTTCCAGTGTCATTTGTTTTTGTTGTCTCAGGAAACCCCTGTCGTGGTGATATATTGTTTATGATTTAATAAAGCTGCCTAGGGATCAAAATGCAAAGCTAGCCACAGCCATAGAGTCAGGCAGTAGAGACACACACCTTTAACCCCAGGATTCAGGAGACAGGCATATGGATCTCTGTGAGTTCAAGGCTACCCAGGACTACACAAGAGTGAATCAATCTAAAAGAGTAACAGAGCTTATGCCTTTAAATCCAGAACTAGAGAAGTATATAAGGAAGAAGAAAATTCAGTCTTAGACAATTAGTCTCCAGCCACATGGAGGAGAACATAGTAGTTTGAATGAATCTAAAAGCAGGGAAGTCAGGAGCAAGCAGTCTAGGAGTCTGAGATTTGGAGGAGAGCAGTACAGTTTGAGGAGCATTGCACACTGAGGATTTGTGGAGGCAAGATTGACATTTTGGTTTACAGTAGAGGGAAGAGCTAGAGGCTTGGCTGCTTTGCTTTTCTGATCTTCAGATTGAAACCCAATATCTATCTCTTGTTTTTATTATTCGTTCTACAACCTATAGGGACTGTGATCTTGCCACACATCATCTGTTGTCACAGGCCTTTTAAGTCTAGATGACCACATATCTCTGACCTCATATCTCTTGCTTCTGAGTAACAGTAAATCCAGGATCATGTGGATGTTGCTTATGTCTGTCTGTTGACCATTTAAACCATATCTAGATGCCTATGGCCGACGTGTGGCTTTCTAGCCAAGTGAAGGACTGGGCAATTGCAAATGACTGAGAATTGCCTCATATACAATCTATGAGACTATCACAATATTTTTTATTCTGATGCTGAGTGAAGTGTGGTAACAAGATCTAGGTTATTTTCATGGACCTGGGCATACATTTTGCTTCATTAATGATTCCTCTGAGTACATTAATGGATAACATTTATACCTTGGATATATATGTCTGTGGTCAGACATGATGGCAGATGCCTGGGATTGAGGTAAGAGGATTTATTCTGGTTGGTTGAAGACCAGCCTCAGCTATACGCAGAAAGAGAACAGCACAGGGTGGTGTTAAAAAGCTGGTGATCGTTTCTATCAACCTGCATTCATCGTATGAAGTAATGTGCTTCATAAGGGCAATTTTGTATAGAATATAATGTACCTTCACCACCCCCAGTGGTAGGTTTCCTTTTCTTTTAACTTATCCTTCCTATTTTCCTTCATTTTCTAGGATCTGTTCTCATAATTTCATCTCTCTCTCTCATTCTCTCTCTCTCTCTCTCTCTCTCTCTCTCTCTCTCTCTCACACACACACACACATAAATTTATGTGCTCATACAAGGGATAGTTATAGCATGTTTAGGTGTAATTATGACCTGGTTACTGTTTCTACTTGAAAATTAATCATAATATTAGGAGGTATGATTGTGTGTCAGGTTGACAAGGGGTAGGCTTGTGATGACTGCTCTTGTTGTCAACTTGATTACATCTGGAATTCACTAAAACCCCAAATGGAGGGACATACCTTTGAAGGGTTTTTGCTTAATTTAAAGTGGGCAGATTCACTCCTAATCTGGATCTTCGAGGTGGGAAGACCCACCTCTAATGTGGGCCACATCTTCTGCTGGAGGCATACATAAGTGCACTCAAGAAGGAAGCTTTCCTCAGCCTGCTTGCTCTCCCCTTGCTAGCATACCCATTGCTACACTGGCATTAGAGCTTACTTCTTTGGGGTTCTGGTGCATACTGAAGACCAGCTGAGGCATTCAGCCTTGTGGACTGAACTAGATTCTTGGATCTTCATAGATAGTTGTTGGATTAGCTGGATCACAGCCTATAAAACATTATAATAAATTTCTTTTCTCTATACAGACAGAGATTCATTTTATTAGTTCTGTTACTCTAGAGAACCCTGACTAATATGTGTGTGATCCAGGATCCACAAATGAGAGAAACTGTCTGAATTAATTTGCTTAATAAGACAATCTCAGTTGCATCCATTTTCTTGTAACAGATATAACATCTTTATGGCTGAATACATTTCAATTATGTGCTGCATTTTGTTCATCTGATTATCTACTGACAGATATCATCATATAGCCTTAGTTGTGTGCTCAGGAGTGGTATAGCTTAGATATATTTGTAATTCTAATTTTACTTGATAAACCTTCATACTGGCTTCCACAGTGGCTGGTTTATTTTAGTTTCCCACTAGAAGTGTATAAGGATTCCCTTCCTCCACATTCTTCCCAGAATTTGTTACTTCTTTTCTTGATGATCATTCTGACTGGGATGTGATGGACTCTCAGAGTAGTTTTAATTTGCGTTTCTCTGATGGCCAGTGAGGCGAACTATTTTCTTTAATGTCTATTGCACCATTTGCATTGAATCTTTCTTATTATTAATTTCTCATTAGTAATTGGGTTGTTTGATTTCTTAGAATTGAATTTTTAGAGTTCTTTATTTGTTCTTGATATTGATCCTCCCTCAGGTATATAATTAGCAAAGATTTTCCTCCTATTCTGTAGTCTGTCTCTTCACTTGATTGTCAGTTTTCTTTGCTGTGCTTGTTAGTTTTATATAATCCCACTTATTAATTGTTAATCTATTTCCTAAGCTACCTGAGTCCTTATCAGAAAGTCTTTGTTTATGTCTACATCTTAGAGAATGTTTCTACTTTTTCTCAAATAGTTTAAAAGTTTCAAGTCTTATAGTAATAGTTTTGATCCATTTAGAATTGATTTTTTGTAAGGGGTTGAGTGTCTGGAATGGACTTTTATTCTTTTGCCTGCTGATAGACAGTTTTTCCAGCAATATTTGTTTTAAAGGCTCTTGTTCCTTCAACTTATATTTTGGATGACTTCATAAAAATATAAGAAGACTGTAGCTGCATGTGCTAATGTCTGGTTCTGCTGTTTAGCCCATTGACATCATGTCTGGTTTTGTACTATGACTCTCTAGTGTACCATGTACTCACTGTGAGGTTGCCTCCCTAGTTGTTGTCCTTAATCCAGACTCTGTCTGGTGCCTTTTTTTGCTAAATTCGCATGAATTTTAAGATTTTTTTCCTATTTATAAGAAATATGACATTGGAATGGTGATAGTGATGCCATTGGACCAGAGGACAGTTTTTGGTAAGATCCATTTTCACAGTATTAATTCTGATGATCCACGAGCGTGAGAAGACCTCTCTTCTAGTGCTACTTTAATTTCTTCCTTTCTTCAGTGTTGCAACATTTTCACTATAGACACCTTTCACTTCCTTAGTTAGGTTTATTCAAAGGTATTTTTCTGGTTAAATGTCTATTACTTAATTCTAAAACATTGAACATGCCTTTCTTGCCTTAACAGTTTTTAAATTTGCAAACTTGTAATTAATATAGAATGCCATGTGTTACCCTTTCCTGCAGTTTTCCATCTCATGTCTGTGATAACATAGTTCTGCCATACAAAGAAATTCTACTTGAAAATGGATGGTGGTGGTGCATGCCTTTAATTCCAGCACCTGGGAGGCAGAGGCAGGCGAATCTCTGTGAATTGGAGACCAGCCTGGTTTACAAAGATACTCAGAGAAACCCTGACTGAAACAAACAAGCAAACAAACAAACAACAGCAACAAAAATAGAAATTCTACTTGAATCAAATAGGGTTTGGAGTTGTTCTGAATGGGATTATTTTCCTATGTCTTTCTCAGGACATTTGCTTCTGGTGTATCCGAGGCCACTAATCCTTATATGTTGATTTGTATCCTCCAACTTTACTGCAAGTGTTTATCAATTCTAAATGTTTTCTAGTATAGTCTTAAAGGATTCCTATGCATAGGATTGTGTTGTCTGCAAATAATAATACATAATCATGAGACTTTGTGTGAAACTAGCCTAGAATAAAAACTGAGCTTAATTGGAAAGAATTCCTAATTTCAAGTACATGTTCACTTGTAGACAAGAAACAGGTCAGGTGCTCTTCAAGCAAGCTCCTTCAGTGGCAACAGTCTTCCCATTCAATTTTCTTCCATATCTGAGTTTCTTGTTTCCTTGATGATTGAGAGATGGTGTGATATGGGGCTGCTACTGGGTAGGTAAGAATGGCTGTTAATTAATGTCCTTATTAGGCCTATCACCATTTACAAACAACACAATTTCTTCCAGACTGTTCCCGCCTCTTTTCTTTAATGTATAAATAGTAGAGATCTTATCTATCAGACAAGAGAATTACAAATGTGACTACTGGAACATCTGGCATGTGTGGAAGGAGTCCCTCTCTCTCTGTGCCAGACATTGCTAGATGCTTTATGTGAATTATCTTTCAGTCTTCCCAGAAACCCATGATCACTGACTGTTGTACAAAGGAGTAGATCCAGGTTTTTTGAGGCTGAGATAATTCCCTGCGGTCATACAGCTGGAAAACGTTGGAGCCAGAATTTAAATTTCAAATGTTTTATTTAGAACACAGGTGTGTGGCTGCCATGCTAGACTATGAGGCCCAAAGGGGATAGCATGCAATCTGTAAAGTGCAACATGCATGGAAAAAGGGGATGATGCCTATATGTTGTACTTTGCTTATCCATAACATCCTCCAATACATTGCATGTAGCAGGAACACAGCAATTGGCAGGCGACAATTTTGTGTTCTTTAAAGCAGAGGACTTTTAAGATTGCATATTTGTAGTATGCAACAAGTTCAAAGTAGGTATCAAACTCAGAAGCTTAGAGCAGTTGTAGTATAGGTCAGACATTGGGGATGTTCTTGAAGCTTCCACTGAGTTCTGGGCCTCCAAGGTCTTCTCTATGGCAGCAGACACAGGACACACATACAGTATGCAGTTCTGGCTCTTTATTATAGCTGAAAGTCTACGGGATAATATTTTCTATTTAGGTTTTTATCTCTGTAGAATATTTAACAGAAACTTGTCAAGTAAGAAAGACTGACTTTCTTTAAATATAATTTTGAAATTTAACAAAAATGTTTCTTAGAATTCTGGGATTTCACAAAGACTTTACCATTAACTGAACAAGTGAAGTAAAGAATAAAGCAATGATGGGTAATTTAGTCTATAACTTTGCCTTATAAAAATGGGATAAGTGTGGTACATTTACACAACCGAGTACTACTTAGCAGAAAAAAAAAAAAACAATGGAATCTTGAAATTTGCAGAAAAATGGATGAAAATAGAAGAAACCATTCTGAGCTAGGTAACCCAATCACAAAAAGACAAATGATATGTACTCACTCATATGTGGATTTTAAACATAGAGTAAGGGATGACCAACCTACAATCCACACTGCCAGAGAAACTAGCAAACAAGGAGGACCCTAAAAGAGACAAACTTTGTCCCCTGGAGAAGGGGAAAGGGTCACCATCCCCTGAGCAAATTGAGAACATGGGAAGAGGGGGAGGGAGCTATGAGAATGAGAAGGGAAGAAAAGGAAGAATGCAGAGGTTATGAGTGAGCAGAAAGGTTGAGTCAGGTGAAGATTAGAAGAAAGGATATGTGATAGGTAGGGTTTTAGTTGGAGGAGTGGTAGGGGAAGAAGAGAGGGAGAAGGGAACTGGGATTGTCATGTAATTCAATCTTGTTTGTAATTCAAATAAAAAAAGGTAAAAAAAAATGGGATAAGGAGTTATAGAAACATAGTTACCAGAGGCACAAAACGCAAAATAGCTCACACCTGTGCCAGGTGCTTGATATATGTTCATTGTGAAAATGAACAGATGGGTAGACAGCTGAGAATGTGTGGACATGAACTCTATCATTAGTTCTTATATCTCATTGTGGTTTGGAGAATTTATTTAATCTTTGGGGACTCAATTTTCTCTTTTACAAATGCATAAGCTAACACCAACTTCAGCACTTTCTGAAGGGAATAGTAATAAATAAATAAAACAAAGCAAAACAAAATGTTGTGAAATTCCTTGTAAGTGGAGAATGGTATATAATTTTGAGTTATTTTCATTTTCTTATACTTATAATATGCAAAAATATTTAAAAATAATTTCCTGAAAGTATTAAATCAAGGTAAATGAAAAATATGTAATGAAAAGAACTTACATATTGTAGGTGAATTCAAGCCAAAGTACTTCTTGGATAAAGACTAGAAGAAGAAAATTTGTTCTTTAAAAGGAAGCCTACCTCTTGTTGCTTTGGCCCCATCAGATAAGACAGGATCACACTTGACCCCATATCTATACAAGCTACATTTAGAGATGTTCTTCAATTTGGCAATAAAGGTCTTGTCTAAGAACAGGGTTAGAAATGTCACTTTTCGACACAAAGTAGAGCTGCAGGTATAGTTTGGTGGTAAAGCACTTACCTGGCACTCATGAGAGTTCCTAGGTTCAGTCCACAGTCTTTGAGAAATAAGAACTCCACAGTCCCAAACAACAACCACAAGACAATGAGGTAAGATGTAGTGTGGGCTGGAGAGATGGCTCAGTGGGTAGGGGGATTGCTGCCAAACATGATTACTGGAGTTCTATCCCCTGGATCCACAGAGATCCACGTGGCTGAAGTTGACAAAAGGAAATAACTGATTCTTTTGACCTCTACATGCCATACCACGGTGTGTGTGAGCATGTGTGTGTGCACATGTGCTTGTACACACACACACACACACACACACACACACACACACACACACACAGACACACACAAATACATGCCATAAAATGTTTAAAAAGTGTAAAGGAATAATAATGACAAAAATCACCTTTTTTCTCTTTGGGTTTAAGAAAGATTATTTAAAAAGGCTGTACATTTTTCTCTTTGTAATTACACAAATGTATTATGAATTTTAATTCTTCTTTCCAATATGTTAGAACAGTAAGACGAAGTCTATTTTAGTTGTGATTCTTGTCCTTCATACTTACGACCTAAGGGAATGACAATTGTCAATCTGATGTATATTTCCCCAGGTTAGATTTGAAAGTGATTTTTGTGTTTTTCTGTTGCTTTTCCTTTACAGAGAAAGAAGGATTATGAAGTTGGGCAGAGGGTGTGAGAGGAGTTGGGGGAGGAGAAAGAAGGTGATCGATATATATTGCATGAATAACTTAAGAAATAATATTAAAATTGTTTTCTATATCTTCAATTTAATATTCACACAAAGTATAACACAGTACCACAGGCTCTCGAATTTTATGTTTTCTCTCATTCGTTTACATTTTATTTCTAGCCAGTAAAAATATAAATATTAGTTAATATCTCCTAATTTGATGATCAATCACCTATTAAAAATTAATTTTAAAGCTGAGTTTGCTTTATCTGTATCTCTAGCAGGCTCATCACTGTTGAAAAAAAAAAAAAAACAGGAAGCACAGTTCCCAGACATTCCACCTCCCATTTCGAACAAGATCTGCAGGGCCTGAGGAAAGGAAAAATACAGACACACTGATCCTCAGTCAATGTGAAAAGAGCTCCAACAGTGGCTTGCTTCTGAGAGCCCCTGCCCACCTGACCTAGAATAACAAATTCTGCCTCGGAATCTAAACGAGCAGAGTTTAAGCTACAATATCTTTCCCAAGAGTATTTTTTTTAAATAACCCTTTAAATGTGAGGATGTTAATTAATATAGGGGAAGTTATATGTCATGTTTGGGTTGCCGATGGATTCCATAGATGAAAGGCTACTGGCAATTCCCTCTCATCAGAAAGGCTGGTGCTGAATTCTTATCCCCCGAAGGAGGCTTCCTCTCTGCTGACTCAAGAAGCCTTCAGCTTTTGATTTGGTGGTATTGGATATTGACCCATTACTCACACAGACTTATGGGCCTGCTTTTCTGAATGCAGGGAACTAGGCCCTGGCTTTGCCTACAGCATCTGTACCCCTCCCTTAAGTTTCTGTTGAATCTCAGCCTGTAAATGTCAATTTCATTTTGTAAAGGCCAGACACTTGTCAGTTCTTCCAGCGGATTCTCAAGAAACAGCTTAGGACAATGCCTTTAGCAATATCAACATTTCACAGCATTCAACTGTGGTGCTCAGACTTCAGCTCTTCCCTGCTTTCATGTCCCAGCTTCATGCGCCTGCCACCCTCAATGAGCCAATCAGCCCTGTATTGAGTTGGCACTGGAAATAAATCCAGTTCCAAACTACTCCAATGTTTGATGGATCTACTAAAGAATGCTAGCTCCTTCTTTCTGAGAAACAATCTTAAAATGTAATCCCTTTTCCCTATATAATGAGCTTGCCAAAGAGTAGCGATTTTGATCATTTTATGGTGACAGAGAAATCCTGCTAAATTTAAAATTTTAGTGTAATGCCTAATCCATTTATCTCTCTTTAACTCTGATTGTGTGGCAAGATCAGAGATGAGGTTCCTGCAGCTCTGCCTACCCATCCTCAGATCTACCAGTGTGCCAAGGTTGATTTCCATGAATGGGATAGTAGTCTCTTAGTGATAGGGATCCTAAAATCTAGAAGAACCCTATAGGCACAGTAAACTTTAAGCTGGCACCAAACCCACATGGTTATAGTGATGTCCACAAGACTGAAAAGCTGGTTCTACTCAGATATCTGAATAGAGAAGGCATGAGAATCGTAGGTTTGAAACCTCGTGGTTAGACCTGTAACAGAAAAGAAGAGAAACACGGGGTCTTCCTTCTGTTCCTGGCTCTTCTCTTTATAACCCCAAGCATTTTGTCACTCTTATCTACTGAGCCAATGAAAGTGCCTGATAAGAGGTGCAGGAAATGGAAGGGCAGTGGTGGACACTGTGTCCCTCATCAATCAAGATGCTAGGCTGATAGTGCAAAGGCACCCCCAGATACTACCACAGATTGCAACCAAGAGGAGTGTTGTAGATCACATGATGGGGTACAGCTGAAGTGGCCTGGGTGTCTCCTGATGCCATGGAACCCAGGAAAGCAGCAATGTCTTCTGGGATTAGATCGGGATGTATAGTCTAAGTAACAACACTGGCTTGTGCAGGCAGATAGAGAAAAGCGTTCAGCATCATCAGAGACTAACTCTTGTCTGCAGCCAGCGGCCCAGCCTGGGGGTTTCTAAAGACTATAGAGGACTCTGTGATACAGATACCCCAAGGGAACTCTAACAGTAAGGAGGCCAGTGCTGGAATCCGTACAATTACATGCCAGCAATAACTCCAGGCTCTCCAACTCAGCATGCATCACTGTTCTTCAAATTTTTATCAGTAGCACCTTACTCCTTTTTACTGTTATTTAATTGGTGGGGGCCACATGAGTGAGGTTTCACATGGAATCTGTGGTTGGGTCTTGGATGGATTTATTTTCTGCAGGTGTCTGGGTCTAGGAACTGCTTTCTCTATTGCTATCAGCAGCAATGTGTCCTGAGGAGGTAGGTAGGGAGGTACAGAGAGGCAGAGTGGCAAGACAGAGGCACAGGCAGGGTCACACACAACTCAGAGCTCAGACTCTGTCTTCTAGCACATTCCTTAAATCCCACAATATAGAATGAGACAGACTGATCTGACTACTATTTGTAGCCAGAAAGAGTAAGTTAGGTGGGGAATTGTGAAAAATCCTCAGAAAAAGGATACAAACTCTCATATGTAATGACAAATGGCTCTAGAGCCAAGAACAGGGCAGAGTAGTGAAGACTGGGAGCAAACACTTAAGCAGGAGCCTGAGGATTTATGTCCAGGAAAGGAAGCTAGGCTTGGTTGAGTAACTGGAAATGCTCGGCCCTTGGTACTCTTCATCCCAGATGACCTTGGCAGCTGGAGTTCAGCAGAGTGTGAGCCGGGGGAAGGTCGAGAGGATCAAGAGGCCCCTAGTAGGAAGAATTAGGAACAAGGCTGTGCGATACAGCATGAGTATTAGAAATGACAAATCTGAAAACTTGGGTGCTTTCAGAAATTCAGTGAGCAACTGAAACGAGTCACAGGGGTTCACCCAAGACTTGTGACTAGTGGCAACACAATCACATTTCAACTATTTTATGAGTTGCCCAAGGCACTGAGATCTCTTTTGGTTCCAGCTGTGGGAGCAAACCTAGTCAAGATACAATACAGCACCATGATTTCCAGAACTGGAGCATTGTGACTAGTGTCTGCATGTGATTAAAAGGTACAATTATATTTTCAGATAGGCTTAGTTAATGCAGATGATATTTTAAAAGGCACAATTTCTAGAATTCAAAGTTACGAAGAGTAAGCATAAGCATAATGACACTTTATTTCTTGGCAACACTTTTGCTTTCTTTGCATTGCAAAATTCCTGTTTTAATGAACATCTCATTTAATCCTTACAGTAATCCTTCAGGGAAAAGGATGGAGAAATTTGTTTTTTCTTATTTTGTAGATGAACTCAAAGAAAATGTGAATGACTTGGCAGAAGTTAGTGAGAAAGTTCCTGCTAGCGTCACCAGCTGGGATTCTCTCTAGGGCAATGTGAAACACTTTGTGTTCTCTATGGATCACACACTGACCTGTGGCTTCACTCGATCTCACAGCTGCGCTTCAAGGTGCATGTCATCATTCCTTCTTAAAGTTCAGTGAACTGGGTGAGGAAGGCTGCTTGGCCTGTGAAATTCTTGCTCACAAGCCGATGAGCCTAGATTAATTTCTAGGACCCAGATAAAACTACCTATCATGGTGGTAGACTCTTGGAATCCCAGTGCTGGGGGACTGAAGGCATGTGGATCACTGAAGCTCACTGGCTAGACAGCCTTTCCTATTTGACAAACTCCAGGTCAGTGAGTAAGGTCAGTGAGTAAGGCTTTTGAAGATGTACAGCTGAGGTTTGGCCTCAATACACACATGCATGAACCCCCACATATAAACAATCCCTGACTCATATACATGAGGGTGCTCACACATAAGATCAGTAAACTGAATACAAATGAGTGATAATTTATTATTTCTCACCTATTCAGGGTATACGCTTGGATGTGCCTGTATCTATCAATACCTGGAAAGCTAACCCTCACCCACAGGCTGAGGCATCCTCTGTTATCTCAGTATTGTGGGTAGGTTCTAGAAGTGTCTAAGATAATGTAGAAGCTGGACTGGAATTTTGTGGAGGAGAGCCATATGTAAGAAGCACCACTGGTTTCAAAAACATAGGGGGAGGTGGCAGGGAAGGGAGAGCAGGTATGCTCTGTGAACAAATTCAGGAGCTGAGAAGAGGTGGGGGCATCTTGAGGTGGTTGGTAACCTCAGTCCATGCCTGGATGGAGCCAGAAGGGTGACTTGCTAGTGTACCTGCCCAGGTCTACAAGTCAGAGTGCACAAATGATTCCCCTGATATGGGACAGGCTTCAGCCCTGGAGCTTGAACTGAGAATACCTTTTGCTCAGCATCCATAAAATAAATACTTTTCTTTTCCTTGGCAGAAAACATAACTTTCTCTGCTCAGAGCTATGGTGTAATAGAAGGAACAGTTTACATTATCCATCTTTATAATAATGGACCTCATCTTAAAAATGAGCATGGAGAAAAGACACACCTTGAATTCTCAGTGACAATTTGGTCAGGCTTGCTTCTGCATTAGAGGCTCTCTGGCAGGGAGGAAAGACTCCCTAGAAGGCAGAGGGGGGCTTGGGAAATTTATAGAATTAAGTTTTTGTGTTATGAAAACCACAGAAAGCCCCCCTCCCACTCCGGGTCACACATGACCTTTGGCTGTCTTCCACCACAAGCGTGCTTGTTTCCCTCCAATTATGATCCTAAACACAATGGAAAGTACTCTGGTCACGGACAATTTGTGTGGAAGCTGATATGGCTCTGGAATAATACCATGCTCAGGACAGAGGGGAAGGGTAAACAAAACCCCACTTTGTGTTGCAAATCAACAGGTCCCTTAAATGCTGGAGAAATCCCCTTGCTGGCCACCTTAGCAGCTCTGATGAAAATGCATTTTCAGTACTCAATGCATTTTCAGTGTCAAGAAATCGCATCCTACCAGGCCAAGGAGGTCGAGAGCATCTCCCCAATAGTAGAATAAAACTCATTAAAATGGTCTTTCAGGCAAGGGAAGACCATTTCCTTCTTTTCCCCAGCTCTGTCTTTTTATTATCTTAGGCTAATGTTTTATAGAACTAGAGACACAATTGAAAGAACACAATGCACATTTGTATTAAAAAATAAAACGTGTGGTTAAGACAGGAGGAAAATGGGTGGTGAATAACATCAGAAACACAGCGGAGGTACAAGTCGACTGAACAGAACATTCCTGACCGGCAGGTAACACATTAAAATGCTATTTCAGCTAACAGAATTGATAGCAGACTTGCTGAAGGAAAATGTGCTCCAAGAAGGATGACAACACCAATCCCCAAATCCCCTTTCCTGCCACACACTGCAGTGAAACCTAGGGGGAAATTCTTATTACAGCAAATAGGTGTGAGTCCAGAGGAGAAATTAAGTTGACAATTTACAAATTTCCTTTCCAGCATGAAAGGAGACAGGAAAGCAGGTTGCTTATTTATTTATTTTTTAAATCCCAAGCTTGATGCTTGGGACTTATGGCTGCTTGAGGATAGGGGTATAAGGAAAAGCTTGTTATCATCTGGAGCCATTTCAGAAACAAAGCCCGAAGGAAGTGACTTTAGTCAGACCAGCAATATTACACAAATCTAATACTGAGAAGAGGCTCAGTTTGCTGTTTGTGCACTGAGTCCCCACATGCCAGCATCTTGGGTTTTGTTATGAGATTGCTGATAACAACTGAGGTGATAGGGTAGCCAGTCCCTCTTAGTTAACTGCAGGACTGTCAGCAGCAGTTTGTGTGGGTCCAAGGCATCCTGGTATGGACTTTGTTATTTATATGAGCCTTGGTCAACCTCTGAGCAGCCCAGTGAACTCTGACTCTATGGCCTGTGATATATGAAGGAGGTCCAAGATGTGCAAAAGGAAGAGAAACAAGTTATGATAGGAAAAACGGTTTATAGACCATCCTGATGTGATCTTTAACTCACACCCACATCTTTCAAGTTACAGAGATGCAGATTCAATAGAAACTGGAATTCAAACTTTGAACATTGATTTTCTTGTGGCACTTGATTGACACTTTCTCTTTAACACTGGGTGGTTATGGGACTGCAGCTGGTGTCAGGCTATGGAGCATAAGGGTGAGTCATCTGTAATCTATAGCACAGCTTGTTGCCAGTGATTTTGAGTTATGGATTTCAATCAACAATCAAGATTTTCAACTTTCTGCCTCCCTCCCTCCCTCCCTCCCTCCTCCCTCCTCCTCCCTCCCTCCCTCCTCCCTCCCTCCCTGCCTCTCTTTCCTCCCACTCTACCTCCCTCTCTCCCTCCCTCTCTTTCATCTAGATTTATTTAACTATAATCTTTCTATCTATCTATCATTTATCTAAGTGTGTGTGTGTGGTCTATGTGTGCATGTGCATGTAGGTGTGCACACTTTACAAATGGGAACAAGCCAGAGGAGGACATCATTCATCCTGACTTGTGACTCTTTGTCTTAGTCATTTGAGGTAGATAGCATCTCTCACTGAATCCACAGCTAGGCTGGTAACCAGCAAACTCCAATGATGCCACTGCCTGGCCCTCACAGTACTTGGGTTACACTAGTGGACAGACATTCTTAGCTTTTTATTGCTCTCTGGAATCCTAACTCTTGAGTGAACAGTAAGCACTCTTACCCATATCCTCAACTCTTTAATATGAATAAAGCCTTGCATTAGACAACTTAGCTCACTGTGGTATTATAGGGTTTTCAGAACAGTTAAGTCAGGCTTGGCTAATTATGATATTTTCAACTCATGACTGAGTTTGTCAACACATAGACCATTTTAAGTTCAGGACATCGGTTTACTCAAATGTTATGCTGTTTCTGAGAAGCAAAGTTGATCACAGACCAAAGGAGAATTGAATTGGAATTATATACACTTGTAAACTTGAATTATACACACTTGTATCTTCACACCCATGAGCATACAGCCAATACTGAGTGGATTTAGTGAATATATATGTATAATGATGATAGTGGCAGAGGGTCTAGGGAAGAGGAAGGAAGGAGTTAGTTGAAATGAATATGAATGAGAGACATTGTATACATGTATGAAATTATCAAAGAACAAATTAAAAAAATAAGAGAATCTATACTTTGGACTGTCTGGGGTGAGGGTATGGTGCAGGCTAGGCCGGAAGGGACAAGAGAGGGCAGTGGGAGTTGGGTGGGGTCAAATATGAGTAGATGCATATGTATGAAAATGCCAAAACAGAAGCCATTGTTGCAGTTATCTGTCTGTTGCTGTGATAAAATGTGGGGTTTGTGCTGTTTATCAAGTGCAGCTGTGAACAGTATCCCCTCTAACTTTCCCCAGGCCCTGAGTGTTTGGAGCACTAGCTCTCTAGCATATAGCAATTGATCTGGTCTGTCAGCTTGATTAAACAGCAGTCAGAAGGGATTAGGAAGTCACACCTCTGGGTGAGTCTGGAAGGCCATTTCAAGAGGTGATTGACTTAAGGGAGGGGGCTGGGAATCCACCCTGAATGTGAACAATTGCATGTGAGCCCAGATGTAATCAAAAAAGGGGAAAGAGAAAACTCAAACCAGCATGGGGATGCTCTTCTGCTTTCTGTCCACCACAGGGTGAAGATGCTCTTCTGCTACTTGCTTCCAGCACCAAGGTGGTCCTGCAATGCACAGGACCAAACAACCATGGGATGGACCCACTGAAAACATTAGCTGAATGAGCCTCCGTCATTAAGTTGCTGTATCAGGTATTTTGTTTTAAAACATAGTGGATACTTTCAACAAGCCACCTCAAATCTTACTGCCAGTTAGTGGCAGGATAGCAATTAGTTCCACACTGCCACTCTTGTGTCTCTTTCTATTATACTATCACAACCCAGGTGTTGATGTGAAGGTTGAATGTTTTCACAGTGCTGGCTAATGTACTCAGCTCACGCTCCCATTCTTTTCTAGAAAAACACTCATTTAAGATGAGGTTGTTGTTTCCTCTCTGGTCTTGGTCCATCTTGGATGATCATTTAATTCTTTTTTTCTCCCTCCCTGTGAGTGTGCATGGGTTAATTTCCTCTACCCCCCCCTTCTCTGTGAATGAGCATTGGGCGGCCTGGCAGAGATAGCAGGAGATATTTTCATGGGCGACCAAGGACATAGATTCACTGGCTGGCAGCCTCGGGCAGGGACACAGACTTGTCTCCCACCAGCGGAGCAATGATGCGTTTCCCCCAAATGTTCCAATGGACTAGAATGTGACAAGACAGGGTCCATGAGGCCCCATGAATGGTTCACATGGCACCAGCCAGAAAACAAACACACCACTAATTCTTGGGTTAGCGTGAAAATACTTCCAAAGGGGTCTCAAAGTTAGCATTTTGTCTCTTTTATAAGAGGGAAGAGATGAGGTGTGACAATTGGCCTGTTGGTTGGTATTTTGTGCCAGGCAGAGGTCATCTATGAAGGGCAGTAGACACCAACAGAGAAGAAACAGACTCTAACACAGTGAACAAATCACATTTTAGGAGAGGTAAAGTTGTGTCTAAATAAGAAAATTTGAGTTAAAATAGAAAGACAATCAATTCATATTTTTTAAAAAATATGCAGCCTTTTTTCCATCAATGCAACAGGATGCAAAGAATATTTGTAGTCAGTCAACTCTGTATTCCTGTCTTAGCCAAGGTACTCTGAACTCTGGAATTCTGTGTTGGCTTTCATAAAATGACGCTGATGGTACCTTCTAAGATGTAGAGTGATATACATTATTTGGTGGAAGGGAATTACATGAATCTTACAGCTAAGGACTTCAGATGACCCAAGTAGATGTCTCACCAACTTATACCAACAAAAGTCAAGAGTAACACTAAAAATATATCATTTTCTAATTCCAATTCTCACAGCACTCTCTTGGTATTTCATATCTGCATGTTTTCACAAGCTTGTAATTATGGAAACTTTGCCATACTGAGTCCCTTGGCCTCCAGAGGTCTTTAATTATGGACATTATATAATGTTGTAAGAGGAATATTATGTATTTGGAGCCATATCAAAAAAATGGATGAAGGGAGAACAATTTTATGTATGTACCTTATGAAACAAGTATGTCTTAACTCTATGCCATGTGTTCTTGAAATCCCACCGTGTATAATCTTCTATAGTCATCTTGAATCTATGACTTAGTTTTCTCAGGTATACAATGCTAAAAATGCTGTTGACAATCTATATTTTGTTTTGAGAAGCTAAAAATGTTAGTTGAATGTGATATATTTGACTTTTTAAGCATGATCATTATTATATACAGCTTTTAGAAGTATAAAATAAACCCTTCTCCTTCTGTCAATGTGTAGGATTGTATAAACTCAATACTGGTTAAAAAGATGGACTCTTACATATCCAGAAGACCTTTTTCATTGAATGAAGCTTAGTGGGCTTACCCAGAATATATAATGCAAAAAATAATTCCATCTTTAACGTTTTTAAAATCACGTTTTAGTTTATTTATCTCATGTGACGGCATATTGTATATGAGCGGGGTCAGGCAGTATGCACACATGCCATGGCATGTATGTGGATATCAGGAGACCTCTTTAGGAAATGGTTATTTCCTTCTATGATCTGGGTACTGGGGTTGAACTCAGGTCACTTGGCTTGAGAGCAAGCACTTTTACCTGGTGGGCCATCTCCTCAGCCCCCCTCCCATGCTCTCCTGGTTGCTGGAATTTTATGAGTGTTTTGTTGATTCTTGGTTAAGTTAGGAGGTCTTTGAGACAGCAAGTTGGAGATCTGATCTGCAGTTGTTACTTTGTGACCTCTGAGAGGACATGATGTGTCTTTTAAGTTTGGTCTCTTCCTGATTCTTATGACGAACAGTATAGAAATACTAAACAACAAAACAATGGTGTTTGGTATTGATGACTACAATCATGCCATACATGTCCAAACCTCCCCAGACTTCTTAATCCTATTCATGAGCAGGAAAGCGACCTGACAAATGAACTGACCTTGAAGAGCTCACAACTGAATTAAGCACCATTTGAATTGAGAAGAGGAGTGTATGTACTGGTGCCTAGGCCAAACACACTTACCCAACACAGCTGACATGCAGGGACCTGTTATGAGGGATTTGATACACTGTTGAGGAAAGGATAGATGCTGGGAATGGGAGGGGAGGATGGATGCTGGATAGTCTCAAAAGATAACACAAAACCTGAGAACAAGACTGCACTCCCAGGCTTCCTGGCTGTTTAGGGCAACACTGAAGCTTCACTTTGGATGCTGCTCCTGAGAAGCAGTGTGACCTCCATCAGTGAATCACTGGACTGAGTCAGTCACCAGAAACCCTGGCTTCCACAGGTCGCTGAGAAGCTGAAAGACCTTGAGCAATCTTTCTATTTCTTATTTTCTTAAGTTCTACAACCTAACAACCTGATATTTAGCTACAATGGAAAACAGTGCACATAATCATACAAAGTAACAGGCTCACAAACTCACTTAGGGACAGTAGCCACGTATGTATGTGTGCATGTGTGGTTAATGGTTATATGTGGCTGTGTGTATATACTCACAGCGGCATCTTTGTGTTTGTATGTGTGTGTTTACATCTGTATATGTGTCTAGATGCCTATATGAGTTTGGGAATATGGATGTGCACATATGTCTCTGTGTATGCACATATGTGGGTATTCTCTTGTGTGTGCATATTTAAAGACTGCCCAGGAGCATTGCTTAGTGTGTGCCAATATCACATCCATTGTCATCATGCTGTGCATTAGAACTTCACAACTGATTCACACAGCCTTTCTTTGTGTGAATTAGTTTCTGTGTAAAGACATCTCAAGGTGCCTTCTGGTTCTAAATGCTGTAATTACTTTATTTTCTGTCTATATCTATGCTGTATAGCTTAATTATGATGCAGAGGCTGCTACTCAAAATAACAGGAAAATAGAAACCACTACAATGAAGGTGGCCATGGCTTGTGTCCTTCATCTGAGTGAGTCCTTTTCACCTCTAGCACGGGGAGGCAGGAATGATGTCTCTATATGAGCTGAATGGATGGATATTGCATACTGAATTCTTGGTCCTTATGAGTGATGCTGAAATTGACACAGCAGAGGTGAGCACAGTGACTGGGATATGGTAGGACTGCCCATTCTTTTTAATTACTGTGGAATAAAAGACAAACACATGGGACTATATTTTGGAAGTGTAAAAATAGGGGGAAGTGATGACTGTCCTTCATAAATGCCTTTCAACTTCAGTTTCCCCCAGAGACAGGAGGAGGGACCAGCTAACCTCTGCTAGTTCTACCTTAGCCTCTGTATTCTCCAAAACACTGGCCCTGAAGGAAAGTGTCACACATGGTCAGCGTGTCCTGTCACGAACTGAGTGATGTTGCCCCTCTGCCCCCAGTGAAGCATCTTAATGATAAAGGCTGTCTTCAGGGAAGGATTGTGACTTGTCTTTTAGAGGAAGATGAAATCTATTAAGACAGCACAGACAGAAAGCAAAGCTGTGTCCCTGGAAAGACTTCTAAAGCGGAGTGCAGTTAACCGCCCCCCCACCTTTGTTGGAAGAGAGTACCCTTCAACTGATCTGCCTCCTGACTGCATTACTATGCTTGTTGGTGTATAAAATTGCTGCTTGGTGTGTATAATTTATAAGCTCTAAAAAATGATAAATCGTCTCAAGTAAGAAGAGTGATTTGTGCTAGAGTCCTCAGGGTACTTTTGTAAAGAAATTAATTTCTTGGGGGGGAAATTGTCTATAAGTTCCTGTGGAATATTAGTTAACTAGTTCATGGCTGGGGTTATTTTCCATGGTGTGTTTAAATGTCCAACTACCGATTTGAGCAGGGTTCACCTGGGTAGCTGTCATTATGTAGCCAAGTTGGATGACTTGGAAAGCTTAGAGAAAAGAGAAAACTAAGTTCATTTATTTTTCTTAACTCTTTTGTTTCAGAATAATTGTTGGTGCTCTCTCTAGGCTGCTTGCTTGTGTGTCATTGTTCTCAGAAGGAATGGCTTTGCCAGACAGCAGTATGTTGCTATAGCTCAGATACTTTTGGCTATTTTCACTGAAATTTACTGTGTAGAAGTCATTGATACTAATATAAATTCTCTAAAGGCACAGAAAAATCTGACACAGGAAACAATTCCCAGCCTTAAAATGTTCATAGCATTGAGACTGATAAACTCTTATGTGACCTCTAGGCTCCAGGACCATAATCCAAAATAATTTTCTTAGGACATTCTAAAGAGTCCTCCTCATTTCTCTCAGCTTTTATTCTAATCCCCAAGAACATCAGAAGAGGAGGAAGAAGAAGCTAGAATTTGACTAATGTATACACTACAGGCTTATTGATTTATTAAAGGAATAGTTACATGATAGCTTTGAATCTTTAGATATGTGTGTTTAAAATGGAGTACCTACAGTAGACAGGAAGCTAGGTAAGGGGCTGCTGGGGACATAAAGGAAAAGGGGAGAGAAGACAGGTTGTAAGGTTGGAGAAAACTAAATGAATAACAGAACAGGAATGGATGAGTAAGGTTAAGGTTGGGAGGGCAAGATAGAGAAGCGGGTATGGGGAGTGATAACTAATGCTAAAGACCTTTGAAAATGATATGTGGAAAGCTGCCATTGTAAAAGCTTCCTAAACATGTACTTATACACGTATAAAAAGGGGTTAAATGGATTTACCCCATAAAATGTGGCAATACCTCCCCCAGACAACATTGGCTATCAAATAAAAGTCCCAGTGTCAGATATTGATTATGTCTTTTTACATTGTTGGTCAGTGGTGTCCTATAGAACACCCCCACCTCCAAACCAACAGTCATTGTCATTGCTCTTGGTTACCATCAAGAACTTGATGGAAAAATACATGAATGAAGACACCACATATTTGACTCATAGGACACTGAGAAATTAAGCTGGTACTGACTTGGAAGCTTTACTTCTACTGGCTAGCTTTCATAGTGCTGTGGGGATTTATGTATCCTATCAAGAGGGAAAAATCATCCTCAGTATTACCTAGCTCTGATCCCTGTGAGCTACAATGGTACAAAAGTACAGGTACAATAGCAACAGAAATGCTATGGGAGTAACCAACCATTTTCTGACTGAATTTAAAGCCCACTCCACAAGATGGAGCCTATGCCTGGGATTGTTAAGTGAGCCAAAAACCACTGACTGTCTCGGAGATAGGCCTTAGAGGAGAACCATCCTATTAAATGGGCAAAGTAATAAACTGAACCCAAGTTCTTATCCTTACACTCACAGATCAGTGCATCTCTTAGCCTTCATCAGAGAAGCTTCTTGTTTCTCTCCCCATGTCTCTTTCTCTCTGTCTCTTTCTTGTAGTAGATATGGTTAGTATAGAAACAACTAGTCAACATATAGAGAATAAGAGACTGTAGAGTGCTCAGCACTAAATGTGTCACCCATGTTACACCCTCTTCCATGAAGACATAGAAGTCCTTATAGAAGAGATGGCAAGACGGTTGTACACATCTGAGGCAGGAGATCAATCACAACAGCACACTTGCACACACAAACTTACAATGGTTGGCACTGCATGCATACGACTTGTACATGATCAAGTCAACCAAAATCTTAGCATAGTTGGGGAAGGGGTTAATGAAGTCCCCACCCCTAGATGAGGAGCTGTTGAAAACTGGTGGCTACAAGGAAAGGGAAAGTTACTTTGCTTCAGGGATGTGTGCTCTGAGTGGCTCCCCATGCTCCAGCAGATGGTTCTGCATCCACATACATGCAGGCAGTACTAAGTGTCAGTGGTGGATAGGGTAGGAACTATGAGGAGGGAATAAGTTTGAATTGGACCCAAACACATTATATGCATTTACTAATGTTAAATAAAACAGTTAATTAAAAAAGAAATCATCAAAGTATATTTTATTACATTCTTTTGTATTTTCCTAGTTTTTAAGGATCCACCCTTGAGTATAATGAAATAGAAATATTTTTAGAAGAAGGAACCAGTGAAATGGATTTTAGTGATTTTTGTTGTGACTATCACAGGCTTTTTAAAAGTATTTCTCCACAAAGAATCTCCAAGACCTAAGACCATGGCCCAGGTTGCGCTGTCTGTGTACAAGTATGAAGACTGAGATTTGAGTTGAGTGAGAGTTGTTTAACAGAGTCAAAAAAGCTTTAGGCCCAAAGACCACATTATCTGCTGCTTTTTGTACTTTGTCCTAAAGATTAGTACACAGTATATACTAAATGTTAATATATAGGGCTAGAGAGGTGGCACAGTGAAGACACCTGTTGATTTTGCAGAGGTTTAGAGTCTCAACACCCACATGACAGCTCACAACTGTCTGTAACTCCAGTTCCAGGCAGTGCAACATTCTCTTCTGGCTTCCTCAGGAACCAGGCATGTATGTGGCACACATACAAACATGGAGGTAAAATATCCATATGTATAAAATAAACCTAAATTTTGTTCAGTAAGAATAATTATAAAACAACATTAGCATGCAATTATACAAAGAGAAATAACAATAACTTCAGACTCCTGAGGCCTGAACTCAAGACTCCTACTATCATCCCATCTCAGGTCAGATTTTAGAGATTTTTGTTTTGATCTACCTTTAATTAAGTGTGTGAGAATGTGTCTGTGTGGTATGAGCATGTGGCTACAGGTGCCAAGGAAGGCTAGAAGAGGGCATCAGATCCTCTCAAGCTGGAATTACAGGTGATTGTGGGGTGCTTGTCATGAGTACTGTGAACCAAACTTGGGTTCTCTACAAGGGCAGCATGCTCACATGATGACTGAGCCATCTCTCCAGCCCTTACTTCTCACTAACTCTCCTATTGGAATCTGTGATCAATGCTTTATAAACTCTACTTGTATGTATAAAACTAGACACAAATGTACTGTTGTTCTGCCAACTTCTGGTCCTGCTGGCCAGAAATATATTAGCCACCCTTCAAGAGTGAGATAAATTCTACATCCTTTGTGAATGAACCAGGGAAAATATTATTTCCCTCTATCTCCTGCCTCCTTCTCCCTTGCTTCTCTCCCTCTCTTGTTTTTGTCCTTCTTTTTCCCTCCTTCTGTCCTTCTTTCTTCCTCTTTGTCCCCTTTTCCATTCCTTACAAAATCAATTTAAAGCATTTCTCAAATTTGGATAGTTAGTTCAGAATTTTGAGTTTTTTTCTAAATTTAAATTTTTAAAGGACACAAGAAAGGGTTTGAGCACTCCAAGGTCCAAATATCAAAATGAAAAAAACTTGCTTTTTTAATCTAGGACAAACCAGTTACATCAGTTAGCTTCCCTAATACATTTTAAAATATATACTTAGTTGGCAAAATAATACCAATTTTTTAGGATCAAATGAGATAATGAACACATACATACAAACCCTGAAAAATAAAGAAATGTCAAATAGTACTGTCATGAATTTATAAAATTCCAGTGATTTTTTTTGGACTTTTTAATTTAATTTAGAAACAGTCTTATTTTACATACCAATCCCATTTTCCTCTCCCTCTCATCCTCCCATGCCCTCCCAACCCCTGTAGTCACTGTAAAGAAATGAGAGCCCATGATGGGGCATTAACTTCTCAGTTAAGAGATGGCTAGAATGGCAGTTAGAAATGAGAGTGGGACCAGGTTACTACTGAGTTGACAGAGAAGCTATTTAGAGTGGAATATGATTTTAATAACCATAGGACTATGATAGAAATTAATAAAACTTTGTGTGCTTTATCATTTGTGACCCAAAATAGAGAAACCCCAAGGAAGAAGAATTCCTAGATGATTTGTATAGAAAACAAGGTAACATATTGCACTGTTTTGTCAATTTCAGTACAAATTGGAGATGGTGGCACCTAAACAAAATACACCATGATTTGCTAAGGCATTTCTTATTTATTTCTTGCTTGATTGGTTTATTGTATTTATTTGTGTATGCACATGTACACAGGTGGTACAAGTACATAGATGTAAACTAGAGGTTCATGTTGGATCTCTTTCTCAGTTGGTCCCTCTGCCTTTTTTTTTCTGAGACAATTACTGACCCTCCAGTTTTTTAATTTGGCTAACTCATCTAGATGGCAAGCTGTTTTTTTCTACCTCCCCAGTGCAGTGGTTCTAGACATGTCCTAGCTCACTGGCTTTTATTTGGGTGTTAGGAATCTGAACTTAGGTCTTTGTGGTTACACAGCAAGCACTTTATCCCCTAAGCCATGTTTTCAGCCACATTAAAACCTTTCTTGATTAGTAAGTTTGAATTTATGTTTGTGGCTGATAAACTTGCTTAATGTCCAAACTTCTGTAATTGGCAGGAGAATAGTGGTCTTGGGATATGTCAGAGGGTGTCTGGAGTGGACTCAGCTGATTTTTTCTATAGCTCAGCATGGAGCTACTGGGATCTTCAAGTTCAGTTAGGAGAGGCAGAAATGCTAATCAAGAAGAGTCAGTTGACATTCGCTAATGGCTGTTGAGTGGTAGCCAGCTATGATCGGGTTGATGGTAGATAAGCTCTGTGTATTAAATTGTCAGAGGCATTATTACCAGAGTAATGATGAAATTAGAGGCTTATGAAATAAAGAAGTAAAAGAAAGGAGAAAGAAAAGCAGAAAAGGTGAAGAGAAAGGAGACAGAAAAAAAGGCAAAAAAGAAACGGAGGAAGAACAATGCGTGGGAGGGAGGGAGGGAAGGAGAGAGAGAGAGAGAGAGAGAGAGAGAGAGAGAGAGAGAGAGAGAAGAGAGAGACCCATACTATTGGAGAGGTAACACAACTGTTGGTCATGTTGTCATAATTTAGTGTACTAAACACAAAAATAAAATTCCAGGGTAAAAATGACTTATAATCAAATGCAGGCAGAGCACAGCAGTTGATTTTTTTATGAGATCTGCTCAAGCTATAGAGAGTGCTATGAGACATAAAGACAACATGAAATGAAAAGGAGTTGCTTGCTAGCCATGTTCTTTTCTGCAAAACCGAGTAATAAGAAGAATTAGAGATGAATCTTAAGGACTATACAGGGTGTGGTCTGATATGCTCAATTCTGTGTGTGCCTGGTACTGACCACAGAACTTCCTGCAGAGGGCCACAGATGAATAGAATGTCAAAGAAGTGAGGGTGGCAGAGGACTGTCCTTGACTGGAGGAAATTTTATTCTGAGACACATAGAGTAAATAAAAACACGAAAAGAAGGGTTGCTCGAGTTTATCAGTTCTGTTAAATGATTGTTGATTTTCTCTCTAGGGTCTGGTACTAATAATCATACTACTTTCCATCAATGGCTGGGCCACTACAGAATTCCGAGCAGTTCAGCTGCTGACTACTTCAGGAGAATACGACCTGCTCACCAGGGCTCTCACTATAATGACTCACCCATTACATCAGTGTATCTTTCCTGTCGCCATTTCAGCACTGAAACAGAGACCTGGTGGCTATGAGGGTGAGGGGAGATGATGAGGGCATAGAACCAGATCTGCCAAATGGTGATGATCACTCAGGCTAGGTGACAGCAGCTGGCAGGGTTGACTGCACTAGTTTCTCCATGGAGAGTGGAAAATTTTCAGGGGCTAGAATAAAAAAGAAGGCACATGCTTGTATTCTTGTTGTTAACTCACTTAGAGCTCTAGTCATCTCCAAAGCTTTGGGGCATAGCTCTTTGTCTCACCCCTCTCCCAAAGTTGCTTCTACATCGAAGGCTATCTCTTCGTCCCTCCTTCTCCCTCTACACCTTAATACCAGTTACATTTTAATTTCTGATTCGAATTCCTTATGCCTCCACCTTGGCTTCTTTTTATGATGAAAAGTTTCACTGCCTTGATTCTCAATGTTACACTGCTTTTAGTATCAGAGGTGAGACTCTGGGCAGCTGGCTGCTCTATTCTCTACCTTCAGATGGGAGTCAGGCAGCACTGAGGCTAAGGACTCTGTCTCTTACACAGGGCACTCTCTGGGGGGACTCTATAGTTTGTAATGTCGAACAATATGTGCCCTAATAATTGCTTGACTGGATGAAAAGGTCAAGGACAGCTAGAGCTCTCCTCATAGTGATACTTGAAAGTAATTTTATCTCCCCCAGGACTGTGATGTGGAGATGCATGCTGACTAAATGCCCAGGGCTTTGAATGTCTTTACAAAGCTTCCAAGACCAGGATATAGCTTTCAAATTATTTACTCATGTTGTGATAAGTGCTGTATTTCACTTGAGTTCATAAGAGCAGGGTATGACTTGGGCTTTGGATTCTTTTTCTCTGCTACCCCCTCCCTGAGACCCCGATTCTGCCAGATTAGATTTCTCTTTCTTCTGGAGCATTTTCTGGGCCTTTGTTACATGGATGACATTGTATTCTGTAGTTCATTATTTTCTTGCCAGGTCCAGTTGCTTCTCTTCTTAAAATGTAGCATATCCTGGACTCCTGTTCCCTGTCCTGGGAAAGTTTAGCCCTAGTTCTTTTGTCAAAGTCAGTGTCAGGCTCCATGCCTCCTGGCCTTCTTGAATTTTTGATCCCTCCCATACTTTTTCCTGGCTGTTTCTGCTAAGGCCTCTGTCTAGGATTGACTCACAGTCAATCTCTCTGATTGGGATTTTTGGAATCTATACTGAAAGTTTGGGAAAAGAATCTGTGCCCTAGCACAACAAAACCTAATAATCAAACATTAGCCTCATTTCTTATAAAGCCCCAGTACTTTCCTGAATTGCAGCACTCTCTTTGTTCTCCCTCCCTCTCTAGTCTTTATTCTCATCTTAATACCCCTGCTTTTTTCTGCACAGAACTGCATTGCTTTTCTGTCCCTAGTTCTTAGGATAGCCTCAGTCTTTCTGTGTACAGACAAATACTGCATGGCTTCTTACACTTCAACCACTTCTGGGGCAAGTTCTTTTTCAGCTACTTGTTCATATGTATACAATTCTCCTATTTCAATCTCCAGGTAAGTTCCCTTAAGAATTGGGTCAGAGTTCTCTTTATTCTCTGCCATCACAGTAGCATGGGCTATAAATAAATGTAATATAGGAGTTGAACTCACTCATACTTTTTGACTGAATAGATAGGCTAGAAAGAAGTATACATATAAACATGAACTGGGGAAAAGGAAATAGACAAAATAAACATGATCCCATCACCTCTCCTATTCCTCAGTTGTGCCTGGAAATATGGTACCCCTGGAGGCCCTGACTAATAGTGACTGTGGTGTTTGAATGACAGCTGATAGCCAGGGGCCTAATTATTTTTCCTCCCTGCTTCAAAATTCTTCTTGCCTCCTATTTCTCTTGTTGGATTATTTCCCTTTTCCTATTTAATCATTTTATTTTTCTTCTCTTTTATTGTTACTGTTTTGACTAATTCACCGCACAGCTCAGTGAACTAACCCTCCTCTGGGAGATAAATAAGACTCCAGAACCAGATTTTTTTGTTGGTGACATTCCACCAAGTTTGGAGATAGTGTAGAACAAAAGTTCAAGCACAATAAAAGAACTATGGAAAAACAGAAACCTGAGATATAGTCTGGCAGGCTAGAGCTGGACTAAGTGTATCAGAGATAAATGTGTCTATCTGTCTGTCTGTCTTTCTGCCTGTGTCTGTGTGCTGGTCATTTTAATTGAATTTTAAAAGTCCAGAATTTCTGGCCATGTTTGTGCTGGCCATGTTTATGCTTGCTCGTATTAAAGGTCTCTGAGCTTAGGGAGTGGTCAAAACCCCGGATGAATCCAGACCCATGATGGCACAATTGGAGAGAATGAAAGGAAAAAGCAGCTGGCTGGACTGTGTCTGCAGGGTTTGTTTTGTTTTGTCTCAATCTACCCTGTATCTTGCTGCCATGCTGTGAACCATGCTACTTACGCTTCCTTGCCATGGGACGAAACTTTCCAAAACCATGAACCAAGATAAGTCTTTCCTTGCTGTAAGCTGTGTTTGTCAGGTATTTTTGCCACAACGATGAGGAAAAGTCACCAGTACAGTGGGTTAAAGTCTGGCTATGGAGTGGGAATTCTGAAAGCAAGGTGATGAGGAGACAGTCTGGCAGGGCAGTGTGAGTAGACAGTCTCACTAGGAAATGCCTGGCATTTTGTAGTGCATCCTTTGGTTTCCGTTGCTTTTGTGTGTTTCTTTAATTGTAAGGTAAGCATGTGTTTTTAGTTGAAAGAGTACAAGTTAGAATAGACTGGTCACTGTCAATTTTAGAGGATATAAACTTTTAAAAAGTTTGCTATGATAAAGCTGTATACTAGAAGCTACATGAGGCTTTTTTTCATTTTAACATTTTGCAACAAAATCTTATGCATACTAATTGTTAAGACATCACCAATCTCCAGATACAGTGTGTGTGTGTGTGTGTGTGTGTGTGTGTGTGTGTGTGTAACACACAGACAGACAGACAGACAGAGACAGAGAGACAGAGACAGACACACACAAACACACCACACATAACATATCTAGAATAGAAAGTCCGCATTAATCTCAGCACCCTCCTATTGCAACCAGATTCTCTATGTAAAGCTTCTGCTTTAAGCAACAATGACCATAAGATCCAAAATGTGCCATTTATTTGATAGCAAGAGATGGCATGCCTCCTTTCTCTCGTATGAGCAGCAAAAGGAATGGGCCTTTTGTTCCCATAAAATGGCATCCTCAAAGCTTTCTTTGTTTGTGACCTATGTTTTCAGCCTGTGGATATACTCAGTTTTAAATCAATGGGCAGTCTGTGTATAGGAAAATCTAGTGTGTCTTCCACAATACTGCTTTGTTTGTTGTGATATTGCACGAGGAGGCTTCTATATGGGTAGAATTAAGCTATTTTGTACTTTATTGTCCACAAAGGAAAATATTAGGGTCATGATAAATTGCTTTACAGGTCAGTCAAACCATAGTACCTTAGCACCACTGTATTGATGCCGGATTACAGGATACCACCATAGAAGATAAATAAGTTATCCTTTTAATAGAAACAAAATGCATAGCTCATTTAAGGAGGCAGAAATGTCACTTATTTTTTTCAAACTTGGACCACTTTAATTGAATATTCCTGTGGTTTTGTTTGCTGCCAATTGAAAACTTTAGATATTCCAAATTTCTAACTGAATTTTGAAGTGTAACTACAGACCAAGAAAGAGAAGAATTTAAAAACTAGCTAATTAAAAAGTTAAGAAACATGTAGACTTACATCAAGAAGTGAACTTGTTCTTGCAAACTGTTAGGCAGGCTCCATGGTTAATGGGAAACCAAGCCATATAATGGGACTAAGGTGAAGAAATGGACACACCAACAAAGGAACCCAAGACTAAGGATGGCATCAATAGAGTTCTCAGGCATTTCTCCTTTTTGTCCCCTTGTGATTCATTAATGCTTTATCAGGCAGCTTTGGGCTTTTTTTACTTTTTGTATTTTACTCTGGATAAAATAGCTTCATTTTCTCCCTATTTTCCATAGAGAGTAAAAATGGGCTGTGTCCTGGGTTTGCTCAACACTAAGGTGCTTGGGGCTAGGGGCTTGTACTTTGTGATGAGTACTGAACTGAAACTCATTCATGTATATCATGTTCACTTTTACTTGCTGTTGTTCCATCGAGATAGATCTGACTGGCAGTTTGAGTGTGATTGACATAGACTGGGAATTATTGGGAAGAAAATGGATTCATGTCAAGCTAAGCCTGTTCAGGTGGACTCTTATGTGAAGACTGAGGAAATAGTCAAATGACTACTAAACATCTTTCTCAAGTCCTCTGCGCAATCTAAACACTTATGATGAACTGTGAAACAAGAAGAAACAGCCATAAAATGAACCTTTGCAATTCCTTCAGAGACAACCAAATTAACACTCTGTCACAGACCCATTTATTTTGTCCCCCCCCCCAGGTAAAATCACAAAGTCAACATGGGTAGAGGGAATAGTGAAGAAAAAAAAAACCAATTTGTTCCTCATTAAAGGTTCAAAAAGCCCAAGATAAACCCGCCTAAAATTGATCTGATAAGAAGAAAGTAGAGACTGTTGTGTTTCCCTTGATAATGTTCATGGGCTAGTATTTATCCTGTGCTTTGAGGAACCATTAATCTCTGCCTTGTGAAAGTACACACATATCATTTCTGGGGTGTTTACCCTTTTTGTGTTTGTTGTCTCTTGGGTGTTGATGACTCAGTTGTTATGAATACTCAGCTGCATTTCATGTTCTTGAGTCTCTGTTGCTGAGAAAATGCCACCGAAGTTCATTTAAAATCAGTCTTTCTCTTTCCACAACACAGTGATAAGTTCTTAAAGCATAACGAAGTTAAATTCGTTTCACCTTCCTCCACTCGAATTCTTATCCATTCCAATTTTCTCTTCCTTGCAGTGTGTTGTTCCCTGCTATTTTTCTCCATTGTAAATTGACATCAGGAATGGCCACAGAGGAAACAGCTAAGTGTTACAAACATCTTTCCAATGATCTCAAAGCTCCTCTTCAAGCTTAATAATATTAATGTCCTTCAATGAGTCTCCACTGGCTTCTGTCCTTGGGAAGTTCCTATAAGTTGTTCTAAATATGCAGCTAAGTCTTCACAATCAGCCCAGTGTCATCAGATCAGACCTTCATTCCTCCCTTTTCTTCTTTGTCCCTCTTTTCTTTCTCTGAGTCCCTCTTGCAACCCAATTCTGGTCTGACAAGAAAGGATTGTGCAAAAATGACCGAGGTCCTGAACAAAGCCTGCCGTTGCACGTAATTGTTGAAATATCAAGGGTATTGCGTCCTCCCTTACTTAAGGGCTCATTTGTGGTTTTCCTGCTTTTGAGGGATGTTTATGACTGACAGTCTTTTCTTTACGGCTCTATCCTTCAAGCTCTGGCTGATACCTCAGGGAATGGCCGCTTGAGTGACTGATAAAATGTCAAGATGCTATTATTTCCAAGAGAGTGTTTGGGAGCAATAAGATCTGTTTCAATTTATCTCATTCACCTGAATTTAAGCCTTCAGGTTTAACTTTGTTAGCAGCTACAATACAATTGTCTCCAGTTTGGGGAGAACAGTCATTGTGGAATGCAGAGAGTGTGGTAATGGTGAGCATGCCATGGCCTTGCGTTATACTTCACTGTGCACACTGGTACAATATTTTGGACTTAATTAATACTCTCCAGGAACCCTGGTATCTTTGTAGCAATAACTGTATTTTAGATCATGTGAAATACTGCAAAAAATGAATTCATAAGGCAGATGGCAAAGCCTGTTGTTTGAAGAACAAGAAAACAGGAAGATTTACAATGAGCTCAGATCTCTTTCAACTGGAATCCTGCCACTGTGAATGCTCTGTTATTTCACTGGAGGGCAACAATCTGGGAGGGTCATTAGTGTCCTCATAAAAACTGAGATTAAAAAGAAGTCAAATGAAATGAATAGGCAAAGATTTCTCTGCTCTATGCAAGTGGAGTTACTTAAAAAACAAGGTTTCCAATCCCTTTTTTCTTGATAAAGCATTCTGTAGTTATTTGGTTTGCAACGTTGAATTTACTAATGTAACATTTTTTAGTGCAATGAGAAAGAATTTGTCAAATCTTTAAGTATGCAGTATACAAAGAAACCAGAAGACACCTGACACTCCACACAGGTCAGCATCAGAAGAAAATGCAATGTGGTAGCCATTTGTTGGAGCGGGAGGTTGATAGACTACTTTTAGCACCAGTACTCTGTTGCTGCTTTGGTATCTCCAATTTTGGCTTTGCCATGGTACTATGTAAAACTGAATATTATTCATATAAGCATTAATATGATAAGGCACAAATTGTTCAAATTATTGTCAAGTTTTCTGAGACAGTCTAGGAATGACAGATCTTGCCTGCTGGACCTAGGTTTTGAGGATCTGAAAGGATGAGGCAGACTTCAGTCACTTCCAGTGTTTTTTTATACATGAATATAACAAAGAAAGCAATGATCCAAGGACAGTTGTTTGTGTTCAGATAAATATAATCCAAAAACATGTAAATAAATGTCAGTAAGCACATACTAAGTATGAAGGAAGCATCCATTTCCCAGAACTTTCTCAGAACACACCAATTTAAACACAATTGTCTGCCATGTACAATAGATTAGATCTGGGAAGGCACAAAAGCAAGATAGAAGACATATCCAGATTCAGGTACACTGAGAATGGCACTCAGCATGTCTTTTCACCAGATTGGGTTCTATAGCTGTGTTCTACAGCAAGAATAAACATGTCTTATAAATTGAATGCAAATATTTGTCACAAGAGTCACGAAATCATGTCCAAGAACAATCCATGGAACAAATGCATCCAAAATAAAAGGCTCTCTGCCTTTTTCCTGGAGCCTCTCTCACAGTTCCCCAAGGCATTGTTCACCATGAATCATTCTTTTGACCAAGTTCTGACACTATTGATCACCTATTCTCTGTATAACTATTCAAGGAAATGAGTTAAATACAATTAAAAATTATGGTAGGAGACTTGTAGCATCAAAGGATATTATTTCTCGATAGACTCTTGAGTCCCATATATGTGTGCTTGATATATAGACTTAATTGCATATAATCATGATAACTTTTTAAAAACAAAAAACAAAGTTCTGAGTTGTTTTTATGAAAAAGAATTGAGTGAAGTAACTGTCTTAGGCTTTACACATTAATTAACGAATTTAAAATTCTTGACCTATTTTATTTGTATCAATACCATCACAAAGACAAAAGATAATTACTATGCATATGTTGCTGAGCTGACTATTGTTGGTGTTCAAATAAGGAAAGTCTGAGGCCATGTACTGGCTTGTAGCCCCATGGACTGCTGTCAGTTCAGAAATGACCATCTCAGCTCATATACCTTCCAGATTTAAATGTGCCAGTCTCTGAGACCAAGTGTTTTTACAAGAATGTGAAACAAGAAGCATCAAGAATTTTGTATAAGACCAGTGGAAATCTCCTAGGCAACCACTGTTTTCATCCACAAATCCTCCCCTTCTCTGAACTATTCTACTTCTTTCTAATGCCTCCTTTTAATGACAAAGCACTTTGAGATGGTGCTTTTGGAAGGTTAGGAATTCAAATGTCAATTCTCTGGACATTGTAGATCATGTCTGTTTGTCAATAAACACTTGACAATATCAGTTAGTATATGTGCCGTGATATTGACTTGATGGCCAAGCAAGGCTAAGTATAGGCACATGGCTCCCAGAGTTTCAAGTATCCTTTCCAGTTGATCCACTGAGTACCATATATGTGCATTTCTATGTTGCCATGACATCAACACCACTGGGAATTATTACTTCAGTTCTATGAAGCAAGAGTGTTGAGAGATTTGATTCTGAAAGTCCACTTCATCTCTGTACCTCTCTGACTATATATCAGGCTACAGTTGGAATACAAGACTCATTGTTCTTTCAGCCACAGTTCCCTCAGCCACAGAAGCTCACTAAAATAGAATTAAAAACACAGAGAATGTAATAGAGCATATTTCATGTACAGAAAACATGCTTCCTGATTTTTATTAGACTTTGCACAAGAGACAATTCCTGTTTTGTGGTAGAGGAGAGACTATGAAATTAGGACATGATATATTAATTTAAAATATTGCCATAGTTACAGACCTGTGATCTATTCAGTTCTCAGCTTTCTCTCTCTGATTTGCTGTCTTTGGTTATTAGCAGTGATTACTTTAGGTGAGTTCCCAGATTCTATGCCCAGAAGATCTTGCATGAGGGGAAACATAGGTATTACCTAATTTTCTTATTCACCAAGATGTTTTGTGGAGAGAAAGAAAGACAACAGATCTGACTGGTGATAGCATGCTCAATAATAATATTCTCTAGGGCATCAAATGTAACTACTAGCTAATAATAATACAGTAATCTTCTAGATTTAAGAGAGTGGTAGCAGAGGAAACATTTTTATTTTCATTTTGATTTACTTGCCCTGTAGAAGTCCTTGTCATGTTTGCAATTGTCTCTCATCTTCAAAATCCTATTTATTCTCTAAGGAGAGAAGCTAGTCTTCATAGATTTCATAGACAAAACAAAATGATAAAAATTTCACTATGTAAACTTTCATTTTAATGTGCAATTACCTCTGGAGTCCTCCTCTGCTGACTGGAATGAAGTTGTAATTCATTCCTTTATGTGAACATCACTCACTTGCTCCATGCTCCTTCAAGTACCTTTTCTAGGTTAAATGAGATATTGCATATAAAAGGCATTTGTACACCAACTGTCTCCATCAGTGAGCTAGTATCACATAGACTTTACATTATAGTTTAATTCTAATGTATGCAATATATAATAAGTACAGCAAAATTGATTTGCTCAGCATTTTCCCCACTCCCCATTTTTTTAACCATCTCTCTTTTTGAAACATTACCTTGTATTTAATCCATATCTCCTTGTTGGAACCTAAGGCAGATAAACTGTAAGTTCTTCTGTAACCTATCTGGTCAAGTGTGTTTTGATATGTTCTGTGGAAGGGCAAAGGACACAGAGTCCTTTATTTACCATATCCTTCTTATCCTCAAAAAGATTACAGCTTAGGGCTGGAGAGATGGCTCAGAGGTTAAGAGCACTGGTAGCTCTTCCAGAGGTCCTGAGTTCAATTCCCAGTTACCATAGAGTGGCTCACAACCATGCATAATGAGATCTGGTGCCCTCTTCTGGCCTGCAGGGACACATGCAGACAGAACACTGTATACATAATAAATAAATAAATCTTAAAAAAAAAGATTATGGCTACATTGAAGAAATAAGGCCAGCACATAGGAAACTTTCACTGAAAAATTTAAACAGTCACAAATCAGTTCTAGGCACTTAGTATCATGGGAACTTGAGAAGAGAAACAACATACTCGATGTGTGTGGTGCTGAGCTGGGTCCTGACTGAGGAAGAGGACTCACATGTACAGATGGGAGACATCTGTGTTAATATTCCTTTCACAATCCTTTGCTCACTGGTAAGTAGACTAACCAGTCTCTAGTGAGCACCAAACTCAACATCACACAGATGGGCCTGGTTGGTATAACTCAGTGTGCCACAAAACAGAAAGACATAAATGAGGGGGTGAGAATAATCAGAATGTATTATTCCCATGTATGAAATTGCCAAAGAACAATTTAATTAATTAAATTTAAGATTTAATTAATTCAAATGTAAAAATATAAATAAAGAATTAATTAAAGAAAGACACAACTCAGACATTGGGAAAAAAAACATTCCTTCACAAATGTCATGACAAAATGGGATACTTTAAGCAGTTTTTGCACAGCAAAGAAAACAGTGGATAGAGGTAAAGACAGTCTACAGAATGGAAGAAAATATTTGCAAATTGAATTCTTAAAAATGGGCATTATTTAAAATGCATAACTCATACATAGAATTAAGAGAAAACAAACAAACAAAAACAAAACAACCCAATTAATGATGTGCAGAGGTCCTGCATGGACATTTCTCAGAGGACCCAGGAAGTAGGAATGAGAGAAGATTTTCAAAACATTGACAATATGGTAAAAACAAACAAAACCAGGGAGATCAGAAAGTGACACCCATTGGACTGTTTGCTCTCAAAATGATGAACAATAACAAGTTTTGGTAAGGAGCAGTGTTTGTTGGATGTGTATAGAATGTTAGTACAGTCATGAAAACTATGGTTTTTCTTTAAAAATTGGGAAAAGAACTATTAAATGATCTAGCCACCCCACTACTGCGTTTGATTCCAACTGAAATGACTTCAGTGTGTCAAAGAGATATGTTCATTGCAGAATTGTTCACATTAGCAAAGATACAATTAGCCTAAATGTTTGTCAACAAATGAGTGGATAAAGAAGATGTGACTACTCACAACAGTACTATTCAATTATTATAAACAAATCTTATTATTTACAACACAGGTGAACCTAGATGACATTGTAGTAAGTGGAATAAGACAAATGAAAAGTTGTGGTGGTTTGAAAGAAAATGGACCCCACAGGGAGTAGAAATAATTGGGAGGTGCCTTTGTTGGAGCAGGTGTGGTCTTTTTGCAGGAAGTGTGTCACTGTGGAGGTGGGCTTTGAGGTCTTGTATAAGGCCAAGCCACACCCAGTTAGACAAACCACTTCCCGTTGCCTTCTGTTAAGATGTAGCCAGCATCATGTCTGCCTGCATGCTTCTGTGTCCCACCATGATGAAAATGGACTGAACCTCTGAAAATGTAAGCCACCCCAATTAAATATTTTTCCTTTAAAAGCATTACAGTGGTCATGGTGGCTCTTCACAGCAATAGAAACCCTAACTAAGACAAAAGGTAAGTGTCCATTACCTTACTCTCGTAGTGGGTTTACAATAGTTGAATTGATGAGCAGACACAAATGAGTATTGATAAGTTATGATGGTTGGGAGAGGCAGTGGGGTGATACTAGAAAAAGATACAAATTTTCAACTTGAGAATGTGTCCAAGAGATCTATTGTACAGAATAGTGGCTATAATTAATAGTGGAGCATTATATTTTCAGAAATCACTAAGAATCAATCTTTTTTTTTTAATTCCCCACTCTTGTTACCCTCACTCCACAAAGAAAGTGAGTTCCACAAAGCTGAGTAAAGACATATGACCACTCCTCCAGAGGTGGGCAAGGAAGCCCCAGATTCACTATCCCCAACACAGATGATAGAACTGAAAACTAAGCAAATATTTTAAATACGGATTTGTCTTATGTGTATGAGTGTTTTGCCTGCATGGATGGATATGTGCCTGGAACCCATGGAATTCAGAAGATGAAGTCAGGTGCCCTGGAACTGAAGTTGCTGACCTTTGTGAGTTGTCATATGGATGCTGGAAATCAAGCCTGCATTCCCTGGAGGAGCAACCAGTGCTCCCCCGCACCTTTCCCCGAGTCCTAACTTCTTACTCTGTCACCATAAATTTAGTTTTGGAATACAGCCCAGAGCCTGAGCATTGTTTCAAGCTGCTTCTCTCCCCATCTGGGACCCAGTCCACCTCATCCCTCTCATTGTTGAAGGCAGTGATTACAGCCCTTCTGATGGCCTTCATCCTTACCACAGTAGCCCTGTCTCACACAGTTGCTCAGTAGCTTCACTGCTGAAGGAGGCTCATGATCTCTTTCAATAAAGTGGGTGTCATGGCCAGTTCTCCTGTTGATGGGATTTCCTCTCCAAAATTGGGATGGGCAAATTTCTGTGGGTTACCCCTTCAAAGAGGCGAGATGGGTTCTGGAGGAACTATCTGAAGATCTGGTGGCTAAAAGAATCTTCCTATTCTTTACACCACCCCTGGTGATATTTGTGGTGATATATTGTTTATGATCTAATAAAGCCACTGAAGACCAGAATGCAAAGCTAGTCACAGCCATGGAAGCTGGGCAGTGGTGACATACACCTTTAATCCCAGGTGTCAGAAGACAGAGGAAGATGGATCTCTGTGAGTTCAAGACCACTCAGGGCTACATAAGAGTGAATCAGTCTAAAAGGAAAACAGAGCTCAGGCCTTTAATACCAGCACTAGAGAGATGTATAGGACAGGAGCTCAGTGTCTCATGCTGTCTTCTGGTATTCAGTCTCCAGCCAAGCTGAGGATTTGTGGAGCTAGGATCACCTTTTCAGTCTGAGGTAGACATAAGAGCTAGTTGCAGTCTGCTTTGATTTTCTGATCTTCAACTTTAACCCCAAATATCTGTCTCTGGGTTTTTATTATTTGTGCTACAAATAGATATTTTATTTTTTGAGGCTATTGTGAATAGAAGTGTGTCCATGATCATCTTTTATGTATGCTTCTTGTACCCAGATCTATTCTTTGATCCCAAGAATTAGCAAGTACCCTACAGTGGACACTCCACTGGAACATCCTAGAAACACATCAAATTCAACACACCCAAACTGTAACTTATACTCCACAAATATGTGGCTTTCACATATTTTCCCCCACAAATGGTAAAACCATCTACCCAGTTACCTGAAGTAGAAAACTTGAGAAGCTATCCTGATTCTTTGTTCATGCTTTCCATTTCCCTCTCACCCAAGCAGAGACCAGGCCCTTTGTGATGGCTATTCTTGGTTGTTAACTTGAGTACATCTGGAATAAATGAAGATTCAAAAATGGAGGGCACACCATTGAAGGAGGTGAGAAGACACACACCTTTAACCCAGATCTTGGAATCTTGAGGCAGGGAAACACACCTTTAATTTGGCCACATCGCCTGCCAGAAGCCTATATAAGGACATGGAAGAAGGAAGCACTTTGTTCTTTGCCTGCTTGTTCTCACCTTGCTAGCAAGTCTATTCCTTTATTGGAATGAGAGCCTACTTCTTTGGGACTCCAGAATACACTGTAGAGCAGCTGAGAAATCCAGTCTCATGGACTCAGCAACTTGTGGGTTCTTGGACTTCCCATTCATAGGCAGCCGTTGTTGGATTAGTCAGACCATAGCCTGTAAGCCATTCTAATAAATCTTTTTATCTCTCTCTTCTTGAATAAGACCTAATTTGCCCAAGAATAAGAGATAGAGGGAGGAAGGGAGGGAGGGAGAGGGGAAAGGAAGGAAGGAGGGAGAGTCATTCTGTAAGTTCTGCTACTTTAGAGAACCCTGAATAATATACTCTCTTTCCTTTTCTTCAGATCCTCAAGGCCATTCAGCATTTGCTCTTTCAAGGCAAGGACATAATACAAGACATCATCTTCTTTATTTGTAGTGTGTTACTATTTAACCTCTCACCTTGAAGAGCATAATGTAATCAAAACTTAATGACCGCTATTACTTTTTTTCACGTATCTATGTCCATCAGTCTAAATGTGTTCAGTTTCTGTGTGGTCACTTAGCTTTGATCTTCATACTTGCTTTGATCTCCTTGACAATGTGGCTTTTCATAGCCAAGCATTAGAAATGCAATCCATGGTCTACAACCAAGAACATCACAATTAATTTTTTTCTTTTTTGCTACCAGTTCTCTTTAATTTTGCTAATGAGATTGACATCCATCTATTTTAATTCCTACAGGGTATTAATCAATGAGGATTCAGAAGTACTGAGACATGAAAATTCATTCTCTGATGATGGACAAGGCACTTAACTCAGAGTTCCAAGTTCAGTTTACCCATTAGTACAGGAAGATTTTATAGTAGCTACCTCAAAGGACTATCAGGGAGACTAATTAATCCAGATCAAGCACTTATGTAAATGCTTAACACAGGACAAACTTTGTTGGCTTTTTCAACTTTTATTTCATTTGCTGCATCTCTGTTTTGTTCACTTTCCCCAAACCCATGGCCCCATAATCATGCTTAAAGTATCATTCTTCTGATACTGGGAACATCCACTCTGGCATGCCTTCTCTCCTTTCAGGCCAGCCTCACAATTGTACCCCAAATGTTGGCTTCAGGATTTTTATTATAGAAATGAAGGAGAGAGTTCAGGTATGGAAAAGATCACAATAGTTAGGTAAGTGCAGGCCAAGGATATAACTAATGGTAGAGTGTTTGTTTATGCTCAGCAATTTTGAGGTCCTGGGTACACCATCTCCAAGAGAGATGGGGGCATGAAACAGGGATAGGAAAAAGAAGAGGAAGGATGAGGAGAGGAGAGAAGAGGAGAAGAGAGGAGAGGGAAAAGGAGAATCATGAAAAGACCAGAGTTGAGAAATTCAGAAACTAAAAACTGCATTTAAGGCTCTTTTTATCTTTTGGGAAAGATTTTCTTCTCTTTGTAGGACAAGGATCACCTTCATGTCCCTGCATGAACCATAATTCTAAACAATAAGAAAGCATGGGGTCAAATTGTGGCTCCATCTTGTCATTTAGAGCCTACAGTCCTCAGTATTAATAGGATTCTCTTAAGTGCCCTATAGAAACTTCATCTAGGGAGACCATGATCTCCATCTTCCTTGTAGAGTTCTTTTTATTTTTCATTTCATCATAAATAGCCTTAATAACCATATATAACCATCATAAATCATAACCTTACCAATATTACTAACATAATGCAGCACAACTCATTTTAAATTTGTTTTTATGCTTCACCTCCAAACTATAGCTACAAGTCCATGAGTTCTGAGGAGGGCAGCATGACTCATTAGTCTTCAGAATCCCAGAGCCCAGCTTGCAGCCTATCTCACAGAAAATGGTTCAATAAATGTGTATTGAATTAGTAAACATATGTTCTAACTGGATCAAAGCACAGATAATTGAAACTTGTAAAAGTGCAGGGGAATGTTTCCAATGATGCTAAACAAAACAAAACAAAACAAAAAACCTAGATTAGATGATTTTGATGACAGAACACTTTTAGTTGCACCTGGAAACACAGCTAACTAAAAGTGGCTTCATTTTAAATGATGCATTATATTGATTGTTTTAAAGAAGTTCGTAGGTAGACAGCTCATGGGCCAAGGGATATATGCCAATGGTCAGCTTGAAATGAAAAGATCATCTCTCTCTCTCTCTCTCTCTCTCTCTCTCTCTCTCTGTGTGTGTGTGTGTGTGTGTGTGTGTGTGTGTGTGTGTGTGTGTGTGTGTGTGTGTTACTGTTAATTGAACCCAAGGCCTTCTCCATATGAAAATGCTTAGTAAAATGTCCTACTTCTGAGTTACATGCACAGCAAAGTATTGCTTTTCTCACCTGTGTGTTATAGTCTACTGATTGGCTTTCATACTCCTAAACTCCATGAAACTCCCTCCTCACACTACTTGTCTATGATCTTCCTGTCTTCTTGCCAGTGTTGATGCATTGTACCTTATACTAATCTCCATCTGCCACCACGAATTCAAATCATCCTGCTTGACATTCTCTGCTTGGGCATCATGCAAATCATAATTGATTCATCCCAAATACAGGAGAACTCCTGGAACACATTGGTGTCCTTTGATGGAATGAAGATGTGAGGGATTGAGAAGTGTACACACTTGGACACCCAGCAAATTAACTCAAGCCCCCCAATTACTTCTTTTTTTCTCTGTGGAGGCAATGCATGTATCTAATATGAATACACCTGTAGTATGTTCTTCAGAGGCCTACTCTTCTGCAGTCAATATTTCCAGAGTTCTATCAGGATTGCATTTCAGTCCTGTTGATTTAACCCAGAAATATATTTATGACAGACCTGTGGACAGCATTCATCACTGTATTTCAAATCCCAAGTCAAAGATATCAAGGGTAGATGTCATCACTGTTTGGGTAGTGGTGAACCATACATATGGCTTATTTCCATCATAAATTAGCATTTTTTAAACATGCATAAACTTCTAGGGGAAGCCAAGGAATACTTTAAATGCCTTTCAAATAAAGATGTTAGTGTTCCAGAATAAAGCCTGCATTGGTTTCCACATCTGAGAGTCTCATACAGGAATGTTCCTTTTAATCTAGGTTTTTGTTTATACCAGTCAATGGTGCAAAAATTGAATATAAGTGCCATCAAGAATTCCCCCTTCTCTTGGCACATATTTAGTAGACGACAGGTCTCTTAGTCCCACATCTCTGATTCCCTGACAGACTCAGTAGGGAAGATATGTGAGACTTTTCATTTAAAAAATGTGAGGTTAGTGTAGATGCTCTGTCCATGAGCAGAAAAGTGATTCATGGCTCCTGCCAGAATTTAGTTTTGTATAATCTTTACCAACTAAAATCAATATGGATGTGAAGCTTCCACATGGAAAAAGTTTCCCTAACCACATTACTATAGGAATCTCACACAATTAGCTATTTTCTAGCCCATCATGACAACCACAAATAACTGATGGTGAAGACTCACAAAACGTGTGGTTTATCTAATCTTAAAGATGATTGAACTTGAGATAGGCATAGTGGTGTCCACTAGTAATCTCAGCACTTGGGAGGTGAAGGCTGGAAGACTTTAGTTCAAGTCCAGCCTGGGCTACAGAGGAGACTCTGTCTCAATACTAACACAAATTAATGAAGTTGCATGAAGTAAGGAGAGAGATTGTATGCCATAATTTGCCAGTACTCATATGGGCTGACCTTCACATATAGAGTTAAGCAACTGTCACATTAAATGTATCATGGAACAATTAACTGGTGATTACATACATCATAGGCAACTAATTAATTGTTTAGTAACTGACTATCTTTCGAGGGATTTAAAGTAGAATTGAGATGTACACCAAGTAAAATACATCCCATTTCCTATAGATGATGCCACAATCTATCTTGAAGCTTTTGAAAGCATTACAACAGGAAAGAAGCCAGCAGTGGGTTTCTGAAAACATTGCCAGCAATGACTGCCTGCAAGCTAATTCCTGGGCCAGCCACACTGGAGAACCAGGATTCTCCTGCTACTGAGAACAGATATTTCCTGGATAAACAATTTTAGGTAATTGAAAATACCAAGACATGTATCAGCACCATGTATTCATTGGTTTTTAGATCCTACTTTTTAGAAAATCTCTCCATGTAGCCATCACCATATCACCAAAATTCAACAGGTAATGACATCTTTTTGTGGCTCTTACTTTGGGTATATAAGAGACCAAGAAAAGAGTGAGTGATGTTTGTCCATCATTCATCAGGGCAGGTTGCTGTACCATTTCTAGACAAGAGGTGAACATAGGAAGAAAGAAATATTTCTTTTAAAAATATACTGTAAATTAAGTGGCAGATGGGGTGTTACTTACAGTCTTCTGGCTTTTTGCAAAATTTCATGCAATTTCTTGGACCTAGAGTCTGCTCCTATCTAAGTATTCTGAAATAGATATAATTATTCACAAATGTTGACATGAGGAGAAAAAAAAACTGTTCACTAAAATGGCAATTGCCTCTAAATTTAAATAGTCTGACTGTGCCATCAGCCAAATCACTACAGTTTCATAAATTTCTAGCCTCTTTGCCAGTTCATTAGTGTCTCCTGCAGCATCCGTTACTTCAAGTGATCTTTGGAGAAGCATTCAAATACAGCTATCTCAGCAGTTCAGTAAACTGGTGCCACCACCCCACAAAGCCTGCTACTTCTGAAAGTCTCTGCAAATATGGCAGAAGATATGCTTGCTGTGGAATTTTGCCCAGCTTCCATTTTGTCTCAAAACACCAACTTCTCTTTCCTGTCTAGGCTTATAAGAATTCCTCATATCTCTTTTGTGTGTGTGTGTGTGTGTGTGTGTGTGTGTGTGTGTGTGTGTGTGTGTGTGTGTTTTTCACTGACATAAAATACATGCATCAGACTCTTTATTCATTAAGTATTTTTTCTTTGAAAGTATTTGTTAAGTGTCTCCTAAATGCTAAGTATGAATGAGTGTTAGATGGTAGACAGCCTCAGTGGGAAGGGTGGCCATGAGCAACAGACAAACTCAAGATAGCAGTAAGGAGAGCAAGGAAAGAGATACCTTAATAGAATGAGCCATTATGGGCCTAACGAGAAACCTGGCACTTGGGAAAATTTCAATAAATCGACAAGGATGACCCCAACTAAGAATCTAAGCAATAGTAGAAAGGCTACCTTAAATGCCCTTCCCTTATAATGAGATTGACTACCTTAAATGCCATCATAGACCCTTTACCCAGTAGCTGATGGAAGCAAAAGCAGAGATTCACAGTTAAACACTGAGCTGAACTCCTAGAATCCAATTTCAGAGAGGGAGGAGTGGTGGGCAAATGAGTCAAGATCATGCTGGGGAAACCCACAGAAATAGAAGACCTGAGCAAGTGGGAGCTCATGGATTCCAGACTGACAGCTGGGAAACCAGCATAAAACTGAACTAGGCCTCCTGAACATGGGTGCCAGTTGGGGGTCCTGGATAGTCTATGGGGCCACTGGAAATGGAACCAGTATTTATCCCTACTGCACTCACTAATGGGCTTCTGGAGCCCATTCCCTATGGAGGGATACTCTCTCAGCCTATATATAAGGGGAGGTCCTAGGTCCCTGCCCTAAATGTTGTGACAGATGTTGATGATCCCCCATGGGAAGTCATACCCTCCCTGAGGAGTGGATAGGGGTGAGATGGAGGGATGATGGGGGCAATGGGAGTTGGGGAGGGAGAGGGAACTGGTATTGGTATGTAAAATAAGATTGTTTTTAATTTAAATAAAATTAATTTATAAAAAGATAGCAGTCCAGTGAATAAGTGAACAGAGGTTTCCCACACTGTGGAGAGTGACAACAGGGAGGTATGGAACCAGGAAAGCATCAGAAAGAGAGACCAAAAGGACCTGTGTGCAAGCAAGTTTCTCAGGATTTGAAAGTATCAACTGGGAAGGTACCTGACTCTGGGGAGGATCACCCAGGAATAAGACAGCAGCTGAAGAGGTGACAAGCCTGGAGTGGAGAGTCCAGAGTGCAAAGCATGAGATGGAGAACCCAGAGTTCAAAGACTGGATTGGAGACTCCAAAGTGCAAAGCCTGGGATGGAGAATCCAGTGTGCAAAAGCGCCTCCTACCCCCTGCTGAAGGGTGAGAACTTGCCAACAGACTCCAAGAGTTGTGATGAGATGAGAATCCCAGAGTCATATCTGTACTATCTTTTGATTCCTGGTACATGAATATGAAGAGGGGGCATTGGAGAAGGCAAGTGTGAGGAATGAGAGTGCTAATTAGTCATGCCTAAAGATGGTCCACCCCAGGGACACCAGCAGCTCTGCAAACATGCTAGAAAGATAATGTTAACTTAATTCAGCGAGTGCTGGTAAGAGGCACAATTAATGGCCCAGAAAGAAAGGAGTATTACTCTATATTCTGATAGAAAATCAAGGCAAAATTTGAAATAGAATTAAGATAAGCCAATTCCTCAATTTCTCCAAGATAGTAAAATTGTATCTCTAACCCACAAGTCTTTGCTCTTTAATAAAACCAGAAAGTGCTATCCATCTTTATATACTTCATAACACATGGTACAGATTCACATGAAAAAGGGTACTAGCAAGTATTTCTTTTTAATCCTTTTCTTTTGTTTGTTTGCAATAACAGAAATCAAAACCAGGACACTAGGCAGATGCTCTAGCACTGAAAAGTCACAAGAAAAGTCCCTGACTTTAATTGATGTTTTATCTATTTTCTAGTAACAACTGCTGAATCACACATACTGCAACCACAGTCCATAATCACATGTATTGTTGCAGTGGTCTTTCAAATACTAGGGTTATGGCATGTAGAAACCCAAATAATGAGTAGAACTCTTGAAGACCTGAAGGAATGGCTTAGCAGTTATATACTCTTCTAGAGGACCCACATAACTGCAGTTCTAGATGATCTAATGACCTCTTCTCACCTTTGAAGGCATCAGGCACACACATGGCACACATACATACAGCACAAGGTCTTGGGTTCAGTTCTCAGCTTCTGGTGGAAAAAAAATGAGGCATATGGTTAGAAAAATTCAGAGAGGTGCACATAAGGTTTTTTTTTTTGTGGGGGCTATTAACGTGGGCCTCAGCCTCTCTCTCAAGAAGGGATGGGGATGGAAGAAGCAAAAGCTGAGACAGAGGGTGAGCCACTCCAGGTGGTGGTTGGTATTCAAATCACTAAGGAAGAAATGGGCCCCCAGCGATGGCTTTTTGTTCTTTACAGTAGTTTTAATCCATGTGAATAAGTTGGTGAGTCACTTACCATTCTTGTCCTCTCTTTCTTTAGCAGCCAAAAGGGACTCACAAAGCAAGGCTGTGCTGGGGAGCTTGAGAGGCATCGTGAACCAGAAGCATTATAAAGGGTTTTGTTCACATAAAGGGAAAGGAGACTATGCTCCAAAATTCTACAGCCAGGATTTCAAAGCATCATTGTTGCCTAACGACAATTCCAGCTTTGCCCTCAGTGGATGTGTAGTTGGAGTTTTGAAACTGAAAAATATCTTTGTTATGATTTTGCCTGGATCAAAGCACACATAAAGCCAGATCAAATGGAAAAAAGAGGAACTATACAGGCAAGGGCCTCAGCATGACAAAGAGCGGCCCTTGGGTTTTTGCTAATTCTCTCCCTAGTTAAAATGTTCTGAAACCTTTGTAAGCAGGGAGCACAAATCCAACAAGTTTATATACATTTCCCAGAGTGAACAATCACTCTGTATTAGAGATCAGAGTTGCTAGAAAGGGTAAGTACTGAGTCTTCTTCACAGAGTAGCCATGCCCAACAGAAGACATATTTGTTAGGAGATAAGAGAAGTTGCTCAGAGTTGGGAAAGTGTGAGGGAGATGAAGGTAATAGGGAGATTTTAAACAAGAACTCACTTGTGTGGAAAATCCAAGGCCTTCACTCATGCCCACAATGAGAACTTTGGGATGGACTTCCATGAGCAAACAAGAGATGCCATATGAGGAACTTTTTAGCTGCTTACATACAAATGAAACCTTTGCATGATATTCAGAAAACCTTTTTAAATGAAGTCAGGTTGGTGTTTCTATTAACATAGAACAGAGGGACATTTTCCTTTTCCCTAAACTGCAACTCTTGATAGTGTCCACAAGTATGGACATTTCCCAGATAACAGGTAAAGCAAGAATCTTAATGAAATGAACCCCAAGCTTTAAAGAGCCAGTCAGGTCTGAGCGTTCTTGATGCCCACCCTAGCATGGTTGGCATCTCATCTCCTCCTATTTTTTCTTCCCCTCCTTTTTCTTCTTTGTGTGTATTTACATATATGTACATACTTGTATGTTCATGTATATACACATGTTTGTTTGTATGTGTCTTCACACTGGTGTGCAGACACTTGGGGTCTATCAATCAACCTGTGTATTCTTTTCAAGTGCCGCCCCCTGTCACCTCTTACTTAGGCTACACTGGATCCATCTGTTTCCACCTCACCCCCAGGGAGCATACCCTAAAGAGCCAACTCTTTAGGTGGGTACTTGTGATTAAATTTAGGCTTTCTTCCTTATGTGGCAAGCACTTTACTTATGAAACAAGTCTTCCAGCCCCTGATACTCATTTTAAGAAATGAGTAAGTATCTAGTTTTCTTGCTTAGGTGGCAATACTCTTTGGCCTCATGTTTCTTGCCTATATATGAGTAACATGCAATAAAGACAAATAGAAAGATAGAAAATTCACTTTCAAGTGATATATGATTTTTTGATCTCCAAAATTAAAAATAAAGAAACAAATTCCCCTAATTTGATTGGTTTTCTTTTTCTCAGTAGAATGATTACATTGTAAAACTCAACTGTTCCATTGAGTTCTGTGATAAGAACTTATGCCATCAGATTGGAATATATATTAAAAAGCAAGAAAGTTCTTGCTATATGATCTGGCCTTTCATTGTTGAGAATCTAATATAATAATAAAGGCTACTTCCCCTCAGGGTATATTATCTCTGTGACTGGGCACTCATTGCAACATGGAAGACAAGCTCCTTAGAGCTATAAGTTTCTCTCTCAGGTGGATGGAGGGAGAAAATGAAAACCACTTACCTGGTCAACATTATTTCATAGGGTTCTGAGGAATAAATCTGGCCTGGCACGACCTTCATTGAAATTTCAGATTTATTTACAGGGGTTTGATCTGATCGCTTTATCTACTGGAGGCTCCATTTCCCTGTGGTGACTCATGAGTAATGTGGTCCATGCAAGCACGTGTAAATAGAGCTAATATTTCAAGAGAGGCCATGCTATATACTCTTCCCCTGAGAATAGATGATGGCTAGCTGCTGGGCTGATATGAAATTTATCTTTGTGAGGGCAAAGAGGAATTGTGTGGCCTATAGGTCAATATTCAGATTTGTGAATCTTAAGAGGAACCACAGGACACTAAAACCACGTGTGATTTTTGTCATGTGCTTCTACCTCTGGACAAAGATTAACAAATGAAAGCAAAACAAAATAATTCACTCGAGTCAAGTTTTAAGTAGTCTACAAAGTCAATATTGATTTCCCTCAAAATATTTGTGTATTTTTCCTGTTGAACTACTAAATCCTGAAGGCTCCAAAGAAGAATGGATTAACAGTGAATAGATATTTAAGCTACCCCCGTCTCTTGCTTCTCTTCTCAGTGTCCTATTCACATCCTCTCACAATCCTTCCTTCACATGTCTTGGAATATACATACTATGGGGGATTCCTCTTCTCTTCTCTTCTCTTCTCTTCTCTTCTCTTCTCTTCTCTTCTCTTCTCTTCTCTTCTCTTCTCTTCTCTTCTCTTCCCTTCTCTTTTCCTTTCTTTTTCCTTTTCTCTCCTTTTCCTTCTTTCCTTTCTTTCTTTCTTTCTTTCTTTGTATTTTTATCTGGGACAGGGTTTCTCTGAGTAGCTCTGATTGTCCTGTAAATCATTTTGTAGACCAGGCTGGCCTTGAATTAATAGATCTGCCTGCTTCTGCCTCCCAAGTGCTGGGATTAAAGATGTGCATCACCATCACCTAGGCTGGGGGATTTCTTATACATACATATATATAGCATCACTTCCCCAAATCTACTTTGACTTTGTAGCCAGAAGTCCTCCCGATTCATTGTTCAAAGCTTTCTTCAGTGTAAGTAAGAGAGGAAGATACCCACTCACTAACACATGTTCAGGAAGAAACAAGAGAAACAAGCTTTTCTTTGTAGCGCGCGTGTGTGTGTGTGTGTGTGTGTGTGTGTGTGTGTGTGTGTGTGTGTGTGTGTGATCCCATGCCTCATGATTTCTGGATTTTATTAGAATCTATAAATGTAATAAAATACCTGGAAAGAATCCAGGTATAAATGGACAACATTAGTAAATATAGATATCAATCCTTTCCCGTGTGTTTGATGTTTCAGCTTGTTGTGTGGGAGAGTGATCTTGACCTCAAGAAGTAAGTCTAACAGTCTAGAAATATGTACTAGAATTCTCCAGTTTGCATACACTTAGCTAGGTGATGTGAAGTGCAATTTCCTCCTGAAAACACGTGGTCATACTGTGCTCCTCAAATTTCTCAGGAAGTCCAAGTCTAGGCTCCTTTCCAGGACTCTCCACAGCTTCTTGTGGCCCTAGCTCCTGTAATCATGCTTCTTTCAGCGTCCAGAAAGACTTTCCCTGGATACCTGTTAACCTCTTTTTTTATGTATTTTTTTACAAGGAAGCCAAATGTAAATACTCATGTCAAATGATAAGCCTTGTGAAGCAGAGAGGCTGTGTGCTGTGTGCAGGCTTTCTACCAGCTGTGCATGCTATTCCCTGTTTCCATAGTACCATTGTCCTTCACTTCCCCTAGAGGTCTCCTCTCTGTCCCCCACATCTATTGAAAATCATGGTCAATGAGTGGGAGCATATTTTTAGAATGGTGATGACTTTCCCTTTTCTTACACGAAACAATGCTGGCTGACTCTCTATACTCCCTGCCCAGATATGAGAGGTACATGTGTCCAGCAAACAGCTATGTACCATGCATATTTGCTGGCTTAGAACATTAGCTAAACCTCTAGGCCTGTTATTTCAGATTTATTAACAGTGACACACCTTATAAAGTCAGTTTGTGATTTAGTTAAAAAGCTTTAAACTGATTAACAGTCAATGCTCTGGGTTAATGTTCAACTTCTCTCTCTCTCTCTCTCTCTCTCTCTCTCTCTCTCTCTCTCCCCACACACACACACACACACACACACACACACACACACACACAGAGGCACATACATGCACACACACATCTTCAAAACATTATGGCAGCTTATATAAGTGGTGTGTGTGTTTGTGTTTGTGTGTGTGTGTGTGTGTGTGTGTGTGTGTGTGTGGTAAGCAGAACACTGAGGCACAGATTCTCCAGAAATAAGACTTTGTGGCAAGGAGCAATAAAGTAAGCAAATTTCACTGTGTCTCTCCTGGCACCTCTTGATCATTAAAGATCCCTCTCTTATTATAATAGCATAAGGAATTATTATTGAAAATGTCTGCTTTTGCTACTTAAAATATACATTGACTCAAAGCAACAACATTAAATATTGAAAGGAAAAGCATTGAATTCCTGAAGGTAAAGGACTCATTAAACATATGTACACGTGTTCAGGTCATTTTACACTGAAAAGTCATATGGTGGGTGATTATTAACATGGCATGAATGACGGTCTTCAGGGAACTTGGAAACATCCTAAGTGCAGACATGAGATCTTCAGTGAGCCTCTGGAAGTCCCTGGTATCTTCACAGTATAGACACTTCTTTTATTTCTACTGACCAGTCACAGGGACCATTATCCTAGCAACCCTCTGAGTTGGGCCACATTGTGTCCTGCTGTTGTTCAGTTACAGTTGGCTACTGTGGCAAGGGTTGGGATGGAGGGTGGTGGGGGTGGAGGTTTGGTGATTATGATACATGGAATCTCTCAACATCCATCTTGGCAGATGAGACTAGAGTATTCCAATCATAAATTTGTTTTCAAGCTAATAAATTTTTGACTTATTGTTAAACATTATTTTAAAATGTAGATTCTAGTTGAAGCTCCCTGAAGGGGTAGCCTAACATGGCAAAGGTACTGAGCAATTGACAGTGATGAAGGGTACTAAGGTATTAGACCTTCAGTAGTCACCATCAATTAACCTGAGACCATGGCTCTGAGATTGATGTTGAATGCCAGTGAAAATTAAAGACTTGAACCCTTGTGGGAGTATGCCAGTGGGAATAAGCTTTGTTGACTCCCCATGGGAAGCCTTACCCTCTCTGAGGAGCAGGTGGGGAAAGTTGGGGGCAGTAGGAAGAAGGGATGGAGTGGGGACAGGGATTGGTATGTAAAATGAGAAAAGATTGTTTCAAAATAAAAAATATTAAAAAGATACCAAAATTGGAAAAAGAGGAATTGCAGGAAAGCAAGTAATTGAGTAAAAGTGAGAGAAATTCCTTCTTTTGTTTCCAACAGGAGCTACTGTCACACTCCTTTGTCTAGCGGTTTTTACCGGAACGCGGCAGAAACTGGAAAAAAAATGGCTGTGGTAACTTCAGCGAAATTTGTTAGTCCTCTAGGCTCTCATGGGTCAAATCAATGGAGGGCCTTCACACTCTATGCATGCTACTCTCAACCCAACAGGGAATGATAATGTGCAGTTCATGTACTTTCTGCCCTGTTAGGGGTAGTGGAAGCCCCTCTCTGTCCATCTTTGACTTTGACTCTAGCTTTGTTAGCTATTGATCTAGATTATATGCTAGGTGTTAGTCACTTGATGGTCACTCCTACCACCCAATCCTGCAGATATTTTAAGTGGTGTTAATTATTCTAAACTCTCTTTCCTCTTACATTTACATGACCATGACAGAGAAGTACTGTTGTCATAACCTAAATATGGCTGTAGTCCTTGTTGGTTACTTCACATTTAGCTCTCTGTCTATGAAATACCAGAGAGCTGGCTAGCTCAAAGCTTCTTATTAGAAACCACACTTACTTACAATTGAGTCTGTTACAGTTAACAGCATTAGAAAGAACAATACTGTTGTACATATATCCTTCAAGGGCAAAGGCTGTCCATTAATTAAAGGACCCTGTTCCTCCTCTATATGTTTAGGCTGGTTAATTTACATCTACCTACAAGAACTCTTATTACCCATCTTGTTCAGTGCTTTAGACTCCGTTGTTTTAACCCTTAATCTTCCTTTTTAATCCTAGCATCTGTTCACACTATAGCGTATGTGAAAAAATACAGTTTTCTTCTGTTTACCTACAGAGAGCTGGCTCCTAAACCCATACCATTGTTCTTTTTTAATCTCTGTCTTCATGCTCATTTTGGTGAGTATACTAATGGTTGTAGGGGAGAGAGACAGGAAAAGAACAAGGAAAAAGTGAGGACAATGGCTAAGGTTAGTGATAATTCTCTGTTGAAAATCCCAGCAAGCAGATTCTCAGTGAAGATACTCCTGGAAGCTAACAGGTTGAGAAAGGCATGTCAACAAGTGAGCAAATGCTCTGTAGTCTGCAACCCAGGATTGAAAGTAGATTGCAAAGAAACAGCCAAATCAGAAAAAGAAAATTATCCAACTCCAGTGTCATTCAAAACTTGAGACCTCGACTCCCAACGACTGTTCTTTGTAGGGAGCGATGTGAAACAGACAGATACCAAGAGACACATAGAGAGAATGTCAGCTTTCCCCCTGGTTTCTTGTTAGCAGCATGCTGATAATGAGATGTTGGATATGTTCAGAGCTTTCCATTATCAAAACAGTTCTGCAAGGTTTCTGGAAGTTTGGGAGTTTGGCAGCTGGTGTGAAAAAAGGGGGACACGGGTATTCAAAACCAGTAGCTTTAATCTTTTCCCTCCAGTTCTCTGAGCCCTGTTCCCCCCACCCTGGGAAAAGGAAAGTCACTGATCTCTGAAAATTCTTAAAGATAATCTAAAGAGAAAGAATTCCTGAGAATTTTGCTGTTTTTTACAGAGTAAAAAATTAGCATGTCAACTTCTTGTTACAAGTCCCATTTTGATCTTTTTTTAATTGCCAGAAAAAAAGTAATGAGCAATTCTAAATTAGTTGAGAGAGAGAGAGAGAGAGAGAGAGAGAGAGAGAGAGAGAGAGAGAGAAGAGAGACCTACAATAATTGAAGGAGCAGGGGGAAGAGTGGGCACATGCACTGTGGATGGCCTGTAGCCTGTCTCAACGAATGTAAGAACTGCTTATCAGTAGAGGGAGCCATCCTTTGAACAGTTCTTGGTATCTGTCTTCTGGAGAGTTCAAAGATTTTACAAATGATCTGTAGTCAGGTGTCTCAATACTCCTTAAAGTAAAATCATGAGAATTACATCGATTATGCCAAGTATGCTTTACAGTTGAATAATGAATAACCAGGTCCTGGAGTTGAGGGTGGAGGCACAGCTTTCTCTATTTCCTTTTCAGTCGGCTTACTGCTTTCACTTTGGCATCCTCTCAACCTCTCAAACCTCCCAAAAGAAGCTGGTCTCTATGTTGTCCTCTCTAAGTTGTTACTCTGCCCCTTGCCAAATCCACCAATCTCGGTGCTATTTTTTGATCTCTCTTCCATCCCTAACAGCCTCTGTCTTTCACATGCTCATAGAAATCAACGTGTATGTTGCTTTGTAAGTTTTTTTTTTTTTTTTTTTGGTCTCTAACACGTTAGAATAAGGCTTCCAATCCTTTGCAAAACACAGTTACTGACTATAATTCTGGCATATGACAGTGGGATGAACACAGTGACAACAGGTTACAGAAAACATGGGTCCTTCCTGGGAGAAACTACGAGTTGAAGAGACAGCTCTGAGTATAGGGTCCAGTGGAGAATACAGTCTGGCCCTGTTCAGTGTTTTTTCTTTATGTGTGTATTTCCAAATGTTAGGAATATAGTACTTAAACAAAAGGGCTGGAAGTCAAATTGAACTCTCAGACAAGGCTGGTTTGGTATACTATTGGAGCTTCAATAAATACAGAGTATAGGGAATTTCTTATAGGTCCAGGGTAAAGGAGTTTGGGTTGTCTGTGTTTCCAGGGAACAATAAATGAATAATCTGGTAACCTTTCATTGGAGCATGCCCCATAGGCATTTTCATCTATGATATACTCACGGAGTAGGGTGTGTGTTTAAATGTGGAGTGGGTCTCAGCACAGATACAATAACTGGAAGCACAGTTTGGTCATTTGCCAAGGGAATATTTTCTTCCCATGAACAAGTTAAAGGTGACAATGTCTAATGAAATCATTCATCTTCACTTTATTTTAACATCATTCTTATATTAGCAGTCTTGGAGCTTGTTTCATGATGGTGAAACCAGACTATGCTGTGTGCCCTTCTCACAAGAGCATATAGATGGAGCTGGAAAGAAAGATCAGTTGCTGTTTGCTTTGTAGATTTCAGACCTGGGTTTGAACCCCCAAACCCACTTTAAGATGATAAATGTGGTGGTTGATACACATAATCTACTGGGGAGGCAAAGACGGGAGGATCCCTGGACCACACTGGCCAGCCAAACCAGCTATTCTGTGAGTTTTGGATCATGAGAGATTGCCCCCCAAAAATGAGGTGGTCAGTTCCTGAGGAATAACCACATTCAAGGTTGACCTCTGTCCCACCCTGCTCCCCCCTCTCTCACACACACAAAACATCTTGGTATTTATATGTAAATGAGTATCAACATTCAGAGATGGTGCCTGGTGTGTGTCTGTGAGGAGTGGGAATACAGGCATGGTCATAGAGTTGGAATTTTCTTTGGGCTGCCAACCAGCTCTCAAATAAAGACACAGAGACTTATTATTAATTATGAATGCTTCAGCTTAGCTTAGCCTTGTCCCATTAGCTCTTTCAACTTAATTTAACTTTCTGTTTCTATTCATTTGTGTTTTGCCTCAGGGCTTTTTACCTTTCTTTTATTCTGTATGTCCTACTTTTGTGCTTCTTCCATGTCTGGCTGGCTAGCCCCTGGTGTTTCCCTGGCATCTCCTTTTCTTTCTTTGCCAAGACTAAATTACTCTTCCTACTTACTCTTCCTTCCTGGAAGTCCCACCTAGACCTCCTCTATCTGTATTGGCTGTTCAACTTTTTATTAGATCAGTCAGGTCCCTTAGACAGGCAAGGTAAAAACAGAAACACATCTTTATATAGTTAAACAAATAGTCCACAACATAAGCCAATGCAACACACCTTCACATAGTTAAACAAATGCAAGATATCTTTGCATAGTTAAACAAATATTCTGCAACAGTCATGGGCTGCAGGACATGGATGTTGAAAGTAATAGACTTAGGGTACATGATGTGATAACAGGAAAGCCTTGTCAATAGAAAAGTTAGCAGTATCACTTTTATATCCCCGAGAGAAGGAATAAAGACAAGAGAAGAGTAAAGAGGGCACATCTTCAAAAAAGTTAAGGCCCTATTGGGTGAGTTAGCAGCACACAGAATGTGGGAAGAGGTCAGAGACCTTCAAAAGCAATGTCATAGTTCACCCTGCCAGCACTTTACAGCTTACAAAACTTTCCTTCTCTAGATCATCTCATTTGATCTTTAGGTTATCCTTGAGTTTTACAAATCGATTTCACTGATGTGAAGCATGAGCAATGGTGGGATTACCTCTCCCCTAGTAATATGACTACTTAATAGAATCTTCAATCAAGATCTAGACTTAGATATCTAGACACAGGACCCTGACTTCATCCCAAGACAATATTAAGCAAGGCCAAGCAGAGGAATCCCCTGGCCAGTGCTAAGTCTAGAGTTTCCTTCATTATCCTGAGGACAGAAAAGCAGCCAAGAGCCTACCAGGCATAGCTAATCCTGGCTCTGCAGTCCAGCATCTCTGGTCTATCACTTTAACTACGTTTCCTTGTTAGAACGAGGCTTAGTGCAGGGCCATGCACACAGTAGGCATTCCATAAATATTTGTTGATATATGGATGCAACACAACTGGCTCACAGCAGGCTACTATACCCATCGCAATAGAAAGTGCCAGGGAAGAGATTGAAAATAAAAAAATCTCATCAATAATGGAGTCTGTTGTTTTCTTTTCTCTGCCCAGGGAGACCGTGGCTCCTTGGTTGCATTTTCAAGTATTTTAAGGTGGGAATAATTTTCACAGTGGCAGATACAGCTGGCGAGAAGCAGTTTAATACGAAGGAAAATGCTAAAATAGAATTTAAGAATATTAAGAAGGGATTTGGTTTCTGACAGAAATATTATCCATAAAGGCCGGTATGAAGATTTTAAAGAAATTTAATTAAAATTTAATCTTCTTTCTAATTAAAGTTTCCTTTAATTAAACTTAAAATTAAATTTACTTTAATTGGAGGAGTTTAAAGAGTATTACCTTTTGAGTGTCAATCATTTTCAAAGGAAAAAAAAGCCACTTTAGTTTAAATTGAAGAATGGTATCAAATTTCTAGAAAAGTAATAAAAAGTATTGCATTTCATATAAGTTAGACCTCCACGATGCGTGGTTCCCTACTTAGCTGGTTCAGCGATAATTTAGCTTTCATGTATGTCCATCTGCACAGTGAACCTATGGAGAGGTATGGTTCAGCCTATGGACTGCCTTACTGTGGGTATCCTGTGTTCCCCTGTCCATCACTGTGATTTGTAGGGAGCTGTCTTCCCACTAGCTGGATCACTATGACTTCCTTCTTCCTGCTCTGGAGAAATGTGCTCAGATATGAAGATTGGAAATGGTGGCCGCCTTCCCTTTGGCTTTCAAAGCCAGTTCATCTTTTCAAGTGCCAGAATCTGCCAGCTCAGAAACTGGAGCTTGGGTCAAGATGGTCTCACGGTGTTGCTCCCTCTTATGTCTGCATCCTCTCCACTCCGAATATCTCATTCCATAAATCACTCAGGCTCAAGGGAGGGGTGTTTCATACTCCCATTATATCCTTTCGAGTGATCAGGCCGATCCAATCAGCCAGCACAGCACCAACATCTGCCCTCATCCCACCCCTACATGAATGAAATGGCAGCTCCAAGTGAATTCTGTGTGCTCTCAAGCCTTCCCTGATCTATCTGCGGTACCACTGTCAAATTATAGACTGTCACCTGAATACACTCTGCAGGTATAACCCTGACATCCTAGGTTTTGCAGTATGGGTTCCACTTACCTCTTCCACACTCATCACTCATCACTTCCCTAGCACACTTGGCTCACTCCAGGCTCACTGGCTGACTCAGCTCCTTGAATACACCTCACGCCTTTGTCTTTTCTGCTTTTTTTTTCTACTCCATTTCCCGACTTAGGTTTTTTCTCTTCCCCTTTCCTGCAAAACTCTTTTGAATTTCAACTTTTTCACAAAGGTTGTTTCATTACTCTGCCTCCCTGGTACATTCATTGTGCACCTTAACACATTTTTGTGAGTCAGATGGATTCTGAAGGGTTGGCTGTGTGAATTCTGTTTTCCACAGCCAACTGTGATGTGTGCCAAGGAAATGTTATCATTTATGTCTCTCATCTGACCATTATGGGGGTTACACCGGGTGGTGAAGTTCTCCTGGACAGAGAGTGATGCAGTGAGAATTAGAACCCCACTTCTCTACTGGCTAATTTCACCCTTTGACTTTCTATATGTGAGAATTTCTACAAAATTGGTGTTTTGAATAGCACTGTTCAAGCAGCTTAACTGCTTCAGAAGAGAGGGGCACGGTCCTTTAAAGAGCTCAGATTTAAAAGCTCTTGGGACTTACTGAGCTAGTTAAAAAGATAATCTTTTGCTATTTTATTCAAAGTAAGTTTGACATAAATGAAAATCTTCAAAGGAAGATAAATGACCAGCTGTCTACTGTCTTGTCATTGTTAATGGAGAGGCAAATGCTGAAGTCTCTCTTCCTACTTTAATTTGTTCCCTCCCTCCCTCTCTTCTTCCCTTCCCATCCTTCCTTCCCTCCCTCCTTCCATCCCTCCTTCCCTTCCTTCTTTCTTCCCTTCTTCCATTTCTTATTCATTCTTTTTGGAACAAAGCCAGAAGTTTTTGCAGTGAGACCCAGCTGGCTATGTGAAGAGCAGTGCTTGTCGCTATAGATAAAATGGAGAAAGCTTTGGAAAACACAGCATTTCTGGGGCTTGTCTCCTCCTGTGGATGCTTTTAGCAAACAGGTGGCAGAATATCTATAAGTCTAGAACAGGACACCTGAGAGGCAGCTTTCCATTGGACCCAGATGGGTGCATCACACAAAGTAGCTCCATCATCCATGAGGAGCGGAGTTCTTCCACTAAGAAAGGGACAAAAAGCACTTATGGGTTTCTATGTTTGCATTTTCCTTCAAATGAAAGGGGTGTTATACAGATTTTCCAGTTTGTGAAGATGCTGTTCTAGTTTGACAGAAGCAAAGCCTGCTTTCCTGGCATTGTCCTGACCACAGAAAAGGGATATACAGAGGGCTGTACCAGTCACACACCACAGTATGTAATGTTCTAAGTTCGGTGGTAGTGGCCTGGTCCCATGAGGTGGTTTCTCTATGGTGAGTCCTGGGTAGAGGAGTATCTTTCTTTGAGACTTAGAAGTCCTTCGACCTTGAATGGTTTTATTCTTTCTGAGCCAGTTGCCTTGCCATCCCGCTCCATTTTATGTCATTCTATTAAATGTTCATTATGGAAGGCAAGCAGAGAAGTCATTCCTTTGCAATCATAAGCAGCTTTTGGTACATTTTTCCTTGACTTTCCCTAGGATTATACCTGATAAATCCATGGAGAGTTGAAAACCTCATACATGGAACATACATTTACTGTGCCTTACCCACTGAACACCACTGATTAGTGGCTACCATGCTAAGGAGTTCCTGCTGTTCCCTTTTGTGGTTACACTGAGTGATAGGGCTTATGGCTCCCATTCCTACTCAGCATTCAGAAGTTATTGTTCTGAATATTTTTCCTTACAGAAGAGAGCAAACTGCTATTCAAAATATAATTTTATGAAATGATTTTTATCCACAACAATGTAGAGTCAAAAACTTTTAGGTGAAACTATTTTAGTTGGGGACCATTGGTATCCCGATTAAATCATCTTTTTCTGAATGTCTCCCATAGTTCTCCAGTACTTTTATTCATTATGATATGTCAAGCCTATTATTGGTGACTGCATGTTATTTCCTTATGTTATTTAATCTCAGATATCTATTTCAGGAATTGGTATACTCTGTGTGGAGCGACAGGAAAGACTTCGGGCTCTGCTGGCCCAAAGCTTAAGTCAAAGCTACTTTGAACAGCCTAAAGCTAGTCATGGACAACACAAAGTGAATCAGCATGACTTCATTCTGATAATTCTATTAAGGGATACTGAAACTCCATATAATTTTCATTTGGGTTCTAATCACTTGAAAAATGTAAACATCATTCTTTAGTCACACACTTCACAAAAATGGGTGTTGAGCCAGAGTTGGCTTGTAAGTCATTTGTATCAGCACTGTCTTTAGGGACATTCTGTTTATGCTTCCCTGAGTCACCTCTATATCCTGGAGACACTTAAATAAGTGTTTATATACTTCTGTGTTTTTCAGAATATTTTACATGATGCTGACCAGGTACAACAGAAGCTCAAGAATTATCATACTTCTAGACCCTGGAGACATGAAACTTGGAAAAGATCCAAGAACACCAGGAGGTGAAAAACAGAAATGGAGATGTTGTGGGCACTCTTAGATCATGGTCCTCTCTGAGATTTCTAAGAAGGGTCAGGACCAGAAGGACTTGTTCTTTCAATAACAAGAATAAATTTGTGGCTACAGCATTAGTCTTTAGCTGTTTGTTACTTGACTTGAGAAAATTAAAACACAGAAATAGTATCTGCTGAGATTTAGGGACCATACTGGGGAAGACTACATGTGTAGAAACTATCATCTACTTGTATCTATCACTTATCTTCTTACCGTATAAATCTATAAATATATCTACAATCAAGTTATCTATTTATTATCAGTAAATATATAACTGTCATCTACCAACATAGCATTTATCCTCTATCTTTAATCTGTCATTGTTTATCTGTATTTCTGTCATCTATGTATTATTTTTCTATCTACAAATGTACAAAAGCAGAAGAGGTACTTGAAAGTGGGAATGGAGTCAATGGAAAGAAATAGAGAAGAGGGCAATAGGATACAAGAAAATGTACTCACTTATGAATCAATTAAAATTCCTTATTTTGTGCACACACACACACACACACACACACACACACACATACAAACCACAAAAATAGAAGAGGGAATCCATTTGCTAAACAAAGGCTTTTACCAGCTGTGTTTTTTCTCTTGCTCTAAGACTTAGCTAGCCCAAGGAAAATCAGGTGACTCTAAGCTAAAAAGTTTATTAAATCACAATTTAGCAATAAATGGGAAATTTATATGTGTACTCTGTATGCACATCTGTGTTGACACTGGTTTCTCAAACTGAGACAATCTCATCCCTAATCCAGGTTTACCCAGATTCTGCCTACTGTTGAGAACCCAGATCAGGCACAGAATTAAGATGATGTTCCAGATTGCACATTCTCAAACCTCAGCAGGAGGAGAAAGCTGTGAGGAGTTTGACATCAAAGTACCTGGGGCTGAGTCCTGATTTCATGGCTCCCTAACTGTCATCATGGCTAACTTAATGTTACTAATCCCCATCTGTAAAGGGGAGATAATACAAGTTCTCAGATTCTCCGTGCTCAAGGCTCTTGTGATGATAGAGGACTATAAGCAGGTAAGGAGCTTAGCCCAGACCGGCCGGGAATGAAGTCATCTGTCTACCTTGCAGTTATTGCCCTTTCTCCTAGGGCTTGGCTAGGTTGCAGGGCAGAGAAGACACGTTGCAATGAGAATAAACTTGCTGCAATAGCCTTTGTTTCAGCAATTGTCTCCATTCTGACATGTACATTCTAATTTCTTCCGCTTGGCTTAGAAATAACTTAAAGGAGCAAATGTACGTTTCCCTTTCTGTCTATGCTCACTACCACAAATCAAATGCTTTTTCTCTCTTTTCTATTTTCTCAAAATCCTTCTTGGCTTGTTATATGTAGTGATAGAATTACCATAGGTTCTCCCTATACATCTAGTTTATATTGCCAGCATCTTATTGAGCCACCACATCTTGGTCCCAGTACTAGAAGCATCAAGTTATATCAATCCTGTTTCAGCAATAGTGTTAATTTATTAATTCTTTCTGCAGAGGATGGAAGCAAGGTTATGTCTCTGCAGTAAGAATCTATCCCCTTTCACTTTGCTTTTGACAAAGTGCAAAAACGTTAGGAGCAGGAGGGAGGGTACAAGATTTTGTTTTGTTTGTTTTTGTTGTTGTTTAATTCAAACTCATTAAAATCTGTCAGGTACAAGTGTTTGAAATTTTTGAATTCAGATGTGTTTTGTTTTCCTACTGACAGATTCTTGTCCTTTCTGGTTATTCCATCTGTCATTTCCCTCATTCTGGGTATTTGATGAAATCCAAAGGAGGGAGTTACAGCAGTGCACAAGAGTGCACATCCAGGGCCCAGTGATATGGTTCAGATGGTATAGTGCTTGTCTGGCATATACACAAAGTTCTGGGTTTTGTCTCCACCACTGCATCCTGGCACTTGAATAGTAGAAGCTGAATGATCAGAAGTTCAAGCTTATCCTCAGTTACATAATGAGTTTGAGGCCAATATGTATAGGCTACATGAGACTTGTATAGAAAAAAGTACAAAGCCATACACATACAAAAAACATTCTGGGACAGAATGAAATTTCCTGACCTGGGTACATGTTGGGCTATTATGATGGTACCCTGGGAAAAGATTCAAGGTCAGCTACATCAGGCTGAAGAGGGGAGCATGAGTGTTTCTGGCAAGGTGAGACAAACAATGGTTTGCATGACATCAGTGAGCAATGAAACTGGAGAGGATGAGGGGGCAGGGGGACATGAAGATATCATTGAAAGCCTGGTGTTTTCTTTCAAAGACATGGAAATCTAATTAAAGACAATCATTATCTTTTCAGTTGAGAAAAAAATACCAAGCTTTAGTGGTTAGTTGTGGAGACTTAACTGCCAAATGACTGTCCATAGAATTAAACCTTTTAAAAGTTATTGTTGACTCATCTCACCCTAGTTCAAGTCAGAGAATCATAGAAGTTTAGAATAAAAAGGACCCATGAAGTTTCAAAAAAGGAGTTTTGAAGGTTCTATAATCCAACATTTAAAAACATCTTCATATAAAATCATTCCCACTTCAGCTGTTCTCACTTCTCAGAAAGTTTGGGATTCTGGAAATTGACGTTGGAGTTAATGCTGCTGTTAAATGAATCTGAAGCTCATCCTTCTCTACATCTGTGCTGCGGTGAAGAAAAATAGTCACAAAAAGTGTGTGGATAATATGTTTTATTTAGGATATCACTGGTGCCTTGGGCTTAAGAGACAGCTGTAGGACACCACTCTAGTTTTAGGTAGTTTCTGCTTTCTTATAACTCACTGGGCCCTGATTTTTATATTGTATTATCCTTGAAGTTTGTTCTGTGAACAGATGGTAAGACTCAATAAAATAAATTATCAGAAACATTGAAAACTTGGCATCAGAGTTATTCAAACCATGGGCATAGTTCATTACTGAAACCTCCAAATACACTATTTATTTTCCACCCTTTCCACTTTCTTCTAGGCTTCAAGAACAGCCTTGCTTTGATCACTCCTTACCCCACTTTGCTACACATACACATCTCGAAGGACTTTTTGGAAGATCTTCACTCAAGGCTAAAGACTTGTGATGCCATCTTGAAATTAGAAAGATACTGGAGCAATTTTAAATTATCTTGACAAATGAATTACACATCGACTGAGAGATAGATACCCAATGAAACCTTGGGAAAGTTATCTCTATTTAGTTACTGAATCAATAACTAATACAGTAGTGACAATGGAATAGAACAAACACTTGAAACTCTATTTTTTAAATTCACTTTGCATGTTGATTCACTGGAGTACTGAAGATTGTGGGTTCCTGAATGGGCAACTGAGGTGTAAATCACAGTTCTATCTCTTCTTAACCATGAGGGCTCATATTTCCGTATCTTGACACCAATTTTCTCATGTGTGCATCTCTTCATACAACAACAGCACTGGCATCATGCAGTAGCTAATACATGAAGCATGTAGCACAATGCCTGGTAAATCACTTTCACCCAAGTTAGCTATTATCATACACAATGAAACAACAAGGCTTGTGGTCTCTGACCTTCCAATTGAGAGAGTGGTAGTCCACAGATTTGACTTCTGGCTCAATTCCTTATTAATGAGGTGATTCAAACATTTTTTTCTTTTTTGTAAGCCTTGTCCTTTTTGCCCTATAAGAGTAATAATATTTATTATGTAGTTCTAAGGATACAAAAGTAAAATTTTGTAGTATTTGACATTGATACATTGATAATTTGAACTTATATTGACTTTTAAATTTCATTTGATAATTTTGATTTGGGCTGTATTTATAATTGATTACCATATACAAATTCCCAAGCTAAAAAATTGATGAGTATAGTATCTGCTGTCCTCAGATAACTTAGTAACTTGCTAAAGCAGTAAGGAATAAAATAACTAACAGTATACAAAGATCAAAAGGTGACACATGACCTTTGCCTCTGCCAAGCAAAGATGGTTGAAGGTGTGGTCAACTGCCCTGTGTTCTCGAAGATACAGACAAAACACAGACCCAGATGAAGCCAGAGATTGCATGGTGAATGAAGAAGTTATAAAAATGTAAGTCTAGAGGTCAGAGTTAGCAGCATTTCCCTAATCACAGTTTCAGGGATTCCCTTGAAATCCCCCAAAAATGAATAGCAGTTTTCCACTTGCTCAAAGCCAGCTTGACAGGGACCCAGCCTGGGAAATCTGTCATCACTAGATGCTGACAAAGCACATCAGGCAATTCCTGGGTGCTGGTTGTGCTTCCAATTCTCTGCAATTGCAACTTTTTTGGGGGGTGTGTTACTGTACAAATAATGGGCTTCATTGAAACATAGGTACATGTAACTTAGTCATATTCACACCACCTTCCTGCAACTACAACTCTGTTTCCTCAGGGAAGGTATTTCACGGTTTAGCTGAACCTTGCCTTCACTCTTAACAGCAGCACATGTATGTGCTTTCTCTCAAACTAATCTCATTGTTTTGACTAATTCCCCTTTGGGTGATAGAGGAAAACCTTTTCCCCATCTTTCTGCCTCCATGATCTTCCAACATTTGCCCATTTCTTACTTTTCAACACTGCCACCCCATCCATGTATCTTAGCTCAAGTGTTAATACACATACTCCTTATCTAAATGATCCAGCACTAGGGGTTTGTGTTTATTTTGTTTTTGATTTTTAAACTGTGCTAGAAAAAGTTAAAGGGAAATAGGAAATGATTTCCTATTTAGAAGAGCATATTGCAAACTTGTTGATGCAAAGGGATTGTGTGTGTGTGTGTGTGTGTGTGTGTGTGTGTGTGTGTGTGTGTGTGTGTGTGTGTGAACCACCTGCCATGTAGCTTGGCTACCAGGAGAGGGAAATGGCAGGAGTCAACAAGAGACTAAAGGCTGAACTGGCAGGCAAGGGCCCTGGATATGGATATCTGGGCCAGCAGGTGCCTTCAACCCTCAACCTAAGCAACTGGTGTAGAAGCTTCTATTCTGCAGTCACACGAAGGCAGGGGTAGAAGGGCATGCTTCGAAGAAACTAGCTTGTGAATAGCATCCAATAACAGGTCCCTGGAAAGCAAACTGTGAAGAGGAATAAAACCCTTTGGGAGAAAAGAGAGAAGAAGGAACTGAGAGGAAAAAAATGTAATGAAGCAAATTGAGATTTGTCAATTTATTTCAGAAAATGGGAAGAATTTGACGGAGGCAGAAACACCAGGGATGGTAGTGCATAAGGTGCAAACACTACACAACACACACAGGGTCAAGAAAGCTTCCACTAGGTCCACTGCTGTACTCAGGAGGTTCCAATGATGCAGCAGGATGGACAGGCTCTTGTCTACAGCTCATTTGTCCTCAGTCTCTGTCACTTTTCTGGAATTGCATTGTTAATCATTAAGGACTTTCTCTTTTAATTTAGTTTTCCTGGTAAACTGTTATCATCATAATTAAATACACAAGTTGCTCTATGACCTTTCAAGGTACAGTTATACAATGTTGGCATCCTCTGCCCAAATTTCCCTTGTTACTTTTCTTTTTAATCCCCCCTTTTCTTCCTGGGCAAAAATTCTTTAGTATATAGGATCTTGGTTTTTTTCTTTTCTTTTCTGAAAAAATGTTCAATAACAGAATATCTTAAATTCCATTGCCCTATTTTTTTCAGGCTTTCTGCAGCAGCCTGATAAATATTGAAGGTAAAGATTGTATAAGCTACCAAAGTTTCTGAAATTATGTATCCTGACTATAAGACTCAGTGCTATCAGTAATTAGCCCTTCATGTTGACTCCTTGAAGCAGGCAGGTTATTGTATGAATTAGCCCATGACTGATAGTACAAGTTATCCCCCTGTTCAATTTGATCCCAAGAGCCATTTGATGTTCTTTGTGGTGAATTCAGATATTTGCTATGGCCTCCCAACATTGTGGTGCCTGGTCTTTGCTCATCCTACTTTTCAGTTTCTACTAGGTCAGTTCTACCCACTCTCAAGGCCCAAGTCCTGCTTTTCTAGGAAGCCACCTATGACTCTGTCTACTCTTATTCTATGTGTTCTTTCAATTTCCTACTTATTCACTTGACAGAGTTGTTTTCTAGAACTGTTTTAGACTGAAAGCATAGCTAACTGAAGGTACAGGGGTCTGTATGTGTCCTTCAACACTACAAGGAGCCCTGGTATTATGGCTTCTAAACAAAGAATTTTGCTTTTTGAGTGAGGAATTGTGTGTGTGTGTGTGTGTGTGTGTGTGTGTGTGTGTGAGAGAGAGAGAGAGAGAGAGAGAGAGAGAGAGAGAGAGAGAGAGAGAGAGAGAAAGAGAGAGAGAGAGGTGGAGACAGAGCTTTTAAAACTTGTTTCTATAAAAGAAAATCAAAACCTGATTTATTAACCCCAGTGAACGAATAGGCTTTGGGAGCCCATTCCCTGTAGGGGGATACTCTCTCAGCCTAGATACACAGGGGAGGGCCTAGGTCTTGCCCCAAATGATATGTCAGACTTTGATGATCTGGGAGGCCTCCCTCTTCCTGGGGAGTGGATGGGGGTGGAATGTGGGGGTTGTTGGGGGACATGGGAGGATGGGAGGGGGAGGGAACTGGGATTGGTATGTAAAATAAAATTGTCTTTAATTTAAATAAAAATTTATTTTTAAAAACCTGATTTGTTTGAATGTGACATCCAGTTTTAAAGCATCTACTGTGAAGAATGATAAGATAGACAGAGTCACCTCCATAAGCCACAGGTATTTCTCAGTGAAGCTTAACTTGAGACAAAGAAATAAAGATGATAACAGATCTTTTTGTGCCTTTTTATATTTCACATATGTGCACCTTTGATAACTTTCTCAAGTAACCATCAGTTTTAAGTTCCAATAACTTAGGGTCAGAGGTGTTCAGTAAAGTCATGAGATGATAAATTGCTAAACCCAAGACTCAAAATGTGACCTGACTTTACAGCCTGTTTAATCATGCCAGTATAAGTAGGTTTACCTACTTGTAAGATGCTACTTCACATTCATAAACAAAAGTAGTATGTAGTACTGAGTGATTGCATGGTCTTAAGCATTTTGTATACATTATTTTAATCTATTTCTAAGTGTGTACATGCTCATGTCTGTAGATATGCATATATGGTAGCTGGAGGTCCTCCAGGTATATTCCTCAATCTGTCTCTAGCTTTTTTTGAGCAACTTGATGTTCACTGATTAGGCTGGACAGGCTGGCTAGACAGCCTCAGAGATCCTCTTCTCTCTTCCTCCAGTATTCCATGTTTATGTTATGTGCTCACTCACTTAGCTTTGTGTGTGTGTGTGTGTGTGTGTGTGTGTGTGTGTGTGTGTGTGTGTATGTTGGGGGTCCAAATTTAGGTCCTCGTGTGCATATGGTAAACATTTTACAGACTAAGTCATTTTCCCATCCCTTCTCTTTTAATCTTTATGTGAAACCTCCATAAGATAATTAGTATCATCTACATTTTCCTGGGAGGGAAAATTCTTCCAACTGGTAAGCTGAAGTATTGGCGACTCCAAAGATTGGTTGCTCAGAATACTAATACATTTGAGAGTTTGTGTTAATTCACCAGTTTAAGCATTATAAATGATTGTTACCTGAATGTTGATGGAGTTTATACTAGAACACTGTGCAACTATCACATTGTCCCTACAAAAATGTCCTTCATGGCTACTCTTGGAGGCAGGGTTCTGGCCTGGAGAGAGCCAGTGTGTCCAGAAAGGTATTTTGTTTTTTGTTTTTGTTTTGTTTTTGTTTTGTTTTTTTTGTTGTTGTTTTTGGTGTTTCTCTGTGGCAAGAAACGTAGTGTTAAATGCTGGACTTAATATGAAACTTGAATGGAGTGCTTTGTCTTAAGTCACCCATGAATTTACTTCATGTTGAGAAGCAGGATTCAAATTCCACCTGGTACATCTAATTAACCCACCAAGTTTTCTCAGTGTGACCAGATGAACAGAGCTACAGCAGAGCTGAGAACTTCTTCCAGCCTACTGGAATGTGAAGGGGCTGAGCACCCTGAAAAGCCTTCTCTGAAGTCAGTAGACTATTGATGCACAACTTCTCTAACAGAGAGAGGCAAGTTGGAATCCAGCAGCTCTTCTGTTCCAAGAGCATATATATCCATTCGTGGAGAGGCAATGTCCAGTCAGAGCTGATGGCTCAGATACCATAATTACTAACTCAGCATGGGAAAGGCTCAGCCTCCAGGCACCACCACTGATGTCAACTCAACTTGCGAAAGAAACTGTGGAGGAGCAGTTATCAGCTGTTGCTTCAAGGGAAATGATGCCAGCTGTGGACATCTGGTTTAAACGAGTTTCAACAGGAGAAGAACGATAAGTCAGGGCAGTGACAGAAATCACAACTCTGAGGTTCCCTTCTCAAAATCATAGCCTTTCACAACCCAGAGATTTTCACTCAACATCCCCATTTTATTAGTGAAAAAAAACTGGCTGAAAATAAGTCAGTGAAAAATTTCCAAAATTTAAAACAGAAATTAGTGGTAAGAGAAAAAAATAATAGGAACCCAACAGAAACTGAACAAACAGTGAGCAACCTAATTTCAGAGATGTGTACAACTAGGGAAAAGACTCCATTCTCCATTTTTACAAAAATAGAACTCTAATTTCAGTCTTTACTATCAACTTGACTGGGTTTTGAATCACTTTAGGAGATATAGCTCTGGACTTGCATGTGTTTCTTCTTGTCAGCTTTAATGGAGGACAGAGGACCCACCTAGAAAGTGGGAAGTATCCTCCTATGGGTTGAAGTCCTGGGGTGGATGAAAAAGAAAAAAGGAAGAAAAGCAGTTCAATGGTAGCATTCACTCCTCTTCCTGAGTGTAGATGCACTGAGACCAGCCACCCCATGCTCTTGCTTCATTACTTCTGCAAGTCGATGGACTGCATCCTCAAACTGAGAGCCAAAACAAACTCCTCCAGCATAAGATGCTCTTGTTGGTATCTTTAATCACAGCAACAAGAAATGTGACTAATGCACAAGTAATTATAGCATTAAAATATTCATGATTAAAATTATGGCTGTGAACTATTATTTGATTTCTCAAAGGTTAAACTAAATACAGCAAAATTTAGTATTTTCTTGAAATATTTTAATCTTCCTAGAGCATAAAATAATTTATATATTCAGAAATTTTGAACTGAAAACAGTTCATTTCAAGACAACTATGTTAATAGGAAAAAATTATTAAAACTTGGAGTTAAGTTAGCTATTGTCTAGTTTCCTTAAAATATTTGCACTCAATATATGATAATTTGTTCAAGGTAATAGGTTCACTACCCAATCTATAAATCTGGTAAAAAAAATAAAGAAAAAAACCAAATTAAAGATTTATTCCTTGATGAATTCCCAGGAAAGCTTGTGTCAGCCATGAGAAGCCAGCTGCCATTTAGTCCAGACCTATGAACTGGTGTGGGGGTTGCCCAAGCTTCTTTCCTGAGGTTGTAGTTCAACCAAGAGACAATAAAGTTCAACTTAATGGGCAGAACTCAGTGTTCAACAGTGAGACACACAAATGGTACTTGACCCAAAATAGTGAACATGAAATTGTGTTCTTCCCATCTCCTTTACTCTGTCCCGGGCCCCACCAGATCGAATCCACTACAGCATGTCCAGCCTTAATTCCCAACTCAGACTAGCATCCCAGTCTATGGCAGTCCATTCAACAGGACCCAGTTCTGCCAGCTGTTTTCCAGGTCATAGCCATCTAGCTACTAAATCACCATCCTTAGCAAAGAAGTGTAGCCCTGAAGGAGTGGCACATGTGCCTTTCTTTAGTCCCTAGCCCCCAGTACCCACTGCAACCTCTGATGCTGGGAGGGGACATTGAGGGTCTTACCTAGAAATCAAACAGTATTCACTTCCTGTCTAGGGAGCTGGGTTTAGGAGGAAGGGCTTGTTTCACTACCGGCTCTGATCTATGAAATTTGTGAAATATAAGGAAACCTTAAATTCTTGTATTTTTAAAGAGAAAATCTTGTTTAACCCCTTTGTGTTCCAGATTGATTTGAGCACATAGTTTAGTGCTCAATTTTGGTTTTGACGTTGTGAGAATATCTCGGTTTGCTCAGACATCCTGCTCTCTCTAGTTCTGTTTTCAAGATACTTGGGTCTAATATTAAAGGCCTCAGTGTGAATTGCTACTCATTGGAAGCTGTTTCATGTTTGTTGTTCTACTGTTGGTTTTACTCATATGAAGGAGTGGCTGAGCTCTGCTGCTCCCCATTCTCTCTGTCAGCTGCTCCATGGACTAGCTCTGAACAATCTCCCACAGTCTACGTCTGCTTGAGGTAGCTCTTCACCCTCACTGTTTGATCTGGGATTTGCCACGGAGTACTGTACCATGCAAAGTTGTTATTAGAATTCCTTTTAGTCAGTGTAAGAAACATAGTGGTTTGCCACGGAGAAAGGTGAAATACCCTTTCAACATGACCTTCTTTCCCAGAGACATGACTATGCTTAGAATACACTATTTCTTTAGCATAAATATTGAATTTTTCATATATGAGTCTGTATTTCCTTAGAAGCCTATTCACGGGTATATGGGGTTTGGTATTTGTTCTTTGAAGACATTGTAGAAAACCCAGGACAATTTTGATTCTAACATTTAGAAAGTCATAGCATTTGAACTCTAGGTTAATAAATCAGAATATTCTATTGAATGTTGATGGATTTTAGTCAATGAGTTTCCATTGACAAATCAGTTCTGGTCATTATCTCAGGCCAGTTTAATATCCTGGGAAATTTTCTATACAGTGCAATTAAATGATTTACTATTTTCTTTTTATGCAATTCTATTTCATTTAATTAAAACTATTTTCGTCAGGAATAATTAGTCTTGTATAAAATTCACAAGTAGGATTTGATTTATCAATCATCCATATAAAATTTTATAGTAATTTTTTTTTACCAATCTGAATTTTCTTTCATGGCAGTTATATCTACTATAAATAACTAAGTGAGACTCTCCAGATCAAAACTTAGGCTAGAAGATTAGGTTCTGTCAATTTTTAATCAATAACACATTTTTCTCACAATGTAGTTTTAGCCATTTCCAGTTTTATGTTACAGTGACTTGTTTCCACTAAGAATCTTGAGTCAATTTTTGCAGTTTGGGAAGTTATTAAAATGATGGGACTTTCAATTGATTTTTCTTTAATTTTGCTGTGTGCAGTTTTAGCTTTTCTCAATTTAACTTTGTTGATTATTTCTTGTGGCATTTATTTATTTCTTGGAATAAAAAATCCTGAGTGAATCAAAGATCTTGCAAGGATGAAGACAAAAGATGGGATTAAAATGTTCTATCTGAGAGCAGGGAGATCTGTTCTCACAGAAGACTAGGCACGTTATTATCATCAGAATTCCTATTTAATTACCTCCAACAACAAACACAGGAACAGAATGACCCAGCATGCAATTTCACCTGAAAATTCGAAAAATATCTAAAAATCAAAATGATCCCAGTTCAAATGGAGTTGACAAGAAACACAGGTGGGTGAAAATTTGTTGAAAATCCCATTCAATTTTTAAGCTTTCTTTCAAAAGTCCCCATCAAATAGTACTTTGGATATCAATTTATATTCCATTTCATCTCAAATTATGGTTTTCAGAGCAACATGCATTTATAACAAGTCGGCACCAAGCTCATTCCTGGGGAGACAGTTGTAGCTGGTTTTCCAGGATTCTCAGTGGATACAATCAATCTACATTCAACCTTCCTTCTGAACAACAGCTGCTTAAGACATTTAAATATCTCTTATTCTGTGTTGAGTGAGAGCATGGCTCCATGACAGTGTAAATAAGGTGGCTTAGTAGATGGTGGAGCATATCAGTCAAATGGGATGCAATGCAACAGAGGGCAGGAAGCTAGGTAGAGGAGGGTTGTCCAATTATCTGAATGTTCCTTTCAACCTAAGGAATGGTATAGTCTCCGCATCCCTCATCCAGCACTACTGACCACACTTCGTTGGTCCTCACATTTGCTCTGTAGGTGGAGCTGATTTCCCACAAGGAGTTCTACTTATAATCAAGAATGCGTGCTCCTTTTCCCAGAATCTAAGATTACTCACTTTGAAAAACACATCTGAAAACTTATACATTCTCATATTACATGTGTGTTTTCCCTTGAAGGCAGTAACATATGGAACAATAATTACAGCAAGAATTTCTTCTGTCATTACCATATTTCATTTTTTTCACATAGAATATTAATTTTTTAAATGGCCTAAACTTAATATTTCCCTTCTAAGTGGGTAACCTTTGCTGAGTTTTTATGCATGTGGATTTAGTTAATCATCCTAATCCAGTCCTCAGCAAAGCACAGTGATCCTCTCAAAAGCTTCGTCCGGTGGCTATGGTGATGAAGCTAGAGAATTCATTGGTTCTATTGTCTTTTATAATTACCCTTGGAGTCTATGTCCTTCCTCTGCTTCTATCCTCCCTTTCCCCTTTAAATTCCCTCTTGTGATGATATATTATTTATAATTTATTAAAGCTTGCCTAAGGGTTCAGAATGCAAAGCTAGCCACAAGTCATAGAGTATAGCAATTTTAACACACACCTTTAATCTCAACAGCTATACTAGCTAGCCATAGAGCCTGGCAGTGGTGTCACACACCTGTAATCCCAGGACTCAAGAGACAAGCAGAGGGATCTCTGTTAGTTCAAGGCCACACTGAACTAAATGAAATTGATCAAGTCTAAAACAGAAACAGCTCACACACAGGTGATCTCAGCACTTTGTATCATGTGCCTTTAATCCCAGAACTTGAGGTATATAAGATAAGAACAGATATTCAGTCTGGGGCATTTTGGTCTCCAGACACATTCTGGAAATTAGTCTCCAGCCACGTTAAGGGAAGGATTGCTTCAGCCTGGGTAGAGTTAAGAGCTACTGGCTTGGCTGCTTTGCTTCTCTGATCTTTCAGCCTGAGCCCCAATATCTGTCTCTGGGTTTCTACTTATCGTGTTACACCCTATCTTTCTTCCTTTTCTTTTTACCCACTTTCCCTTCTTTCCCATCTACTAAGACACTCATCAGCTAAATATTCTTCAAACAGTTGGGTTGATCTTTTCCCACAAACAAGAACAAGAAATGTGGATTCTTTGCTTCTAACAATATAAATTTGGGTGACCTTCCCCTAAGCATTACTATGTTCATATCTTTCCCATAAGAAATTTGGGATCAAAAAGCAGGAGTTACCTATCCTGCCTCTTTCATTATATTATGGTATGGTTTCCTATCCACTCTGATGGGTACTGTACTGGCTGCTCTCTGTCACTGATCTGGTGCTATTGATACTGGTCACTATACTGTTCATGATCCTCCACTTGAATAGCATCTCTTACATTTGCTACTTTGCCATAAGCCAGACTGTCAGAAACTCCACGTAGACCATGCTTCTTTAATAGTAATGCCTGTTCAGTGAGTTGATCTCATTGTCTACTTTATGAATTGAGGAAACTAATTTTATAGTGACAAATTTGAGGCAATGTCCTCCAAAGCAAATATTTTCGAAACAATTATTTCCAAACCATTTGAATGTTTCCTAAGGACCCTGCCCCCTTTGTGATAGAGTTCTGTGTTTCCCAGGCAGGCCTCAGACTCTCTGGTGGATGTTGTCCTCCTGCCTCAGCCTCTTTAATAGCTGAGACAACAGGTAAGCCCCATTTCACCCATCACATGGCTTTTTTATAGTACAATACTTTGCACATGGAATGTATTCAAACATCTTTTTTGTTGTTTCTGTGGTCTCCAGCTTATAGTGTCAAAACAGATGCTGTACATAATTTATTGACTGATTTTATATGACCTTTAAATATTTACAGATTCTATACAATTTTACATGAATATATTTCCTACCTAATAAATTAATATAATGTATGATTATTCTCACCCCTGGGTGTTAGTACATGAAACAGGAATAAGCATGGTGCCTCTACACCTGGACATTCATGTGTAACTTACAGACCTTGACCTCTTGAAAGAAATTTAAAATTAGCTTTTGTCTCTGACTTCTGTGTGATATGGGATGCCTTTCTGTATGCGTCAAATATTTGTTGCTCTTATTGGTTGATGAATAAAGTTGTTTTGACCAAAAGCCAGGCAAAATATTGCTAGGCAGGAAATTCAAAGTTACCAAGAGAATGAAGGTGAAATCAGGAAAATGCCATGTAGCTGCTGAAGGAATAACATACTGGAGCATTACCAGTAAGCCACAGTCTTGTGAAAATACCTAGATTAATAGAAATGGGTTTATTTATAAGAGAGAGCTAGCTAGTAATAAGCCTGAGTCATTGGCCAAACAATTGTAGTTGTTATTAAGCCCCAGAGTGCTATTTCATAATTGGATGCAGGAACCCAGTGGGTAGGAGAGAAACCGGTCCTGTGGGTCCAGTCCAGGCAGAGAAAAACTACATCTGTGAGTCAGAGAATACCCCTTTTTCTTAACAGGCAAAGCCTGGTGGGAAGATTTCTCTCAGTGTTACTTCCAGGTGTCCTCTGAAGAACCCATCTATAATGTGAAGTGAGCTGGCATTTCCCAGCAACTAGATCAATGGATGTGGCTCCTGAACACTGCCTTCAAGTTGGGGATAAAGGAGCAGTCATCAGGCCATCAGTGAAAGGAGGCTGCTAAGCTTTCCAGCCACAGGCTATTGCACTAGGAAATGCCTTCTCCACCCAGGTCGTGAATAATACACCTGCAACAGCACTCACCACAAATACTTCCTGTTAGCTACAGTGATCAGTTCACCCCCAGCTCCCTAGTTAGACATGGAAAAAGAGCTTCACTAATTGGTTACTAGGCTTTTCCTTTAGGCAGGATGCTCTGTGATTCCCTAATGTGGCTCAACTGGCTCATCCTTACTTCTATGTTGTTCTGCAATAGTGCATTGTGAGTGGGAGATAGGCAATCCCTCAGCAGTGCTCTACTATGACTAGATAAGCCAACAGAGAGTTCTACCAGATGATGGATGTCAAGGTAAAAGGATCTGGGAGATGAGACAGAAATCTGACATCATCCTCCAGCTCATGTTCAGAGTCTGCCATTTACCGTTTATCCTACACACTCTATTTTCTTTGGTCTCAAGACCTTCCAGTCAATGGCTCACATTTACCTTCCATTGGGCCTTCTAAATTATACTTTTAAAATCAACAAACACATGAAGGAACAGATTTTCTTACAGGATTTTCATACATTCTTAGTTTTTTGTTGATCCTCCCATTTCTCTCCCCCATTTCTTTACCCATCTTCCCCTTGCACTATGAATAGTCCCTTGTTAAATACATTTTATTCTCTTCTCCCTTTGCAGAAAGCCTGCATTCCACCCCTCTCATGTCATTTCCTAGCTTCTACATGCACTCATCCACATGTAAACACACATAAACTTAGAGGTCGTGATCTTCATATCAGAGAGAACACATGACATCCTTGTTTCAGAAAAGCCTATATTCCTTCTTCACACATTTCTAGCTTTCCTTGGCATCTCTTTTCCCGTTGTCTATGCTCCTCAACAAGCATCTTTAAAAAACATCCTTCTGCTTTCTCCTGGAGTTCTGTTCTTATTGTTAACATTCTGGTCAGTAGCTGCTTAATTTCATTGTGTTCCAGCCCCATCTCCTAGCTGTAAGACTCACCGCACCTCAGCAGCTCATGCATTGAGACTAAGGGCCAATATTTCCTGAACTTGGAGACTATTTTGGCTAGATCCTTTCTGTTAACCTAATGTATACACCTTGCCCTGTGATATGGATTATAATTATTTTATGTATGGGTAGATGGTGGCTTAGCAAATATTAGCTTGCTTAAAGCCATTGTTAAGCAGTAGATCCAGGGTTTAAAATCAGTTCTCACATTCTATCACATTCCTGTCTCCTACTGTTGCCTGTCAGAACTTTTAGGTGGAGTTTTCTGCCAGCACCAAGTCCCTTATTCACTGCAGCCTCAGTTAAGGCTGCTGTATTCCTTTACCTTTCCTAATCTCCAATCATAGCTGCCTTCAGCTGTGACTGAACTTGCCAGCTTCCTTCTCTGTTGGTCTTTCCTGTTGACAACAAGATTTGCAACTTGAGTGACACAGAGTAACTGATGCCATCTCCACCCAGGCAGTGAATAATACACCTGCAATAACACCTTTCACAAATTCTTCCTGTTACCTACAGTGGTCAGATCACCCCCAGCCCCCTAGTTAGACATGGAAAAAGAGCTTCACTAATTGGTCACTAGGGTTTTCTTTTAGGCAGGATGCTCTGTGATTCTCTAGTTGTTCACATTTCTATGCTCTGAGAACAGCATGTGATTCCTTCCTGGTGCAGTACACACTTCCCTGTGTCCTTATTGCTAGTTGATGTTTGTCAGATTAGAGAAGCAAATAGCAGCTGTTTAGTCTTTTTCTAAATGCTAAGGTAAAATAGTGACATTTCTGTTGTTTTCTTGCTCTGCTCTGCTCTCTCTGCTTAATCTCTTAGCAAATCCTTTGTAAAAATACTTAGTGAGTGTTTGGCATGTGCCAGGCTCAGCTCATGTAATTCTGATGACAATATCTGGGATGGGAACTGTTCCTGGAAACAGATACCAGTTTCTCTGTGGAGTCACTCCAGATATGCAAGGCAAGGAGCCACTGACAGAACCAGAAACTGAAGAGATGGCTCAAAAGTTAACAGCAAGTAATGGCCTTACAGAGGACCCAAGTTTGTCTCCCAACTCCAATGCCAAATGGCTTCCTGTAACTTCAGCTGCAGTGTATGCAATGCCCTCTTTGGCATCAATCACACCTGTATTCATGTGGACATACCCACACCCCCCCACACACAAGTACACATAATTGAAAATAAAATAAATCTAAAACAAACAAACAAACAAACAAACAAACAAACCAGCAACATGCAAGGAACTGGGCAGTGGCATGATCCTGACAATTTTACCCTTTCATTATAAAGATGTGAAAATGGGACTCAGATAGGTTAGATGATGTGCCCAGATTCATACTGCAGCAGATAGTGCATTCTTGGATTCCAGCTTAGATAACTTGTCTCAAGAATCTGGGACATACATGGTGTATACACTCTATGCTCTGGTTCATCACAGAGCCTGGGAAAAAGAATGTGTAGGTTTGTATTTTGCAGAGCAGAAAGCAGTAAAACTTTTGGCTTTAGCAGTCACCCCACAGAAACTTCCAATAATGACTCTTTGGGTACACATACTCTAGGGGTCAGGGCCTAGGTGGAGTGTTTTTATCTGTTTGTGGCAAGACCCTAAATACATCTCTCGTTTGTCTGTAGGGATTTTCCACATTGATAGAGGAAGTATAAGAAACTGGAAGAGTCTTCCCATGACCCAGACTTTTTTTTTAATGACATTGGATTTATCCAAGAATGACTCCATAAAAACAGTAAATGTCCCCATTTTGACTGTTGTGCTTGCTTGCAACCGACCAGTGCTTCAACTTAGAATTTTAGTCCAAATCACTTTCAATATGAGCTGTATAGGCATTACACTCTGATGATAGGCAAGAGGCATTTTCAATTAGCCCCTGATTACAGCATCCCAGGGGCTTTAGACATCATATACTTCAGATCAAATTAGAAAGTCCCTTGCTGATTCTGTATACGGTTGTAAATGGAATCCACTTGTCTGTCGTTACTAAAAGGATATCTCTACCACAAAGTACTGATGGGAGCCGAATAGGGATGCTCACCTGAATTAACTACTGGCAGTAACAGTTCATACCACTCTTAGCTGAAAGAGTGGTGTCTTAGTTAAGGCTTCTATTGCTTCATTGAAACATCATGATCAAACAACAAGTTGGGGGAGGAAAGGGTATATTTGGCTTACACTTCTACATCACTGTTCATCATCTAATGAAGTCAGGACAGGAACTCAAGCAGGGCAGGAACCTGGAGGCAGGAGCTGATGTGGATGCTATGGAGGGGTGCTGCTTAATAGGTTGCTCCCCCTGCCTTCCTCAGTCTGCTTTCTTAATGAACCCAGGACCACCAGGCTAGGGATAGCACCATCCACAATGGGCTGGGCCCTCCCTCATCAATCACTAATTTTAAAAATGCATTACAGCCGGACCTTATGGAGGCATTTTCTCAGTTGAGGATTTCTCCTTATTGAACTAATTTGTGTCAAGTTGACATAAGACTAGCCAGCACAAGAGGCTTTGTGTCTGTCCCAGATGCTTTAGGAAATACACAAATGACAAACAAACAGGACATATTTTTAAAGGAGTGTGTTAATTGCTATTCTAGTGGGGGTGATAAAACATCTTGGCCAATCAATTTATAGATAAAAAGTTTATTTTGGCTTACCATTTCAGAGGGTTAGAGTTTGGGATGGTGGTATGGAGTCCACAGGTGACAGGTATTATGGCTGGAGCTGCAAGCTGAGAGCTTACATTTTGGTTTGTAAGCAGGAAACATAGGAAGTGGACTAGAAATGATATCAGCGTTCAAACTCACATAGCCTATCCTTCTTCCAACATACTTTCTCCAGCAAGACCACACCTCCTATCCTCGTAAGCATAACAAAACAGCCAACACCAACGGGACTAAATGTGCAAATGCCAGAGACTGAGCGTGTGTGTGTGTGTGTGCGTGTGTGTGTGTGTGTGTGTGTGTGTGTGTGTGTGTGTGTGTGTGTGTGCTATCTAGTTCAAACCATCACACAGAACTTGACTGGTGGAGATGTTTCTCAGTGATAGAAGTCACCTTCCACCCCAAATAGCATGGTTAAGACCTTTGGTTTCACCTTCGTCACCACAGCAGAAATAAGCAATATTAACAAAGAAAAATAAAAGCTCATCAGAGCAGAAGGATATGTTAGTTTATGATTCTGGCACTATCCAGGTAGAGGCAGAAGGATCTTGAGTTTGAGGCCAGGCCAGGCTTTATAGTCCAAAGGCAGACTACATTGCATAGTGAGACCCCTTCTGAAAAGATCAGGGTTTCAATGGTAGAATGCTTGCCTGTGTCTTGTCTGTAGCAACACAAAGTATGCTCCAGTGTCATGTTTCTGGGGATATAGATTATTGCTAGGATAACTGGCTCTATGACTAATACCATTCAGGTCCTAGAAAAATAATCTCATTATCTTTTACTCTAAGTCTTCAAAGTAAGAAGTTCCACATCTGAGTGTCAGGATAGCTAGTAGGTTGAACATTTTGAAACAAAGGACAAAGTATTTGATGCTTGGAGAGACTTTAAGAGAACAGAAAAACACTTAAGATGAGAAATATTAACAAAGTTCTTTCCCTCAGAAGGCAGAAGTGTGTCCAATTTCTGCAGTAGAATTGCAGTCCATTTCATCTTGCAGTTTGGTCTCTATTTGATAGTTATAGGGGTCTCACAAATAGCCATAGCTGTCAAGGGAGCATGTGCAATTTACAGAAAATCAAATGCATATTTGCACACATACTTGTGTTTATGTAAAGCCATACATGTTAGCTTTTGCTGGATATAGCATGCATAAAGGGTGATACTGTTCATTGCATTAACAATGACGTGGATATTGAGACTCTGAAAAGGTATTAACTTTTTTGTTATTTGAAGCAGAATCTGTCTATGTAGGCTTGACTCTCCTGGAGTTCACTATAAAAACCAGGCTGGCCTCAAACTCATGGAGACACACCTGCCTCTGCCTCTGCCTCTGTCTCCCAAGTGTTGAATTAATGGTATGTGGCACCACCCTGCTGATTGTAATTTTTAAGAAAATATTTCCTAATATCTTATTAAAATTTAAATTATTTTGTGGCTCAATTTATAAAGCTGATAGTTTCAAGGTTTGATTCATTCATTCATTATAATTTATAATTCATGTCAAAATTTAAAATATACAAATTTTTATCTTTGTGCTTTTGTGTGATGGCAACTTCCTCTTTATCAAAGTGCATTCAATTTTCAGTAGTTATTCACTTTCAAAACAAGTACATTTTAGTTTTAGAGTATAGATGTTTATGTTTAATAGACCCTAAATTATGTATAGAAATTGATGATACCATAAGGAATGATTATACTAAAATAAGGGTAGGAAAATTCATTTAGTGTAATAAGTGTATATTATAAATTTACTTTGTTAGCAAAAATACAGACCTATGAAAGTGAGTTGAGAAGTAATTAAATTTGGAAGTTTTTTTTTTCTGAAGTCATAGTGTTTACTTATAAAAAAGTCTCTATGGGTGATATCTTAGTAAGTGTTCTATTGCTGTGAAGAGACACCCTGATCAAGGCAACCCTTATAAAAGGAAGCATTTAATTTGGGGCTAACTTACAGTTTTAGAGGATTACTTAATGATCGTCATGTCAGGAAGTAGACAGGCATGTGGCTGGAGTAGTAGCTGAGAGTTTTATACCCTGATCCATAGGCAGCAGGCAGAGAAAGAGAAACACTCGACCTGGCCTGGGCTTTAGAAACCTCAAAGTCCACTTCCACAAATACATCTTCTCCAACAAGACAATATATCCTAATTGTGGTGGTTTGAATAAAAATGGCTAAAAGGGAATGGCACTATTAGAAGGTGTAGGCTTGTTGGAGTAGGTGTGGCCTTGTTGGAAGAAGTATGTCAATAGAGTGTGTTTTGAAGTTTCAAATGCTCAAACCAGACCCAAAGTCTCTCTCTTCCTGCAGCGCACTGAGAGGTAGCCCTCTCAACTAACACTCCAGCACCTTGTCTGCTTGTGTGCCACCATGCTTCCTGTCATGAAAATAATGAACAAACCTCTGAACTGTAAGGTAGCCCCATTTAAATGCTTTCCTTTATAGGAGTTGACATGGTCATGGTGTCTCTTCACAACAATAGAAACCCTACCTAAGACACTAATCCTTTCAAACAGTTCATCAACTGCTGACTAAGTATGTAAATATAGGAGCCTATGGGTGATGATCTCATTTAAAGCACCACAGGGGCTGTTGAGATGGCTTAGCAACCAAAGAAGATTTCAGCTAAGACTGACTTACTGAGTTCAATCCCTGGGGCCCTTGTGGTAAGACAAACAACCAAAAATTTCATTTGATCTTCACACATTAATTATGGCATGCATGTATGCACACAACTCACACTCACACAAGGATATAAGTAAATAAATACAGGTAATTTAAATTTTTGAAAATTGTCTTTGGACCATTGGACATTGTTACTGGAGTACGTATTTTCTAAGGTATGTATCCGAGGCACATAGTACTGTTGTTGCTTTATGAATTCTTAATATCAGAGTCCAAGGCAATAGCATTCTGGCTGAAGTCTTGCTTGTCCCTGCAGTATGTAGCCACATGACACAGGATTAATCTGTTGCCTTCATTCTGGTTATTGTAAACTCAACATCATCATCTCTCAGGGTTGAAGCAGGACTGATGCTGCATGCTTCAGTGCTTTTTAAGTTATGCAGCAGGACCCCAACATTTAGGCTCGTACTGTTTAGTTTCAGTAACTATCTAAAATGCTTTAAAAACACCAAATGAAAATCTATTTTCATATAATTTCTTACTGTAGAATCTTCAGCTCAAAATAAAGCTTTTGGATACCACATACCACTTAAATGCTCACCCCCTGTGCTGTTGGAGGCAGCCTATTTTCTTCTCTGCTGGCTTGCTTTCGAAGGGTTGAAATGTTCCCATAGTTCTGTCTTTGTAATGTACCCCTACCAGAGACATTGTTGCTGCTATACTTTCCATTTGATTGTTCCTCTTGCTTGCTTTTAAAATTGAGATAATTCTGAAAGAATTGCAACTCCAAGACACTTCCATCTCTTGTGAGCCTTGCTCTCTTAAAAACCAAACAAACAAAACAGGACTTAGATGAATGCCTGCTCTTTCCCTCTGACTTTAAATTCCCCAAATGTATAGCCAATGAATGAACTTCCCAATGTATGAACTCCAGACTGACATCATAATATGCTCTTGTGTTTTTATTATATTTCCCAATTCATTTATATATTTTTCTTGCATTTGCCACAAGAACAGAACAACAATTTCTCTTTTTGCCTCCTCCAACCACGTTTAAGTGTTGGCTACTAGACCTTGAACACAACTAGGCTAGTGGGCTCATTGATAACAGTGCATGCATAAGTAACTGCTTTAGAGAATCACTGAAACAATGTTTCAATTTTTATGTTGTACTATTGTGAAATCACCTGTACCTTAATACCAAGTGTCCTGGACAAAGAAAATTAGCTTTAGTAAGAGCAAGTGCCTTTACGACCAGTTAGGGTGGTTTCTAAATATTCATTTTAGTAACATTTCTCCCCAAATGTAACAACAATACCTTCATTTTTATTCTCCCTGTGGAACTTTGCATCCAAAGATGGGCAGGGAATAAAGAAAAATACAATTACACTATGGAGCTGACAGTGTGTGTACATAACATTAGCTGTGTGGGATAGCAGAGCAGCTCTTTATGGAATGACGAGCATGAGCGCTGTGCCTTCCCCCTGCTGCCTCCCCTCCACATTCTCAAGTGATGGATTATTTGAAGTCAAAAGAAAACCCTGTCGAGTTTCTATATCCAACTTAGGGCTGTACTAGAATTAATTACACCTTCGCTACTTTGCAAAGAATTTTCACTAATAAATTCTAATAAACAAGGGTAAAAAGATTTTATTCATGCTGTTCCCAAGAAATTAGAACATAGTAGAATTGTTTAGCAATGTAGGTGTTGTTATATTTCTGTGTTGTTTATATGAAAATAGATATGACATGGGGACATATATCAAGAGAACATGAGAAGGACTGGAGCCAGCTACTATTCTGAGGGCTCCTAAGACTGCTTTCTTAAGTTAGATTGACTATTTCTGCAAATATTATTTTTCTTAATATTTAGATATGTCAATACTATCCTTTACAGTATTTATGAGTGCTTTGTTTAAATTGTATCTTAATTGGTTTAGTCTCTGTAGTAGTCTGAGATGGTGCTAACACCTACTGGAAAGTAAGCAGAATGAATGACTACAAAGTGTCCTAGATAGCTTCTGAGAAATGTATCTTCTGTTGAGCATGTTTCTGATCTGTGGTTGTACTGAAGAGAGGGGTATTGGAGAGCAGTACTTCAGGGAAGTAGGGTTGCAGGAGAAAAAAGCTGATGGCAGAGCAGGCAGTTGGCAAAGCAGGGTTACTAAAGGGCAGCCCAGTTGGAAGTAGTGTGTGTAGAAGTGGACAGATTAGGAGTAGCCTAGTGGGAACTGAGTATGCAAAGGAGTGGATAGGTGGGGAGTGGGTGTGTGAAGAAGTGGGCTTCTAGAGAACAGGGAAGCTAAGGTAAACACTCTGGATGTGGACAGAATGCCATGGTGACTGTCAGTCAGAGGATACTGAATATAGTATAAAGACAGATTGTGACAGTGACTTGCTGTTTGGGGCATAATTTGTTTTACCATTAAATCACCTAATTTTGTATTATGATGGCTCTTCTAGAACTAGAATCCTATGACCATATTTTATTTTATGTAGTTAATAATAATCTTCAAAGGAAAGATTTATACTAACCAACTGATGAAGAACTAAGTTAAATAGTCCAGTGATCTGTTCTATTCAACTTGCAGGCACTCATAGGGTCAGCTGTCCCTGTCTGTCTTTTCTCTTTCTCTCTTTCTCTCTTCTCCCCGTCTCTCTCACCCTCGTGTGTTTATTGCTTGAAATGATATTGTGCCCCAAGTGACTTGAGGTGTGGCTTGAATGGTTGATATCATCTTCTTCCTTTGTCTTCTGTCACCTCTGCAGATATGCTGAAACAGGATGGCAGAGAACCAGTCTGCTTGAACTCAGCTGCTTTGCTTGCATCTAAATGCTAAACATAAACTCCAAATTCCTGGCTCTGGGGCTGTAAATATGTTTTAGCAGCAGGTGAATTTGCAAATACAGAATCCATAAATAAGGATGATTCAGAGGCTGCTTTTTTTCATTTCTCTAGATGCCATAAATGAGGAATTCAATCTTTTGTTAGTAGTAATTACTCCATAAAGGTTTGTTGAATGAATCAGTCAAAAAGCTAACATCTGAAGAATATGAGATTGGGGGGCAGGGGAAATGGCTTACTAGGTAGTGGGATTCCTCTTCAAGCATAAGGATCTCAATTTGATCCATAGGAACTACATGAAAATCTGGTCCTGGCAGCTTCTATAACCACTGTGATTCCAGGGAAGGAGATAACAGAAACCTGAGGGCCTACTGACCAGCTATACTAAGTGAGCTCTAGGTTCAGTGAGAGATCATGTCCCGTGTAATTAAAGTGGAGACTAGTCATGGGAGACATCTCTGGTCTTCATGTGTGCATGCACAGGTGAGTACAACTTTCTTTGCATATACCAAACACACAGAGTGCCAGGGTGGGGGGAAAAGAACAAGAGATTTGCTTATTTCTTTTACACTGTACCTTCCAGGGGTGAGAATTCAGATATGGAGGTATTGTGAAAGTGAACTGTAGAGACAGATGGTCTAGCCATAGTCTTCACACATCTACCAGGCTGACACTGAAGCTCACTTCTGTCTTTTATAAAATGAGGTATAAAATAGTGAGTTATTATTGGGATTAAGTGAACTAATATAAAAAAACTTTGTAAGTATCTGATATTTAATGTTATATAGATCTTTGAGTAAAACAACAGTAACAGTAACCAATATCACATTCTACATGCCAACAAAACTTTAATGCATTGAAAATACCATCTTTGTACGTTTTCATGTTCGTATCTTTATTGTAGATAAAAGCAGCCGCAATGCCCTCTTTATAAGGTCAGTGGGAAAATGCAATGAAAGCTATGTTGAAAAGCATAACATAATAAAGAAATGCAAAACATAACTCTAACTCTTGTGTATGCAAGTCTGACCATTCCTAAGACTCAGATGTGGCCTTCTGCATAGTGCCTAGCACCACTCTGAGACTTGTTCTTTGTAGTTTGCCCAGAACATGGACAGGTAGCAATTTTATTGTGACTTTCTCAAGCTTACTGTCTTTGAGTGAGCTGACAGAGCTCACTGCCTCACTACCAGGAAATAGCCATTTAGAGGAGAACTGTGTACATTTCTCTCTTTTTCTACCAATCCACAGGTTGTAACTTCAGATAGAAACGAGGCCCCTGAGTTCATGCTAGAAATGGTGGGAAAGTAAGAAATGATAGGCTGTCAGATTTCCTGAGAAGGTTCAAGGCAGCAGAACCAGAAATCCAGGCTGAGCTCTGCACAGAAGCCTGGGTGGCATTCAGATCTTACTTACGTCTACCTTAATGATTCCACTTAAGCTGTCATTTTCTGCATTTACCTTGCAGCATTCAAAAGCAACTATACGTACGTTCACAGCCAACGCACTGTCAGCGTTTCAAAAGGAGTGAGAAAGGATGGAAAATGGTATATGATATATTTCAAAAAATAGTTTCCTTGCCGAAAATTAACAGCAATTTTGACACCATTCTTACAGAGAAATAAACTTTCTTTGGAGATTTTAAAAAATGCTAGCACTGAGCAAAAAGGAGGGAATATACATGTACACAAATAAAAAGGAGATAAGACACAAGAAAGGGAGAGAAAATGGATGGGGGGACAGAGAGACCCCAAACTCGCTAGTTTTCATCCTTTTGCTAGCTCATGAGATACTACTAAGCTCTTCAGTTGACTACAGGAAGGTTGGGAATGATGTCATCCTGTCTCTACTCACTGTGTAAATCCTGAGAGTGGTGCAATGCAGGGGCTTCTTTTATTTCCTGAAACTTTATGTCTTTAGCTTCTTCTAGGATAGCAATAACAAGTGTCCAAAATGACATCAGGAAGGTCTCAAGAACTTAGTTGTTTTTGAAAATCCTAATACTTGTAGTCCAGAATTGCAAACTACTATAAATATGGCAATTTTTATGATAACTGGCCAGATACTATGAGTCAATTACTACAATTTCTTCCTTAAATTGGATTAATTTCTCAAGTTCTGGCAGGAATCCCCTTTTCAATTACCAGGGCCATCTGTTACAAGGGTCACTGTGGTTCTGTCTCATGTGACTTCTACTTTGTGCATAGAGCACTAACCCTGAGTTCTGAATTGTTAGCATCTGTAATAATGTGGCTGTAGAACCACACATGTTAAGGGTAATAGTGCTCATCTTTATCAAAGCAGCTGTTGGTTTCTGGCATTACCTTGCAGAAAGCACAAAGGTGAGGTACCCATTCGGATAGAACCTGGGGATCCTCTCTATGCACTTTGGCACCTTCCCACCACTAACAAAGTCTTCTCTGACTGAATGTGACCTCCTCGTCTTTGCAAGAGTTAGAATATGTGAACTGTACAAAGCTAATCAAAGGGGCATTCAGTCTATATTGCTCTGAAGAAGTCATCATTTATGCTGGGTGAGGCTTTATGGTGGAGAATCTGCTTTGGAGTCACTCGCAGTCATTTAGGTAATTTCTCAAATCAAGCTATGTAATAAGTGCAACAAACACATTAGTTCCCCCAAACTAGACTTAAAGAAATCATATCTTGGTTTGTTTTTTGGAGTCCTTTAAGGAGTAGGTAGATATTTATTCATCCATCTCCAAGGAAAGTGTTGTCAAAACGGATGTGTATTTTCTTATTTTTTTCTATTTTTTTTTTTGCAAATTTCATACATGGGTACTATATTTGCATCACTTCTATTTCTCCCTGTCCTGTATACAACTCCTCTCATGACACCCAACTCTCTTTGAAATTTATGACTTATTTTAAAATTATTATTGTCATATATTTTTGGGGAATAAATATATAAATACAGCCTGCTAAGACCATTTAGTATAGTTCATATGTATACATGTTTAGGACTAACTCCTTGGCATCAAATAACCTATCAGGTGGCTCATCCATTGATTGCCTGTAGCTCTTTTTCTGTGGGTAGGCATTTATGAGATTTCTCCCATCCATGTTGGCATATCATCTGGTGTTGTCATTGTTTATGTCTTGTTTAAGTGATCATATTTTTGGTATATCATGGGTATAGCTTCTCTGTCATATCTCAAAGATGTGGCATCACAGTAGATGTCCTAGTCCCCTGGTTCTTATAGTCTTTCCACCCCTTTATTAAGATTTCCCTGAAACCTATGTTAATGTGTTGTTTTGTAGCAGTATCAGTTGAGAGTGGACACCCCATAGTCAGTTCTCTGAATTTTGACAAGTTATAGATTTCTGTAATGGTTTCCATCTGTTATATAAAGGTTAATTTTTAAATTATTATTTTTGCCACTATTATGAGTTCATGAGTTCATGCATGCCTCAGCATAGGTTTAGAAGTATGCTGAGTATATAACAGGGAATGCCTGTTTGTGTCAGTGTGGCATGAACTTGAGACTCATGCACTTTGTAGAGCTATGTAGATTCATTCTCCTGAACCCCTTCTTCTGTCTATTTCATCTCTGCATAGGGTATATCTACTAAAACATCCAAATCCTTTAAACTAACAATGCCAATATTTTGGATGGGATAGGACTTGGTTGTCCTCAAGCTTTATGTGCTGGTATTCAATTCTGTTTCTAAGTGTTGAGAGGGTGGTTACTTAATCCATGTATGCTGTTTTGAGGCAGTGTGTTTGGGAAGCAATTAAGATTAGAGGTCCTCATTAGGATTGTGTTCTGATGACTGACTCTTGAAGGCTTTAGGAGGGAGGAAGGGGGAGAAAGAGAGAGGGAGGGAGAGGGGGGAGAGAGAAAAGGGAGAAAGGGGGGAGGGAGAAAGAGGGAAGAAGGGGGAGGAAAGGGAGGAAGGAAAGAAGAAAGAGAGGGAGAGGAAGAACAAGTGATGAAAATCGACATGAAATGTCCTCTCTTTCATGTGAGAACATTGACAAAAACACTACTATCACTGGATGCAGCCCTGCAACCTGAAGCTAGCTAGACCTGTGAGCCAAACTGAACTTAATTTCTCTAAAACTTGCCTGGTCTGTGGCACTGTAATATCAACTAATACATGCAGTCACATGAATAAACATGAGATTATTGTTCAAGGGAACTGGATGCATGGAAGGGACATTGGCTTGTCACTAAGCAGACCTGGCCCATCTCCCTGGGTCTGTCTACTTGTGAGCCTCTTTTGTGGGGGTAGCAATGAAGTCATCTTTATGAGACCACAGAGTCTGTTTATACAAAGTGGGACTTCATAAGTCTCTTTTTAATAAACAGATGCAATAATGTATTAATAAACAAAGTCAGTATGCTTGACTAATTCTCTTGGTCCCTTTCTGTCTCCTGTGATCCTGGGATGGTGCTCCTGTCCTTTTCCTATGAACATATGAGTCAACATGCATGACACTCTTCTTGAGAGAGACTGTGTTCTGTCTGTTTTTTATTATTTTGAGAAACAGATACTTTAAAGGAGAAGAAAATTAGATTTTCTGAAATAGCTGATAGACAGGAAGTGCTATTTATGTTATTGCAAAGAGATTTGACTTCCTACAAGGTAGGAGACACTGGGAAGCCTGGTATATGGGTTCATTATGATTTTTAATTATGTTTCTCTCTTAATGGTGAGAAATAGTTTTGTCTTACTTTTGCATTGCCTTTAAGGGATACACAGCATCTAGAATATGATCAGTGTTCAATCATTGTTTCTGAATACATGGTCAAGAGCACAAAAGATTGAAGTGTCAGAAATCCAGACTGGGCTGGATCTGGGAGGCATTGGGAACTATTTCACCTCTTATTTTTCCTGTAATTCTTGCAGGTGTGCTTGTAAGCAGTAAGAACGAGAAGAAAGAAATGCTAAGATGTCTGCTAGGTTGATGTGCTAGGCACTGACTCTAATCCTTTATTGGAATTCATAAGGCCAATAGCACATTTCCCTTCACATTCACACTCTCCCTTCACATCAGTCTGTCTTGATGGGAGCAATAATTGCTATGCAAGTGTTAATACTTACATGCAGTTGCTTAAGATTTCACCAATACTTGGCTTCACCAAGAAACAAACTCAGATCAGAAATGCAGTAGAAGCAAAGGCAGGATTGTAGAATATTGTTCCTTAGTCAACTAGTAATATAACTCTTACTTTTCTAGAAGAGACGGGTGATTTTTTCAAAGTTTGAAAAGGATGGCTTAAATACAAGTAAACACAATGAATGGCCAATCACATAGCTCAATGGAAGAACATCTCATACCTGGTAAAGCTGTGGCCCTGGGTTCAATCCTTTGCACGTACACAATATCAATCAAACTGAAATATTTAAAATTAAATGCTGGATTTATCTATTCCATGTGTTCAGTATATAAAAATCTTATGTAAGCTTTAAAATTTCTCAGCGATTTTTCATAGTACTTTTTCTTTCCAACATATTCTTTTTTAGAAATTATCATCTCACAGGAAATTGGGAATTTTATTATAAGCCACATCAAGGCATTCCTTCCACATTTTAAGGACAGCAAATCTCAATCCTGAAGTTAAGATGGAATGGAACAGAAAAATTGTTAACTCTGTTGTCCATTACAGAATTCCTAACATTAACCATTTTAAGGGACAAGAATATCAATACCACTTTGCTTTTAGCCAAATTAGAAAATAATTACAAGATAGGTGTGTGAAACAATCTTTGATATCAGAATGATTCCTGGCATAATGACCCTTGTAGTTATTGTGGGGATTGAAACAATGACTCTCTGAACTCCATTCTGTAATATTACCCATAGATCATAGCTTTATTCTTCTCAGATGCTTCAGTACCATTATAGATGATGTATATTATAAACTCATTTGTTTCTTAAAAAACAAAAAAACCCCAAAAAACAAAAACCCACAGTTATCAGGCTAGATGGACACAAGCTTATCAAACTGCAATGTTACACTTCCCACAATCATGCTGGACCATTTGGTAGATATCAAAATTTAGATTTCATTTTTCTGCATAGTTGAAAGGAAATTTCAGCTAAATGTGTCAGCAACTCAGGAAGCTCAACTCCTCAAAGGTGTTTAGCCATCAGGCACTGTCCTAGGGGATAGGGCTGCAGGTTGCCTAGGTCTACAGATGGGGAGAAGCCAATAGGGGAAGTGCGGGAGGTCAGAAGAGCAGGAGAGTATCAAAACCTGGAGAAATTCCAAAGCAAACCTCATCTCTTATTTCATACCTTTGCTGTATGCTGTCAGTCTCTCCCCAGAAAGCATTATTACTTTGTAGCACTCCACAGGATTTGATGGGCATTCGCATGCTTCCCTCGGCTCACCGCCTCGTGGATGGACTTCTTCATTACAGACCACACCGCAGTTCTCTAGGCTTAATGGGCATAAATATAGCTACTCAAAGAGGGAGGCACTTTCTTGTCCACGAGGATATTACATCCAAGAGACGAAAGGAAAACCTGCTAATTGAGAATCGCACTTCAGTTTAATTACACAGATGCTAAAATAATGTAACTGAAGCGCCTTAAAAATATAATTATCCACTATGCAATGCTTGAGAGCATGCTTTATCTTCATGCCTTTAATGTACATGATCAAGAAAAAGCCAACAAAAGAATCAATCCTGGGCAATTTGGGAAACTGGGACATGTCTAGGTTTGAAAGATGTTTCGGAAAGCATCTTGGGTTTGGAAGGACTCATCAGAGGCATTTTCTGAGCAAGTACACACAAAATCCCTGTTTTAACCTTTAAATTCTTCAAAGGCTCCTGGGTTTAAAATAAATAATGAATTTCGTGTTACTGTGTAACTGCCTAATTTTCTTCTCCAACATCAGAAAGAGTGAGATGTGTGTTTGGAAAGGGTGACATGCTGTTTTAATAGTGTGACTTGGAGGTCTACAAAGATCTCTTAATAAGTTAAGTTTTCTACCCTCAAATCTCACCATGTTCAATTTATTATTAATGCAATAATACCCTCTTATAAAATTTCCAAATCTTTTTTCAGACAATGCCATTCCCTCAGAACTGTCCTGTGGCTTTCTCCTGTGCCTATGATTAGTGCCACCCAAGAGTTATGCGTATCAGGTGCTTGCTGGTGAGATTCTATTCTCATGATTCAAAGTGGGCAGTGGCTACTACTGCTGTCTTTAGAGTCTCAGGCAGAAAAAATATCATTCTACAAAAGGAGCACCAATAAAATCTGTTTCCATATAGCAGTCTTTGAGTTACTGAAAGAACTTCAGAGATCAGATTCAGATTTGCAGAGGTACAGAATGGGAAAGGAGTAACACCAGACAGATGGGAGGTAGGAGATGGAATGTACAGCATTTATAAGGCAAAGAGTAAAGTGTACCTTCTTGCTCATCCCCAATGGTATATTCACAGATCTTCTTGGCCATTCCTAATGATGTATCTCCTGGCCTCTTGTATCATCCCTACCAGTGCATTTAGAAACCCCTCTCCTCATCTCCAAGGCTGCAGAGGGGTATGCAAAGAGGGGAAGGAGTGGGTGTGGGGCTAAGTTGTAGCTTAGAAGTGTGGGCTCCTCTTTCTTTCTGTCCTCTGACCAAAAAGATCAGAAGAACATGTGATGGTTAATCTTGATTGTCAATTTCATTGGATTGATAAATGCTTAGGGAATTAATGAGGCATACACCCTATGTACCTCAATGATGGCATTTACAGAGACAATCAACTAAAGGAGATGATCCACCCGAATATAGGTGGCACTATTTCATATACTGGGGTATCTGCTGGAAGAAAAATAAGAAAAGGAGAAAACTGGGTAGCTGGAGAATTTTATATTCCCACAGCACCCTACCTTATGTTCTCTCTACCCAGATGCATGGAAATCTGATATAATGATCCAAAATAATTTCTCCTTTTCTTAAATTATTTTCTCAAGTATTTTGCTATAGTGACAATGATCGGGGGTTAGTATTTAGTCTCTGGGGTATAAGAGCTTTGACTTTTCTCCAAGCTCAGGCACTAGGGTCTAAACACCTCAACCCTGATATAGGAAGCCACCTCCCATTAGCTGCAGTGCAGAGCAAACCTCACTTAATCTATTCCTCAGTTTCCTACTTCATCAAATAAAGTTAGTAATAGTACAGTCTTTGAATAGCTGGAATGATTAAATGAGACAACACAAGTAACACATTTATAAAAGCATCTAGCCCAGTGTGAACATTCCAAAAAATCATCTGGCATCTTAGCTTAGGCTAATTCTACTAACTCTACCCCAGGATAGTGTTCATTGCCAAATCACACATACATTCACATACATTCTGCACACATAAGGTGGGTTATAACTTGCAGAACATGGGAGAAGAAGAAAAAAAGTAACCCACAAATTCTGTAGAATTTAGATTGTAAATCTATCACTCAGCAGATCTATCTGTATGGGACACTCTCACTCTTTGGGTCAAAGCAAAGCATCCTATTTGATAAACAGGAAGAGTGACTATGCTAGGTAGTCCTCAGGTTGTAGAGCTGCAGATGTGCCTGTCTTTACATCTGTGTCACACACAGCTCATTACCTCTGGGCAAGAGGCTGCTGAATACCTGGACATCTGCTAATGAAGCTATACCTGACAAAGAAGACTACCCAGATAGTTGCATTTTCAATTTCAGGAGAATGATGTACTACATATTTTGAGTGAAGTAAGAACACAGGGAGGTATTTTGTTTATTTGTTAAGCAATCTTAATTAGTTACCATTTATAATTAGTGTTCTTCAAATTTTTCCATAATGATCAAATTTTAGCATATATAGAATATTTACATGTATATGTTGACATTTGTTGAAAAATAAATCAGGAACTCTAATAACACATTTCAAGAGAAATATTTGTAAGCTTATACTAGCAATACTCTTTTCTTGCTGCTGATAGAGAAATCTCTAAGCAAATTCCCTTGCACAGTTTGATGTGTGCTCTTCCAGACCTAAGCCAAGGGGAAACCCACAATGAAGATAGAGGCAGTGCAGTATGAGGGTGCTTGAGTATTAAGCAAGCCCAAGTTAAATATTAACTACTTTCCAACTGTATTATAGTTTTCAAACCTTGAACAAAGCAGATTTACTGAATCTGTTTTCTTCATTTTGACATGGGATGCTGTGTTTATTTTGGGATCATTGTAGTGCAACTACTGAACATAATTTGTATGGGATATAAAACAGTATCTGTTGTTTGGTAGCTTTAATGTTGATCACTTATGATAGTAAAAATTACCAAGGATGCTAGGTCATTCCCATAGCATGGTTGTACAATCCCAATGTCAGTCTCCATCAGGAAGACAATGCTGTCCTAAGCACCAAATGCTGTTTCAAAATTTACCTTTGCCCCCGCCCTTGTCCCTTTTCCAGTGTGTTGCCCCTGTGAGGTCCCCTGGATGCCTCACCTCAGCATCTACCATACTCTACTAGCCAGGTTCCTACCTACATATTATCCCCATCATGTTCCTTGCCAACATTAGAATCCTTAGACATTTAAGTATAAGTATTCCATGCTCTTGCTGAAGCTGTCTGAAACTCCCCATTACACAAAATACTGGCAAAATCACATCTGTGAGTGACCCAAGCCCATCGGTATCTCAGCTATCATTCTTCCTACTCCCTAGTTTTCTTACCAAGCAAATTGGATTCTGAGCATACACCTATCCCGAATCTTTATTGGGTTGCTCCACACTGTCCTTATTATTTATGAAATTGGACACAAAGATCATTTATATGTTTATTTATCAGAGTGCCACTTTTTCTTTCTATAGACTTAAAAGCAGTGGTTCTAAACCTGTGGGTCACAATCCTTTTAGGGGTCACCAAAGTCTGTTAGAAAACACAGATATTTGCATTGATGTCTTTTGTCTTGAGTTCTTTATATATTTTGAATATTAGTTCTCTGTCAGATGTGGGTTTGGTAAATATCTTTTCCCATTCTGTGACCTTCTGTTTTAGCCTTACAGAAGCTTTGTAGTTTCATGAGGGCCCATTTGTTTGTTGTCCATCTTATTGTCTGCAAAATTTGTATTCTGTTCAGGAAGTTATCTCCTGTGCCAATGTGTTCAAGGTTATCCCCCACTTTCTCTTCTATCAGGTTCAGTGTATTTGGTTTCATGTTGAGGTCTTTGATCCCCTTGGACTTTAGTACTGTCCAGGGTGATAGATATGGATCTATTTGCAGTCTTCTACATGCATGCAGATATCCAGTTAGACCAGCCTCACTTGTTGAAGATGCTTTCTTTTTTTCCATTGTGTATTTCTGGTTTCTTTATGAAAAATCAGTTGTCCATAGGTTTGTGGATTTATATCTGGGTCTTCAATTTGATTCCATTGATTAACATGTCTATTTATATGCCAATATCATGTGGTTTTTATTACTGTAGCTCTGTTCTACATCTGGAAATCAGGGATTTTGATGCCTTTGTAAGTTCTTTTATTGTATTGGATTGTTTTAGCTCTCCTGGGTTTTTTGTTTTCTACACAAAGTCTGGTATTGTCCTTTGAAGATCTGTAAAGAATTGTGTGGGAATTTTGATGGGAATTGTGTTGAATCAGTAGCTTGTTTTTGGTAAGATGGACATTTTTACTATGCTTATCCTACCAATCCAAGAGCATGGGAGATATAAGAAGCTAAGTAACAAAGAGAGCTCAATTGGGGGATACGTGGATCTTCCTGGGAAGGGGAAATAGAATAGATTTTGCAGGTGGACCAGGGGCAGGTAGAGATGGAAACAAGAGGGATCAAGGAGTAATGGAGGAAGAGAGTGTGGGGAGAGATGACTGGATTTCGGGGGACATTTGGGAAGCAATGTGGCAACTTATTGCTGCTGTGAGAATCAGAGATTGAGAAGGATCCACAGACTTGACTGACTAATCACTCCACTTGAATTTTCAGTCTGAGAGAGTAAAACTTAATATACTGGAGCCAGTAAGGGGGTCAAAACTTAATTCTCTGGGGCCTGTAAAAAAGACACACACACACACACACACACACACACACACACAGATACACAAAAACATATACATATACACTTCCAACATGTCAGGATCTAACATAGGGTGTTGATGTACAGCAAGTTATAAGCAGGTCAGAGAAACTTAAGAGGAGATAGAGAGCAGGTGATTTACTGGACAGACAAACAGATACATGAGGATGTTTCTGAAAGTTAAAGCTTAGTTCTTTATTTTATTATTCTTTCTGTTACTGTTACATTCTATTCTGTTCTGTTCTGTTCTATCAACTTTGCCTGAATGGCCAGGAACCAGAGGCTGGATAGCCTAAGGACCTAGGATGGAACCAAACACAACTGACTCCCCACTTCGCACATACATAAGGTAGAATTAATGAAATTATTCCTTATGATATTCTGCTATACTCAGAGATTGATGCCTAGCTCAATTGTCATCAGAGAGGACTTCATCCAGCAACTAATATGAGTAGATTCAGAGGCCCACAGGCAAATATTAGGTGGAGCTTATAGAACCCTATAGAAGAGGGGGAGGATTAATTGGAGGGTCCAGAGGGGTCAAGAATACCACAAGAACATGTCCCACAGAATAAACTAAACAGAGCTCATAGAGAAGGCAGCAGTCACAGAGCCTACGGGATACTCTACTAGGTTCTCTGCATATATATGACTATTTTGTAGCTTGGTGTTTTTATGGGAATCCTAAAAGTGGGAGGGGCTGTCTCTTACTCTTTTGCCTTCCTGGGGCCCCTTTTCTCCTACTAGATTGTCTCACCCAGCCTTGATGTGAAGTTTTGTGCCTAGTCTTGTTGTAACTTGCTGTGCTGTGTTTGATTGCCGTCCCTGGGATTCAGGCTCTTTTCTGAAGGGAAACATAGTAGGAGTGGATCTGGGGTGGGAGACATTGAGAGGAACAGGGAATGGAAACTTATTCAGGATGTAAATTATGGGAGAAGAATAAATAAAAATAAAATAAAATAAAAACCAAAACAACAATAGCAAAACAGAGTTGAAGTAGATTTCCTCATGCTTTTCATGAACGGCTGTGATGTCATCTAGAAGGGTAGATTTTTAACACGAGTCCCCATCATGCTTTAAAATCACTCTGACTTACTCTTTCACAATCGCAGTTTAATATGTGGCTCATTGTTTAGTTTCTGTTTTCTTTTACTAAGCTTTCATTTGAAGATGGGAAGCAGCCCTTTCCCTATTATTTCTAAGAACTACAAACAATATTATTTAGTGAAGAGTTAGTAGATACTCAGCAAGTGTGAGAACATGATCTGACTAATGTGCCTGGTGACTTAGTTATATAACTTTTAAATGAAAAAAATATAGAAAGCTTGAGGATATACACCTGACCACAAATTAATCTATTGGAATGTGTCACTGTTAAGAAGGATGTCCAAGTAGGTGAAAGTTCCTGGTGAACAATGAACCTTCCCGGCCCTAGTGACTTCCTGAAGGTTTCATGTACCAGTACTGTTACATAAGGGGTTAAAACTTCAACATGTAGCATTAAGGGGGATACAAGCATTCATTCCATTTGTATTCATTTGAAAACAACTTGTCTCTCACAGACTCTTTTGTTGAATGATTGCTCATTAGCATTGAGGCAAGGAATCTTTTATACCACATACTTCTACTACTGTGAGGCTAACCAAGCTATGGAGCCAAACAACAAGGGACCAAAATCCCTAAAACAATGAGCTTAAAAATAATTTCTCCTTGTAGGTTGTTTATGTCAGGTATAACATTACTGCTATGAGAAAATTCACTAGTATAAATCCTAAAATCAGTATTTATTAAACATTCTGCTTATTCCTAGATAACTAAGTTGTTGCTCTGTTAGAGCAACAAACATCTTTCTTATTCATTAGGTTAGCCAGTAGTGCAGTGGTTGGTATTTAACAACTCCCCTTACAAAAGAGGAACACTTGGTTAAAGCATATGCTTATTTTTATAGTGTAAACATTCCTTCTGTGGTTGAGTTCATGATTGCATCAACAATAGCATGTCATTTAATATGGAACTGAGGATGATGGAAACACCTGTTTCTTCTGAGCCAAGATAAGCTGTTTCCCTCTGGATAAAGTAAGTCATGCTTCTTCATGCTCCTGTCTCAGGTCAGCATGATCAGAAGGACAAAGTGTGGTTCTGTTGCTCACAATTGTTCCAAGATATGGACTAAAGGCATCTCCCACAGTATGTAGGGCTTTGACATCTTCTGCAAGGCTGAGGACAAGAGAGAGTAGAAGATCATGGCATTCTTTATCATGTCTATGTTTTCCCATTTTCCTTGGATAATACTCACATAAGAGCAGGGAGGACTGGGAGACACAGTCTAGGTATATGTTCAGCTGTTCAGAGGAGCACAGCATTCTCTAATCTCAGACTGACCTCTGGCAAGCAGTCTTCCTACCTATCTCATTATCTCTACCCTATATCACACTTCTTTAAGGGGTTTGGATAATCGAACACAAACACCCCACAGATTGACTATTTTTGTTTTTTAGGTCAGCCATAAGGAAGTGCCACCAACTGGGCTTTAAAAACAACAGAAATACATTCTTTTTCAGTGTGGGGGATAGAAATCTGAAGTCAGGGTGTGTTAGTAGGAATACATTTGCTCTGAAATCTCGATGGAAAGCTTGCCGCTTTTAACTTCTGAGGGTCAGGAACAAGTCTGAGTGTTACTCAGCTCACAGATACATGATTCCAGTCCCTGGATCTTCCTGTGCATGGCCTCTTAATCTGTCTATACCAGCATGTGTGTCCAAACTTACCTCTCATGATTCAATGTACAATTATGGGTAAAGAATACACTTGATATACTTGTGTTAACTAAAAGGCACATTTGTAAAGAAGGTAAGAAATAAAGAACACAAATGTTACTGGTTTACAGCCATCTGATATTCTCTGAGCCTGATGGCATGCCTTTTTTTAATGGCAGTGGGCAGACTCTCATCAGTTCTGTTATCTTGAGATGTTTCCTTTATTCACTTTTCATTTTGGCTTCCAGCATCACCTCCTCATGTGGTTCTTCCTTTTTGTGATGATTCAAGGCCCAATTACCAGAATCTTTCTATTACCTTTCATTTCTTTTCACATAATAATAAATATTCTCTTGAACTTATCACTTTATCATAACATGTGGACAATTTTAAAATATGTTTTGTTAAGTCTTTGAGAATTTCATACAAAAGATTTTGATCACATTCACCATTACTTTCGCCCTTAACTCCTCTAAGATCCATCCCATTTTCTACCTGCCCAGTTTTGTGTCATATTTTTCTTTTTAATAATGACTTGAGTCCAGTTTCTGCTGCCCATATATTTATAGTTAGGGAGTCATAGGCAAGAGTCTGGTTGATCTACAAGAATCTACATCCTTAAAAAATGATACTGGCTTTCCTCAAAGCCATCAACTGTCCATAGCTTCTCAGTGAGTACAGGGCTCAGGAGCCTCTTCCCCTCCTATGCTAGAATGTTGACCACCAGGATCCCGTGGAAGACTTTGCATGCAGCCACAGCTCCTGTGAGTTCATGGATGCAACAGTTTTATCATGTGAAGAAAACATTGTTTCACTACAGTATTCTCTGACCCGTGGCTATCATAATCTTTTTGTCCCTTCTTCTGTGATGGTTCTTGATACTGGTATGTATGAGGGCTTTCGTGTGTGTGTGTGTGTGTGTGTGTGTGTGTGTGTGTGTGTGTGTGTATGTGTGTTTGTGTGTGCATGAGAGCATGTGTGTGTCCCACTTGTGAATGACTCTTATTCTCTTCACTTCAACCAGTTCTAAGTTTCTACATTAAAAAGATCAACATATTTAGCAATAACTATAAACACTGTCCTACTAATTACTTCCTCTCATGCAACACGGCCTGTTGGTTATAGATTCCCCCTAACACTGACCATGGTGCAGGGGCTTTGGCTGCATGCTCTGGTATCAGACTCATTGTTATTTTTAGCCTAACTTTCCAGGCAGCACCTCATATTTCTGAGTTTTGTTACAATCAAGCTACTTTTCAAAGTACCAATTTACATGCTAGGGTAAGGAATACTGACCATAGGAAGCTAATCTCCCATTTCATCCTGCCTCCTACCATATCCAGTTAACTCTTTACTTATGATTCATAAGGAGAGGTCCTAGATTCTGCTCTAGGTGGTCAGTCAAAGTTAGGATCCCTCATCTTTCCTCACTGTCTTCTACAAGATGTGATCTGCATGCAACTCATTCTCCTTATATTGCTTTCCCCAACACAAGGGGAAAGACACAGTTTATCTGTGAGTTCAGAAAGAGGAAATTTATTTGCTGAGCAGCCAGAATAGATTTAGCAATCTAGCTGTTTGTTTTATTTGTTGTGAAAGTGATTTTTCCTGTGTAAGTTTTGAAGAATAAAGCCAAGTGAGCCATGCCGTGGGGGTAAAGAGAGCATAAGTAAACCACTCATGATTCAATATAATCAGTATTTACTCAACACCTGCTCCCTCCCTAACTCTGTGTAGATGGTCCCAGGAGCCTGCCAGTGCAGTTAATAGAGAATAAAGCTAGGTGCTGTTCCATGACTACTACTCAGGATGCTTGTTTTTGTTCTAAGATGGAATTAAGAGGTCAGGGAAACTTCTATACTAGATGGTCTATATTACTCTCCAATTCACTAGGCTAATCATCCGATATTATGTAGTTAAATCTGATTAAGGCTCCCCCCTCTCTCTCTGTTGTCTCGAGGAAGATATAGCCATGTAGTGCCCAGGTCCTAGAGCATTGCTGCAACCAAACATTTCTGGTGGAAGCTGAACTGAACAATGCCTCAGCACAGAATCCCTGTATTTCCCATCCTCCCTTCCCTTCCTGCAGAGCCAAGTGCTTTGTTTTTCAAAGCCTCGGGAAGCCTCACAAACAACCACAGATCCCAAAGATGATAGTCAGTGCCTTCTCCTGCACGTATGGACGATAATCTTCTGATGGAGGGAATCTGATTATTGGCATCCTTCGAGCAAATGGCCCTGTCCAAAATCAAACACCATCTGAGCTATTTAAAACCTAATGAAAAAGGCCTGAGAGTCCAGCAAACTCGAGTTCATGCTGATCTCCACTTGCTGAATACATAAAACAGCATGCTTATTAAGAGGCAGATTTGAGCCATTTGGGGTTGAGAACTTTGGTTTGCTGATTTTGAAAGAAAGAAAAAAAAAAAAAAACTCAGGCAGCTGCCCTAGTTTCTAGCAGGACACGAGAGTATTTACTGAGCCCAGAGCCAGTCTGAGCTAATGGTTCTGAGTGCCTCTAATGGGCCTTGGGGTCAGGCAGGACAGATTGTGGCAAGAGCAGAGGGTTGTCCACATGAGAGCAGCGGCTGTCCTCAGGGGGGCTCACACAGCCTTCCCGTTTGTCTATGGAGTATGTGTGCTGCTTCCAAAGCTCAAGAGCTTGGATCAATAGCTAAAAGTTTGGAGGCTTATGAAATCTTCCAATTTGGAGTGAGAACATCTCCCCGGGTACTCTGCAGTACTGGTAAATGGAAATGAAACATCTGAGTGAAGGGCAAAGCATTCCCCAGACCTTCATCTTATTTCCACTCAGATGTAATCCAAAATTAACACTTGGTCCAGACACCCAGCCTATTAGCACAATGATTTTTCAGCTTCCTGGAGAAGGGCAGTGGCTGGGGGCCAGATAAGCAGTGAGGGGCTCCCCCACTTGGAATTCTACCCTGGTAACCCAACAAGAGAAGCGCATTACCGTTTAATTATAATGACAGAACAGATGTGATAACAAGGTTGTCTTCTCTGGCTGCGTTCCTGATGTCACCACAAGGGTTTCCAGTTGTTGCTCTTTCTCATTTTGTGCTTCCTCATTAATCTCGCTCCTCCAGCTGCTTCCTGCTCGTCTCCCTGACTGTCTGGCTTCCTTTGTGAGAAATGGCCATGGCATTTCAGAGTGGCTGTGTGGGCTGGGTCTCAATTTTGTTCCTGGAGGCCATCATGGCCCTCTTAGAGATCAGAAACTCCATTCTTACCAAATTAAAATGAAGGATGATCACGCTACCACATCCACAGAGGACTTTTCATTCTGTGACTTTGCAGTTACACTTCCTCATCCATTGGGCTCCATTCCTTCTTCTCTTGTCTGTTGTCTAAACTCTCCATCTCGATACAATGATTTTAGTTTTCCAAAGAGTAGGCTGATTAGACTTCACCTTAGGAGGAAAGTGATAAATTTCCTTTCTTCATATCTTCTCTTATAATAGTCAATTGTGGGGTAGAGTTGATGGGGATAAAGTTTAATAGCGATAGTTCATATAACTGTGCTTGAGACTTTGAGTACAACTAGGCATACGGACCCACCTCCAGTCTCTGGTTGTCAGTCCCTGGGAACAGTAGGCCACGGAGTCCATTTGTAAATTGTAGACAAGAGTGGGTGGGCATGTAAATTCTGTCGAAAGGACTTGTAGGGTTACTCCTCTTAGTGTCCTCACTGATACAGAGGGCACGAAATCTTCTTTTACAAAAATATTTTTTCTATTCTTTGACAATTTCATGCATGCATGCATACAATGTGTCTTTGATCACATCCACTCTCAGCGCCCTCCCAGCAGGTGGTCCTCTCATCTTTTGTTTGATTGTTGCTGTTGTTACTCCTCACTATGCAGATTAGTATTACCTACTGTCCAGGTTTACTCAGCCAACCCTGAAGAGAAGGTTTAGAACCCTTTGCTCAAGGACAGTGATCTATGTTTGGATGATTATCAAGGCAGATTTCTCTTTTCAAAATTTGTTTCCTTTCTATTTTTTTAAATGGTTTTATGGCCAATTTCCATTCTTTTTCTGTTCTGCCAGACTTCCTTTACCCCTCCTTCCAAAGTTTATGAGACAGGAACCTCTTATGTAGCCCTGGCCTGGTCCTTGCTGTTTACCTTAGGGTTGCCTTTAACTCCTGGCATCCTTCTTACTCAGCCTTTGAGTACTGGAATGGTAGGAATGCACCGACACCTGGCTCATTTTCAGCATACACCAGCTTCCTAAGTTATAGATCTCAAAACCTCAAGGAAGAAGAGGGTATCTATATAGTGTGAGTCTCCTGTGAGCTTTTTATGGCTAGGAAGGTGATAACCCATCTGAGAACCAGTAACAGGTCTTTTGAAAGGCTCACTTACTTGCTGCCCACCAAATGACCATCTTTTCCCAAATCAATTGTGCTGTGCTGATCTGACGAGACTAGATGCAAGGAGGATGACAGAGCTGAGAGTTTTACTTAGGGGCCATATTGATTCCTCCTTTTGGGGAGCAATGTTTTGTGCTGTGAGAATAGTTAAGTTCTGTGTGGGGAGATATCACTCTTGCTTACAGTATAAACCATGGAGAAGAGCTGGAAATCATCAGTGTTCATAGGTGAAATTTCTTCTTCAAATCCTCTGCTAGCTCCTTAAGCAGTTTTTCCCAGCAGGCATACTGGGATGCAATACTGGGATGCATCTGACTCCAGCTGACTTCTTGATTGATCTCAACTGATCAATGCAGAAGACTCCTAGCAGAGGTCATTCCTTAACAGCTGCACATGTAGGTGAAATGAAAGAAAACATGATTATACATAAAGTACAGAAGTTACAGAGTTTTAGAAGTAATTACATCATTGGGAAGATGAAAGCAAGAACAATTTCAAGATGTAAAATGGTTTTTACAGATTTGCATTAACTCCTTAGTTAATATGATACCACCTAGGGAAGCTTAGGCAGACATGCAATTACTTTGTGGAGTGTAAGGCATCATCAGGTGTCACTGTACTCATGTATATGTGTGTGTGTGTGTGTGTGTGTGTGTGTGTGTGTGTGTGTGTGTGTGTGTATGTGTGTGTGCATGCACGTGAACAAACACACACATGTTTAGGGGATGTATGATTGTATGTAGAAGCCAGAGGTCACTCTCAGTTATCATCTTTTATGAAACATTCACCTTATCTTTTGAGTCAGGTTGTCTTATTTACATGAGGCTTGTTAAGTAGGCTAGATCAGCCTACTGGCCAGCCAAGTGAGCCCTAAGGATCTACCTACCTCAACTTCCCAAGTTCATGCCAAGTTCCCAAGTACATGCCACCATGTCTGATCTTTTATATGGATGTCAGGGATTGAACAGGGATTGAAAATTACTGATTTTGCCATTTCCCAAGCCCCAATGTTCTTGAGTTTGATTTGAAGATACACAGATATCAATAATCACATAGTCATTGGGGTAGTGTGCTTACAGGACTATTCCCAAGGAGGAGTGTGGGCTAGGGAAACACCACTTAACCCTCTCAAAGTTTATTATTTCTCCAGTGGTATAACTGTTGGTAATTTATGAGATTGTCTGTGGAGTTCAGCAGTCCTTGAGATCTCTGATGTAGTAAAATAATTATGTCATTCTCCAGAGTTAAGTGACTGACGTATATCAAGAAGTGCTATTTGTACTTTTGCATGGGATATGGAAATGTATTTCCAGGCAAGTGATGTGAAGAAGAAAGTTAAGGAATTCAGTTATGTTGAGAGGGAGGCCTTGGAGTTGGTAATACATAAAGATCCTTTTTTATTTAACATGTTGGGGCATTGGCCATCAGAACATTAAAATCTCAACATGGGTCTATCAGTTTGAAGTTGTTAATGTCACCCATTGTATCTTTCAAAGAATCCAAAGTAGTTTTTTTTTTTTTATTAATTGATCCAGCTACCCTTATGTGAAGATACATGCTACTATGCTTTCCCTAATAATTAAAAATAATCTGTAATCTTGATTATAAGAAAGGTATTCTGGTTAGTCTTCATTTTCATGGAGTCACTCATTTATGACAAAATTTCCAGAAAAGAGACTTTATAATTCTACATGCACTATTGTGATCTGCAGACTATATCCCTAAGTGAGCCGTCTGACTTTTAACTCATATGATCCTGGAAGGAAATATCTACTTTGCCTCTTACTAAATTTATAAACTTACAATTTTTAATGACAATAAGGAAATCTGTATTAATCAAATTATGATTATAAACGTTGAATTATCCAAAATCCTAGACAATTTTGAAGTCTGGGTAATTTGAGACAGTGCTCATGACTGGGACTGTGGTGCCTGCTTTCAGAGTCTGTGCTCATGTCAATATTCCTGGGAGACACTGTGGTCATGATGTTCCTAGTGACACCCAGACTTTTGCCTGGCAGGTGGGATTCTAATGAGGTCATGAGATTATCTGACTGAAAGCAAGGAGCTTCCAGCTGGCAGAGCACAAATGGACAAGCGAGTATGTATTGACCTGGGCTCCTGTAGCTGTTAATCGATGGCCATGGTGTTATGCTTTTGATGCCTGCTGTTTCATGCCAGGATATGGGATAGTTTTCTTTCATGAGAAGTACTTCTTCTGTGCCCAGAGCATATTTCGTCAATGTTGAAAGTTTGCTTAATGGACAGTTCAGAAGGAAAAGGACTCAATTCTTTACACCTGCCATTCCCGGTGGAAATCATTTAGCCAATCCATTGCAAGGGACTCTTGCAATAGCAGCCCAGCACCACGGGGGAGTAGTTGTGGGAGAAGCTCATGATCAAAATTTTCTCGGGGGTCCCTAGAAAGGCACCCCTTGCAGGGGTCTGAATAGTAGCCAGTAACTTATGTGAAGTTTTGACAACTATGCAGTAATTTTTCCAAGTGTCTGACTCAATAGTGGTCTTCAAACAGTATATTTTATCTATGACAGTTGCAGCTTTCAATCCTAGATTGGATTTCTCCCTGTCCTCCCAGAAGATGTTTTAGTGATGTAGGCTTTAGCATATGATTGGTAAGGCCTTGAAATAAATTCCCAGTCAACAGAAAGGTATGGTAGTGCCGGGTGGAAAAGGACACTAAAATTCACTACTAAATCTAATATCTGGCTAACACTGTTTTGAGAGAGTTGGCATTTCTTCTTCATTTTTGCATCCTTTCTGTTTCTCCACTTTTTAACTTTTTATTGTCATTCCTCTGTAGAATGAATTAATCAGGTGTTCTGTCACTCTTCTGAAATTTGTCATGTCTAGTTGCTGTCAGAGAATTGATTTGCCTGTCTGATGTAGTGCAAGGGGCCAGTCAATGCATGAATCTCCTGGGGTTTGATGTCCTCCTCAGCAATAACATCCTGTGGATATGGGCAAATGTTCTTCCTGCCAGGGCCTTTACTCTAGATTGCCCAGTTTGCCCTCAATCCTCCTACCAGGTAAAGAGGATACTGATAAATAAACTTTGAGAGTTTTAAATAAATGAGCAGACAGGGAATTCAAAAACATATTTCAAACCGTGACTCATGAGTAGAAAGAAGTTCACAGAGAAAGAATGAACTGAGATGTGAGGACAATGGAGAAGAAAAAGGAGAGGTCAAGCTACTCTGAGACAAGAGAGAAAACACAGATGTGCTCATGGGGGCAAGAGAAGTGCAGAGGTATGTAAAAAGCCAAACCTTCCTGGGAGGACCTTACCCGACAGTGGAGCTCCTCTCACCCTTGTCAGTTTGTCATGCACCATCAGCCAAGTTCACCTTTGCTAAGTCGGTGGCTTCTTTGTCGCTTTGACAAGGTGGAAGCTGCCAAGATGTGTCATTTTATGATGTCTCATCAGAGACCTACCAGAATTTCTCAATTGTGAACTGAGGTATTAGTCAAGGCATAGTTGTGCCTCAGGAAGTTTCCAGGAAATTTTGCATTACCGAATGGGGCAAGGTTCTTCACATTTTTCCTGTTCATACTGGTGTAGCTGCAGCAATAGTCCTGGCATAGTCAAAATACAGAAGGCAAGTGTATGGCAGGTTCTGATTTATTTTCTGATTGGAGAAAATTAAATCCAGACATATAACATTTGAGGTGATGGGTAAGTGTGTAAATACAAGAGTATGTCTAAGTGTACAGATATATATGGATATATGTGCGTGAATGGGTATGAAGGTTTGAGTGTATATGTATGAGTGTATATATGGGAATTTATGGATGTGAGTGTTTATATCTCTGTGTGAGAGCATGCTCATGTATGTGTATATAAATCTTTTAAAAAATGTTAACTAGCTTTAAAACTCAAAGGAGAGAATTTCATGGTGGGGGAGATCCCGGGCTTCTTCAGGAAGAAAGCAGATTGTGGGATGATGTGGACAGCTTGGAGGATGGAAGACATTTAGTGGAAATGTTACTCCTGATGGAAAGATGAGGACCAGATACAGGGCATGATAAGCCATGCTGTATAGCGGTAACTGCAGGAAACCCGGACTATACACAAATGGAGAAAGCCATCTCTAAAGGAGATGCTTTTACTATTGGGATAAAAGGTCAGCACCCTTGTGATACCGTATCACTGGGTCTGGCTGCAGCACTCCATTTTTTCCCTGAAAACAATTAACTTTGTATCTTACAAACAATTCTCTGCTCGTGTGTGCTTTGGTTGTGGAAATAAAAGATCCATCTCTTGATGTGTATAGATTACCATTATTGTTTAGCTGTATTGATTTTTAAGACCTGCAGGTGATGGCCTCTCGGACTCAAAACTGAATTTTTTGCCTGCAGCCAATACTGATCTATGAGTGAGCATAGTATTCAGCAGTAAGTAATGCAAAACTTGATTACAGATGCTGATTATGCAAACAGGGATAGATTCTTCTCACACAGCCTGTCCAGAGGTGAGCAGGGACAGGAATCGGTTCAGTGGTTTAATGATATCAGGGCTGAATTTTGTTATTCTCTTAATTTGCTCCTTATTGTCTCAAGATGGCTATAGCCATTATATTTATAATCAGGTTAGGGGAAGAAGAGAAGGGAAAGCCAGCTCTAACCTGTCAATGGCAAAGCTGGGCGAGGTGCTTCTTGGCTTTTCTTTTTTCACCCTGTGAAACATGAGGAGGAGAATAGGAATGCGAATGGTGTTTCCTTGTCACATGGTGTTGCTGTGACCACTTGGGTATCTCTGAGGTGATGTTTTGTTGAAACTTTAGATTGAGAATAGCCCTGTTTATGTGTCTGTACAAAAAGTCCATGGTAGGTTCCAGGTGTCCAGAGATTAGTATTGTATAGCAACTATCTTTCTCTACTTTCCTCTATGATTTATGATTTCAGATAAATTTATAAATAATAACCACCTTTTCTTTGAGCATCTATTTTCCAGTTAAAATTACAATGCCAAGTATTAGAGTTTTTCCAAGAAGCTGTGTCTCCACATACTCATCTGCCTGACTGCCTTCCTGTCAGCATTGATTTTCTTCTTGATACATGGTGTCTTTATATTTATCTAGTTTTCAACATATTTCAAGGTTGTTTGTGTTGCTATATTTTATCAAATAAGGAAACTAAGGCTGTTAGCTTTTTCTTAGCCCTGTGACAAAATACCTGATTAAATGGTTTAAGAAGGACAGATTCATTTTGGCTCATGGTCTCAGAGGGTATGGTTCATGTTGTTCTACTCAAGCTCCATGTACTTGAGTAGAGCATCATGGCAGTGGGAGTGTGTGTGTGGGCAGGAGAGAAGTGAGTCATGAAGTGGCTAACATATCCCATGGTGTTACCTGGGATCCACTTCCTCTGGGTGTACCTACCTCCTACCTTCTCTAGAACCTCTCACAATTGTATCAACACTGGAGACCAACTATTCAAACCATGAAGAAAAATGTGGATTCAAACTGTGACTCTAAACTTCTCAAGGATACTTGACTTAAAGTTGGCAGAAGTCATTCAAAACTGAATCTGTACATTTTGAAGCCTTCTTTGTGTTTTCAGTACTGTGCCTGTATCCCTGTGTTATTTAAAGGAGTTTGTACATATCTATTTCCCCATTCAATCTGTGTACTAACTATGGTGAAGTCAATCAATTCTTACTGTACTTCAACTTGGGCAATGGTTACATGGTGAAAGGATAGAATGAGCCAACTACAAGGATTGCAAAGGTGGAGCTGTGTTACTTAAGTCTTGCTTCAATGAGTGGAAATACAATGACAATTAGGCTTGTGAACCTAAGGCTCTCCTTTGCCATTGTTCTCTCAGCTGCTTCATTTTGGGGGTGTACTTTCTGATCCTGATGAGACCCTGACTTTGATGTGGGTTTGTGGGAAGAAGACTGGCCAGCTAATATTTCAAGAGGTATCTGGAGTTCTGGCTCTTAATGCTGTAATTACCTTAGGAAGATGAAGCATATGAAAGCCTGTACCAATCTACAGTGATTCAAATTTAATTGGTGCAGAGTGGGGTCCAGGATTATTGTTTTTTCAAGCCTGTGCTTTTTGTTTTGTTGTTTTAACTCCCTGAGTGATTTTAATGTTCAGCTTGAATAGAAAACTACTGGCCTAGATGATTAATAGAGGTGCTAATGGAGGCAAAGAGAGAGAGCCCCGAGTGAGTGGTCTTCAAAACTTTTGGTCTATAGAGCATTTTATGAGGGTGTAGAAGGAAATAGGTCTCTTTGGGATTAGCAGAGATAATTACATTGCTTTTGATGAGACACCAATGAGCAAAGAATATGTAAATGACTGAGAGAAGTTATATGAGGAGAAAAATTGCTTTACTGTATATTTCTATGATGCCTTTATAGTTTTTAAGGTATCATCATCTGAATTTACCAGTGAAAAACACCAGGTCTCTTGGGGAATAAAAATTTAAGATAACATCATTTTAGTTTGTGGAAAACTTGATGTGGCACTTTGGTCTGTGAACACATGGTCTAGATTCTTTCCATATGACCAGAGAAATTCCCAAGGAGCCTCAAGGCCCTGCTGTGAGCACCAATCTGGTTGCACCAATTCGTAGTCTGGAGGGAGAAATGATGAATTCTTAGTTTAGGTGTCTCTATTTGATAACATTTTCTTATAACAGTGAAAGAAGTCTGCCATGCATTTGAACTCAAACCTTGTCAAGGTGGATGTCTAGTGTGGGTGTTACAATTCCCTGGGACTAAGGCAATTCTTTTATATGGAATGGTGGAAATCTTTGTTTTCCAAGCGCATTTCCTACTCCCTTTGATTTCCCTACTGTTTTTAAGTTTGATCCATCCAAAATCAATATATTGTTTTGTAGAAGTAAGTAGCTTTTCCCAGGTTAAATTATTTAATGTCGTTGTTTTATTGAAGACTTCAGATTAGATGCTGGAACTTATCGGCAGAAAGAAATACGTTTTCCATTGGCATAAAACATATTTTTTATTAGAGTAAAGAGCAACTAAATTGAGTTTCTGTCGTTTAAATCCTGGCTCTGTCAAATGAACACATCCAGTATTTGCACTGACAACTCACCTTTGCATCAAAATCAAGCATCACAGGTCCCACGTGCTTTCTTCCTCTCTCTCTCCCATTTCCCCCTTCTTCTACATCTTTCTCTCATTCTCCTTTATTTATCCTCTCCTCCTCCACTTCACTTTGCTGTTTCCATTTTCTTCTTCCTTCCTTCCTCTGTCATTGCAGCTGTTCCCATCCCCCTTGTTGTGTCCTATTTTACCTATTCTAACTTACTCATTTTGGATCTTATCATTTCATCCTCCTGGTCTTTATTTCTCTGGGTTTGGAATTTTTCATTCCAAATGCTACTTTATCTTGGAGGGAATAAACCAGAGGATCAGAAAAGGTAGAGGCAACACACTGAGGCTTATCTTCAGCTGTCTTCCTTCAGGTGTGAGGTGTATTCACTCAGAATTTTACACAAACAACCAAAATCTATCAAGCCTACTGCTTTACTATTTGCATAAGTAAGCAAAGTGGGTGTTCCTCCCTCCTCAGGTCCATGTCTCTGAAACGTATGACTGTAGTGAAACACACTTTGACCATCTTTTGTGAGAACCTGATCTTTTTGTAGGGATTCCATGCACTTTTTTAAAATAACAATTTGAAGCCATAATCTTGCATTCACCCCATGCAACTTCTCCATGTAGCATTGGTCCATTGTGTAGATGATGGCAATAACATAAGCTTTGTAGGGGAGAGAGAGATAGTTTTTGAGACCATAGAAGTGCTGTGTAGTGAGAAGTGTGGAGAAAAAGGAGGATTGGTAGGCTAGAGTAGCAACCTTTCAGTTACTAGTTTCAAATGGGCAAACATAAAGAGGGTTTGGAGCAGGGTAGAAAAGGACCAAGAAGAATTTTCTGTACTTAAAATTTCAATGCTCTGTCTTTGTTTATAAGTGAAATCTTATAAAGAAAAGAAATTGAAGAGAAAAGAAAGAAGATGGGGAAGAGAATGAGGAAATATAAAAGTAGAACAGAGTTGCTAGAGAAAAGAAACAGTATCAATACTGGTGCAAAGAGGCAATAGGATTAGCAATGTGAATGTGGTCAGCATATATACATTCCAGAAAGCGTCACAAGAAAAACTAAGGTTCTGCAAATGAATAAATGATAATAAAAATCTCTTCAACTTATTTTTTAATTCTGGAGTTTACCTGAACGTAGCTAGGAAAGAACATCATATAAGGTGGGGCTGTGTATGGCCTGTGCAAAGATGTCCAACGGGGACATTTTAATGGCATAAACATAGCCTTCAGCTTTTCAAAGTGGGTTCTAAGTGTGGGGTGTTTTTATCTAGGCTAAAAGGCTCCAAAATCTCTGTCAGCCAAATTCCCACCTTGAAAAACCGGTAACTTGCTTTATAACCAGGAACCCTAGCATCTCCCACTTTGTAAGAATAGGGTTCATGGCCAGGAAACAGGGTCCCTGGTGCTTGGGTAAGTTTGAGTGTATTTCTAAAAAGCTGTAATGCAAAAAATTGCTCCTAAAATTATTTCAAAATTTGTTTGTGGAGACTGCCTCAGAAATCACTTTCAGATGAGGATGGAGTAATCTTGAAGTAACCGGGTATTATCTATTCCTAATTAAGTCAAGCACTTTCTAGGCACTCTGGTCTAAGGAAGTCACTCAACTGCTTGCTGCACTTCAAGCTTTCAAAATTCTACACAGCACAACTTCCTCTTCTTCAGAACAGAACTGCCTTTCTGTGAGTGTGCTATTGGGCTTATTAATTCTAATAAAGGTCCCAGAGACTTGGAGCACATGGGTAAAAGTGGAGGCTCTTTGCCTTGGAACCGACATGCAAGGCAACCAAATAAAATTTTGACTATAAGGAAAAATTGATGACTCCAGGGAAAGTTGTGAAGTTCTTGTCTAGAAGGCCACATCTGTCTAGGCTGAGAATGTAGAGGAGGTTAAGAATTGCCTAATAGGCTGCAAGTTATATAATATACTACACAGCCCTCTAGTAAGTGCAGACAGTTATAACTGAGTTACTTTTTCACCAATCAGGAAGATACTTTCTTGTTTTTCAGATTATTTTATTTGAATTAGAAACAAGATTGTTTTACATGTCAATCCCAGTTCCCTCTCCCTCCCCTCATCCCTTACAACCCCACCCCCCAAACTAAAACCCTACCTATCACATATCCTTTCTGCTCACCAGGGAGGGTGAGGCCTTCCATAGGGGGCCATCAGAGTCTATCATACAGGAATATACTTTCTTAACCAATGTTCTCCAAGTTCCTGGATATATAGTAACAATTGACTCTAGAGATACATCTATCTCCTCCCCACTGGTATTAAAGATGGGAAGGCTGATGTTCCTTACTTCTACCATAAAACTTGTGGTTATGCAGAGAGGCTACCCTGGAGGTGAGCAAGCATATGGCCATGACACCAAGGAGAGTAGATGAACCAAGAGCATTCTGTATGCAACCAGGCTAGCACAATGAACTGCATTTAGACTTATAGCTCAAAAATAATCACATTTAAAGAATTGATTGAGACTCTGGAACAAGGTAAGTTCTAACCACTAGTGGGGTCTTCTCTGTAGACAGAAGGATGAGGAAGGGAAATCTATAACTACTAGCTAGGTCTACTCTATAGACACTAGGTTGCTTATCTGTAATATTGACTTTTATGGAGCTACAATCCTATAGGGAAATAACATTGACTGGCTATTGTGCCCAGCTATCACAAGGTTCAATAGCAAATGAAATACATGGGGAAAGTAACATTGAAAATAGGATGAACCCCTATGCAAATAAAGGTATTTTATAAACTTACAAAGCCCTTTTTGTTCTGGGGAACATTTTCTAGGCACACTCTATTTGTGTCCTAATTTTTGCTTTTAGCAGTATTCTCTTTGTCCGGGACTGCATCAGTGAGCTTGAAGAGTGACAGATAGATAGCAGAGTTTTTTTTTTTTTAAATTCATCTATAAATAGACTAATTAATGGAAAATTAATTCAATAGCATTTACTGTGAACCTTTCTCTGTAAGAGCCTTGAAGGTTTCAAAGATGCTAGGATCCTTGGGATTTTCAGAGATGAATCAAACTTTTTGGGCAGATCTTATCCTTAGAGAAATTACAGACAGAGAAAATAGGAAGTATATAAGGACAGTTCAGTGGAGCATATGAATCCACTCAAGACACATGTCTAAAACCCTAGGGAGGCTCCAGCAAGGCAGAGATTTCTTCAAGTTAGTGATCTCAGGAGAAATAGGGAAGGGTGCATGAGAGAGAAGTAACACTTTCTCAGGGAAGCACTGAGATGAAAAAAAGAAGGAAATAAACTAGGCAGAAAATTGATGGAATTGTGGGACATAAGTAGAAACAGTGTACTATATGAAGACAATGGCAGGGCATTATACACCACCATTTTGTAGTATGATTTCATAAGTATTTATAGGAAGCTGGCCTTTTAAAGAAAACTTACTTCTTTAGAATAAGAGTTTACAAACTAAAGAAGTTTTCATGGCATGATAAAGTGTCTCTCCCCTCCCCAACGCTGATGAATGTTTACCTTCATTACAGGGTCATCTTCAACAACTTTCAGGAAAGTTGGTGAGAGTTATTGATCACATCATGAAAAAAGAAACCCAGAGAGAGATTCTGGGTAAGGCCAGGTCCAGCCTTTGATAACAAATCCCCTTGAAAATTAGATCATGGGCTCCATAATAATACTCTACTCCATCCAAGGGCTGCAGCAACCATATATGATCCAGGTATCTCCTGACAGATACCATCTCTTAAAGTTGCACATTTTTTGTTACTCCTTACAGACCAAAAATTTCAGTATTTGACCTCTTGGGGATGCAGTCAACTATATGTGTGCTGGGGTTCATGTGTTTTTCCAGTGCAAACTGGACATTAGTTGTAACCCAAATGGTCCTAAAACCTGTTTCCATATCATTCAAAATTCCAAATGAAAATTTCCATCTTATCTCAGGGGAAACTTCCTAGTAATACACTGGTACAATAAAATAAGTATGCTTCCAAGATACAACAGCATTCTCTGTACAAAGTAAACATTTCTACTCTAAAAGGGAGAGGAAGGAAAAAAAAGGAGTAATCAACACAAAGAAAAACTGAGACCCAGTGAGGCTCTCAAATCTTGTGTTTTGTGAATATCGCAGTGAAGGATGGGCCTCCTAGTCCTTAGGGAGCTTAGCCCATGTGGCTGGGCAGGTTTTTTTCCCACACATGGTTGCCTCTGGGCTTCGTGCTGGTGTTGGTAGCTTTTCCAGTGGGTGTAGCGCATTACTGCCCATTTTCTTTGCAAAGACTTCAATGTGACATCACTTCACACATCCACTAGTTAGCTCTGCCTATTGCAGGGCCTCAGACTGTGGATCTGTGGCTAACTGCTGCTTGACTTCTGTAGGGGAAGTTGTAGCCATGCCTGCTTAGGATGATGTAGAGTGAGAGGCAGTCAGGTAGCTGGTTTCAGTTTCATTTCGGTTTCACCTTTCGGCTTGCTGTACAGACTGCTGGCCACCGGCTAGCTAGGTCACTCTGTAAGCACGGCTTTTTCCCTATTAAATACCTTTGTATTTTTACCTGGCTCCGTATTGGTATTTCCCACATTAGACTTCCACAACTCTCCTTCGCCTTCCTTTTGGAAGTTTCCTAACACCACAATTCACACTCAACTTGTTTTCAAAATAAGCTCTATGTGGACACGACTACTATGTTAGGTGTGCTTGAACCATGGCTGCAAAGATCATAAAGCACTTGCTGGAAAGCCAGAGTCACAAGGTGACTTAGTTTTGGGCAGCAACTCTGTTCCGAGTGCCTATGGGCTATAAAACTCTTTTGCCCTGGAAATTCTTTGGGTTTACGATAAGAAGGGCAGCATTAAAACTTTCTTAGATTCCCATGTGGCCTCCCCTCGTTGTGTTCTTCACGCAAAGTTCCTGGCTCATTTTGTTATAACTTGTCTCTCCAGCGTAGAGTTTATTGATGTCCCTGTGCATCCGCATTTCTCACCTCAACTGGCAGTCTGTATCTCTCAAATCCCCACTCTTCCTTTTGTTCCTCAGTCTCACCAGAAACTTGACCAAAGAGAGTATAATAACCATGCCACATTACTAATTATTCCTTTTAAAACCCCCCCACTGACCTTGTGCAACATAGATGTATAATAGATACAATGGAACTAAGTTCTCTGTGATTTAGCAAAGATGGCCTTTTAAACAATTTCCAACTGGGGCTTCATTGCCAACTGAGACCTCATCAGCATGGCCTTTATTGTCATTGCTGTTTGACTTTAAAATATTTTTGGTCTTCTCTAGTCTCGCTATCTTCTCATATTTCACCAGAATTGCCCATAACATTTTGCTTATCACAGTCTAAGTAGTTTTCAGTCTGTACTTTAAACGCTTTCAAAGATACTGTAACAGTTTCAAGTACAGTTATAGTAATGATGGCCTTGATATTGATATTAGTGTTCTGTATTGGTTAATTTCTTATTACTGTAAGGTTATCTAAGGTAATCCAACTTTATAAAGAAAGTAGGGTTGTGTAGTATAAAATGCTAGAGGTACAAGTTCTGTTGGTTCATTTGGTGATGATCCCCTTGTAGGCAGAATCTAAACACAGTGCAGGCATCACATGGCAAAAACAAAGAATACATGGATGTATATTATTATGTTGTGATCTTCATTCTTATAGATGCAATGGGTCCAACTTTGGTAGTGTCACTCTATGTCCTTATTTAATAAACATTTCTTTCCAAAGATCCTACCTTCTCAATGTTTCATAGTAGTGATTTATTTTCAACATCTTAAACTTTGGGAAATACTGTAGCCACATCCAACCCATAGGTAAACTACTTTTAGAAAGGTCAAGGTGGACTCATTCCAGCAAGTGTAAAGACCTCAGAGACTCAGACTTTATGGTACAGTATCCAATCAGAAGCCAATGACAACTTGTTTTGCTTTAACATTGTATTCAAAACTGAATGTCAGGTATATTAGTCAAGCTATCAATCTACATATGCTTATTGGATGTGTTCTCCATCACTGTAATGTAATGTATTATGCTAAATGATGATAATAAAAAAGGATATGTTGTATAATCCTTGATCTGAAAAAGATATTACATTTTAAGGAAATAAATTTAGATTGCAAATATATGTATTCAGTATAGATAAATATTGACACTGAACATTGGCAGAACACTTTTTGTTTCCAATGAGTGAAATTAGAACTATTTTCATTGATATCAATTGCCAATAATGTTCTGTCTGTGGCATTATCTGGTTCTAAGTTTTGGCTAGTATAGTAGACTAGATTGCTTCAAACCACCATCCCAAGTGGATTTGATACATGGATTTAGAATTTCCAAAGTTTTTTCCCCTCAGTCACTGTTCAATGATTAATTGTTCACTGTGGTTACCTAAACTTGATATTTAATTATTCTTTAATTCTTTATTATAATATCTTATGTGTCTCCAGGATCATGGGCATTGACAAAGGATGTTTGTTGATCAATCACTTGTCTAATCAGTGTAAAGTTTGCCAGAGAATTGTATCTACCTCTTCATTCTGGCTTAGAAACACAACAGCTGCACCAGGATGAAGAGATGACGTCATCTAAGAAGCTGTTAATATTTCAGGCGACAGCTGGAATTTGGATGCTTTGAGAAGTCTCAGCTGTTAATTTCATTCAGTTCCTTATCAGTTAGGCATACCCATGTGTGCATGTACACACAAGTCCAATACTGACAATACAGATATTATAAAATTAATTGCTTGCTTTTGTTTTATGCTTTGCTTCCTTTAGTTTAGGGAATAGCCACAAATAAATTATTTTCCTTTGTTAAAGTAACTTTGAAAATGATTTTCTTCTTTGCTAATATTACTACCACTATAGAGTTAGAATATGAGGTGTCTCCAGAAATGCTCACATGCAAAAGGCTTAGTACTCAGTGCAGTGTTCAGAGGTCAGGCTTTGGGGAAGTGAGAGGGTCATTTGAGCTCTAACTTAATTAATAAATTCATCTTTTGATGACATCATTTAGAGGTGGTGGGAATTAGAATGCTGCACTTGACTGGAGAAAGCAGGTCAACTGGAGTGTGTCTCTGAAAGAAATATCTCATCCCCTCCAATACTGCCTGATTTCCTGGTCACAATGATGTGAGCTTCATCATGTCAACCATGTACTGGAGTCACAAAAGCTATGTGCCCAAATCTTTCCACCCTTTAACTATTGTTTCTCTTTGAAACTAGTCAGAGCCAAGAAATGTCTGACTAATGCGACATTGTACCACCACCACTATTAAAACTTCATGGAGTTCTACCCATGAGTAGATTCTGTGTCTGGACACTCCATTCTTTATAAAAAAGACATGCATTTAGAATCCTTTGTGGACAAGAGATAGCATCTCCATCCCAATCCTATTCTGGCAGGCAGTGGCAGCCAGCTGTGCTCCTGGCTACTCTCTGTGAAGGATGAGTAACTGAGATGCAGCCTGGGGCCAAAACCTGTAGCACCTGTAAAGTTAGGATCTACAATTTATATGGGTTAGATCTTGTTCCCTTTGTACAGAAATCCACTGGTTAATTGCCTACAGGCAAATAAGAAATGAGAGTTCATGTATTAGGTGCTGATGAGGTTGCTGGATTATTTCTCAAAATAGCTTCTTCTCTTGGATCCTTTCTTCCTGCTTTCTTCCTTGTACGAATTCTTTCTCCCAGACATGTCTGAGACCATTCTTAAAACTGGCATGCATGCAAGCCATATATCTATCTGCAAGTTGTTGCTCTGCACCCGAAAGTGTGGCTCAGGCAGTAATAAGAATTTAAATAAAAGATTTGAAAATTAGATTCCTTCTCTCATCCTAAGTGCTTCTACAGGTATTTGAGTTTTCTGGGTCAGTTGCCAATACACTCAATGTTGTTGAGAGTGGAAAGGTCTGTGAAAATGTTTGGGGCTAACAGATGTTTTGCACCTCTCTATCTCCCCAGCTGTACCATATCTCACAGCCTGAAAGTGATTTCCCTTTATGATATCTCATAGCACATTGCAGACTGAAATGAAATTCTGTTTCCTAAATACATTTAAATATTAGCCAAATATAAAGGTGTGAACACAGCCAGCGGTCCATGAATATACAAATACATTTCAAAACATTCTATACTTTGAGAATCAGAAAATGATATTTCTGGGACCAATGAAGATGGATACAAACCCTGAATGGAAGTATGCCTGCCTGTGTATGTACGTATCACTATTATATCTACCACCATAGCACCTGGGCCTTTTGTTGAGAAACATTTCTCTGTCTTAATGATGATAAACTCAGGAATATGCAGGAGCAAGGGAGCTAATTTATAAATAACGTGAATCTCATCCGTAACGGCCAGTATCAGGAGGCCATTATGTAGATGTGTCCAGATCATTAAGTGGTAAGGCTGGCAACATTACAAATTCCTTTTCATTGTGCAGAGAGGCTGGCAAAGGGGAAAAGGGATAACAGGCAGGTGCTCTTTTTTGTTTTGTTTTAGAGACTGAAAATATAACTGGTACCTCTTGATTTCAAATTTCACATTTCTGGCCCTTTCTAGCCAAGGTCTGGGATCCCAGATTTGCTGATCTTGAGTATGTCTTCTTTGTTAAATCCATTCCTGGATTAAATCAAGAGATTTAATGAGAAGGACATTTCTGCCTTTGCTTTATTTTTATTGTGAGCTACATGAGAATTTTCCATTTTCATAGTTTTCACCATTGCAACTAGATCCTTACTGATTCATGTTGTAAGACTGCTAAGATTTGTCATTATAGGAAATTGGGCCAAGGAACTACTGCAAGGAACACTTTGCCTACTTGTACTCTTGTATCTAAATACTACCTAGACTGGTTGTATTTCTAGAACATTTTAAGTGCCTAGCATGCTATTTGTAATTAAGTTATGGACTCTTTTTGTAATATGGTTGTGGTGGTTTGAATGAAAAATGTCCCTCATAGACTCATGTGTTTATACACTTAATCTCCAGCTGGTGGTGCTGTTTGGGTTGGGTATGGAACCTTATGGAGGTTCCTCCTCATTGGGGCTTTAAAGCCTTGGCCCTCCCTTTTCCTTCTCTCTGATTCTTGAGTGTGCTTGAAGATGTGAGCATTTAGCTTCCTGCTCCTGCTGCCATACACTATGAGGAACTCAATGCCTCTGGAACATAAATTGAAAATAAACTCGCTTTCCTTACATTCCTTAAAAAATCATATAAGCATTTCTTATTGCTTATGTTATTTTTGTCACAGCAGTAAACAAGTCACTAATATAGCAACTTAAGCAGACTTCCACATTGCTTAGTCTTATTCATATTAAAAATTCCAAAGCCTGGTAATTATTGGAGGTGATGTGGCAGCCCTTTTTAATTTGTCCACATTTTATAATAGCAATATCTAATGATGGAGTAAAGTATTACATTTCCTCATATGACCACCCTTCTTCTCTGAAAATGATCTACAATATATTTCTGATGGGAGGACCCAGTGGTGATCGGGGTGTGAAGATGTGCGTCTCATTTATTCTGTAGTTTTTTTCTACACACAATGAAAGTTAAAGCAAGGTGACCATTATTTCCTGTTTTATATATCACACCAAGGAGGCCAAATGGGCGAATGAAGGAATAAATGAATTGTATGCTTAAAGCAGCAGACTACTTTACCTGACACAGAAGGGAAAATCTTTCTGCCCAGGAAAAGAAGCACTACAGGAAAGCAAAAACAAAAACAAAAACAATTAAAAGGCATTCCACATACCCCAAAAGAATGACAACCAGGGACCAAAATGACAGAATGGCGCTTTACACAAAGCCTGGCCATATTTTGGTCTACCCAGGACTGTCTTTTTACTCTGGTTTTTGTATTCTTCTGCCCAGGAAGTGGGCTGGAATTCCTCTTCAAGGCATTCACTCATTTGCACCAGCAGTGCTTTGCAAATTCTATCTGTTGTTCAGCAGGAGTGCCAAAATAATTATCTGGAATGCCTGCCTGTTTTGTTGTTGTCTCTGTTCTTCTGCCACCCTTTCTTGAAGAGCTGTCCTCTGCAGGGCACTTTCTGTGTCCATACTGGTCCTCAGCCTCCTGCTTTCAATCATCCACCGTGGCTAAGACCCACATGGCACCATCTGCTTATTCTCCCTCTCTCTCTTTTTTGGCTGCTCAACAAAATCACCCATGCAAAGATCTTTTTATTTCTTATTTGTATTGTTTGAATGTTGAATCACTGGCTTTTTATTTGGCTAGAAAAGTGCAGATACAGGGAGGTTGTACCCAGGAATAACACAGTTGACCCAATCTGCAGGTTCATGATGCCCTTCGGATGATTCAGGGGCCCCTGCACTGGTTATGAACTGTTGATTTTATGTTTTGTGTTGCCTACTTTTGCTTCAGTTTAAGTAAAGCTTTCCTTTGGAACTCAAATATGAGGCATGTAGTTCCAGAGGAGTTTGCATTGTCAGTCACAGGGTGGGTCAATTCTCATTCAGAGGCTGGTACAAGGAATAGGTCTGACCCCAGATCTGTCTCTTCTTGGTTCTTATTGAACACCTCTCAGCAGGACAGGCATGCAAAAGCACTCTCTCCCCTTAGCTCCCAAAGGACATTTATGGAGACACACATACTACCACCATCACCACACACACACACACACACACACAAAATAAAAACAAAAACAAAAAAACACATACACATTAGGAGAACATTATTTTACAGACAGAACAGCCTACAGGCAGTTTTAAATATTTTTGAGAATCCAGAATTTATATGCACGACAATACCTCCCTATGAAGACAAGTCTAAGATGCTCTGATGATGCAATCCACATCTAACCATGGCTATTTGGGGATTTAGTTCAGGAAAAGCCAGAGCTCTAGACTCCTACTGACCAGACCCAAAGGAGGCAGGTAGCATCAGGAAGGGCCACTGCTTTGCAAGTTCCTTGGTCTCTGTTTATCTAAGAGGAACAAGACGATCATAACTGGAAATACATAGCTGTGAGAGCATGGTTAGAGGCAGCCCCCTTTGTGGCTCAGGCAGGTGTCCACCCTCACAGTTTCTTCTTCAGCTAGGCCAGTCAGATACAGGTCACTTTTGGATCAAAATGACAGTCTTGATTTTTCTTTTACACAGTCCTTGCTCTACAGAAATCTGAACAAGATGGCGATGACTCCCTCTGCCCTCCTCCAGCCCCTCTTGCTTCCTCCTGGCTGGTGTGTGAGAGAGAATGCCTTAGGCTGGGCTCAGGGTGGGGTGGGGGGGTGAGGGGGTAGGGCAAGGGAGCAGGGGAGCAGGGCAGAGAGTCCCATCCACTCCAAAAGCATCACTGAGGCCTCCCTTCTAGGTCAGATTGCCTAATTTGGCCTAGCTCAGGCCAACCTCCTCCCTGCTTCCCTCAGCATGGAGGCAAGGCCTACTTTTCATATATGCGTTCAGACATGCAGAAGCGCATGCCAAAATGAATTATCTGGAATAGCTCTATTAATTTATGCTTCGACAGTAATGACCTTAAGACACAGAAGAGTTATATATTAATTTGTTTTTAGTGTATAGCACTGATAAGTTAACACATTTAGGAGACTATGCTTCCCTGTCTCCAGCTGAGAGGGTAAATGAGGCCGCTGGAGCTGGGGCCCGAGTTCCGCAGAGCCCCCGCTAGGTGGCAGGGTGACCTCAGGAATGCGCATGGCCCTCTGCGAAACACTCCCCTACACAGTCTCTGACAAACTCAAAAATCTACCATGTTTCTCCTGTTGTTTATTTGAAAATTATACTTAAACGTATTTATTTACACGGACACATACATATTGTGCGTATTTACAAACAAATGTGTCAACACCGTCCGAGGAAAGAGAGCTTGAGAGGCAAGGCTCGCCCCAGCCTGAGGGACCTGGATGAAAGTGCTTGCTCTGAGGACTCCCTGCTGTGCCCTGCACCAGTGAAGATACCACCAGACTTCTCTGATGCCCAGAAAGAGCATAACCCCTTCCGTGAGCGAAAACTGCTTTTAAGTTGGGCTTTGGTGATTTGGTCAGTTGGGGCAATGGAAAACAATAGCAGCAGTAAGGGTCTTGCATTTATATTCTCCAAAAAGATTAAAAGTACAAGCAGATTAGAGATCTGGATTTAAATCCGTTCAGCTCTAATCCCTCCCACCCTTTTTCTCTCCTTCTTTTGTTCTTGTTTTTATCTTCTGTCTTTGCCCCTTTCTGGCCTGTCTGTATTCCAAGGCTCTCTGGTTTTTGTCTTCCTTCCTCAGAATTTGGTGCTGAGGGGATGTCTGATTCCACACCCACTTTAGCAGCCTGTTCCTGTAAACGAACTGGTAAGATTTCACAAGGAATTGGGAACAAGCCCTTCACTGCTCCTGGCCTATGTTGTGTGCAAGCTGCTTTTCCTCAGAGAAGGTAACTCACAGTCCTGCACTGCGGACAGACTCTTCTGTCTGCAGACAAAAACCTTCAGGATGCAGGGCTGTCTGTCTGTCTGTCTGTCTGTCTGTCTGTCTGTCTGTCTGTCTGTCTCCACTCACTCCTTCCATTCAAGTTTAGGCAGGGTTGGAATTTCAGTTAAAGAACGTTCTGAGAAAATGTTGACTCCATCCACTCAGAGAGAGGCCTGATTCTGCACTGTTCTATAAAGAATGCATTTCCGAAAAACTGTACAAGCAGAGGCCATCTTATTGCATTTCCACATTTCCAGCATTAAACTTTTGGGAGCACCTCTGTCTCAGTTGCCTAGTGTGAAAACTCTGGTCTGAAACTGGAGCTTTTTGTGTATTTCCTTTGAGGACAAAATTAAAGCCAAGTCTTGATTAGTCCTCAGTTGCTCATACAAAGGGTTGTGTTGCCGTGTGTCTCTTTTATTTTCCTTCTTTGCCTTGCATATAATATGTGTGTGTAGACAATAGAATAGATAATGATGTGTAAATGGCAATCTCAACTAAAAAGTGACATTTCCCTTAAAAAAATCTACACATAGAGTGGGTAGGCAATGATGTACAGAGGTATAAAATGTGCATGTGTGTTTATATCAAGTATAGACACTTGTAGAAAACACCCTTTTATCTTTGCTCCACCTAAGTTTTAAGTCTTATTAGTGTCAATCCCAGAACTACACAGATATGATAATTTTGACACTGTGCTCCACTTTATACCTTGCAACATTATTGTTTATAGAGGTCAATATACCTTACGCACAAAAAATTCTCATTTTTCATAAATCTTCAGGAAAATGCTGTATAATTGTAATTTCTTTGTTAAATGTTTCTAATCATAGGAAATGAAGCCCAGTATGTGGACAGTTTTCAGATGTGAAGAAACAGGGCTTGACTCCAACATCCCACCCGTTAAAGATGGTGGGTAGCAGTGGTGCTTACTGTCCTCTAGTTCCCTCTTTTGCTTTCTTCATTCCCTCTTTTTTCTCTTTACATCTTCCCTACATGTCACTGTGGTTACTAATGAGAATATTTTTTCTGTAATTTATTGAATTTAAGAAAACACTCTCACAAAATTTCCTACAGGATATGTGCTGAAGACTCTAGCACTTAACAGAACAGCTCTAGCATTTCTTCTACTCAAATCCTGGGTTGTTCCAGGAAAATCTTTCTTCTCAGCCAGTACTGGTCACATTTAGAACTCTAAGGGGGATAAAAAGTCATTCCCTTAGGTGACTGTGGAGATTCTTCCCATTGTTCAGTGAATAACTGAGCAGTTTATTTTAATCAAGAGCTTTTGCAGAGGGAGCTGATGGGGAGAGTTAATTGCTAGGCTGAAACAACTATGGTGACACGGCTTACTAGGGTGCTAATTGGGTAACAGGTGAACAAGAATAGTATACAAAGGAAGTTAGAGCATAGGAAGGAAGGCTCTCCACATCCCTTATAGATGCACCGAAGACATGGCTGACACGGGGTAAGGAGTGAGCTGGGTTTTGGGCTGCCATGCTGCCAGGGGATTGGGATGAGAGACAAGAAGGGGTTAGGATCCAGTTGAGTGATACTTTCTGGGTCAGGTATGGGTTAGGGGTTATCAGGACTTTTGATGCAGACACAGCAGCTGTGTGTGAAGCTGGGCTCATTCTCAGGCACATATGGCTTTGAGGATTCAGTGCTGGTCAAGCAGCCCAGGGTAGGCTTAAATCACAGGCAGTTTCTGACAGTGTGGTGAACTGTTTCCACTTTTCAGTGCACTGAGCCAGGCACATGCCTTAAGAGCTGGTCAGATAGAAGAGTGGTTGAATGGTGAACTCTCTGTTCTTGACTGACAGTGAGAATGTCTGAGCAGCACTGAGATGCTCTTTGCTCAGTTTAAGCATGTATACAAAGAGAATGAGAATTTCAGAAGATGAAGCTTAGACTTATGGAAACCTTAGCATAACTCAGGTGATTCTGACATGTGATTCGGTTGAGCACCTGGGACTAGATGCTTGAATTGAGTTCAGAAGAGAACAGTTCTCTGTTGCTGTGTGTGATACACAGTATCTATCTATCTATCTATCTATCTATCTATCTATCTATCTATCTATCTATCTATCTATCTATCTATCCATGATTATTTCTTTGGAACTTCAATAGCCACAAAGGAAAATTTTGTATAGAGACTGTAAATCTTCAAGCTTATTAAAAGGTGACAGAATTCTTGTGCTACTGGCCTGAATGGGAAAGAGTCATATTTCAGACAAGAATTAACTGGCATAGAGGAGTCCAAAGAAGAAGAAAAGGAGATCCAGGGTATTTTGGTTCAGAGAGACAAGAGGAGAAAATCTAAAATGATGGTTGATTTCTGGATAACTGCATATCTTTCTAATCAGATAATTAGATACATGGGTCTGACATCCTCAGTGATAGTTACCCAGCCTGCTATAGAAGTCACTGAATCTAGATGACTCTAAGGCCAAAGTTTGTCATCTCTCTCTCTCAACAAGTTGCCTTTCAAGTATCTTGAAACTCTTATCTCAAACTATCTTCTTCCTACTTTGCTTAAATGAATAGACTAGACAGCAGGGACTATGTTAGAAGACTCTGGACAGAGGGACTATTTAGAAGACCCTGGACATTGGAGTATCATACTTCAAGAGAACATCACCAACTAGTAGTAGCTTTCATTTGTGAACTCTTTTGACCAATAATCTTTTTTTCCTTTTTTATTTAAATTAGAAATGAGCTTGCTTTACGTGTCAATCCCAGTTCCCTCTACTTTCCCTCCTCCCCTGCTCCCCACTAACATCCTACCTATCCTATATCCTTTCTGCTCCCTGGGGAGCATGAGGTCTTCCATGGGGGACTCTTCAGAGTCTGTCATATCCTTTTGCTTAGGGCCTACGCCCTCCCACATGTATCTAGGCTGAGGGAAGACTTCTGTATGTGGAATGGGCCCCAAAGCCCATTCCTATCATAGGGCTAAGTACTGATCTATTACAAAAGGCCCCATAGATTTCTGACTGGGGTCTGGAACAATCCCATGCTGGTTTCCCAGCTATAAGTCTGAGGTCCAAAAGCATCCCCTTGTTCAGGTCAACTGTTTCTGTGGGTTTCACCAGCCTGTACTCCATTTTCTTTATCCATTCTTCAGTTGAGGGGCATGTAGGTTGCTTCCAGGTTCTGGCTATTACAAATAATGCTGCTATGAAAAATAGTTGAACAGATGTCCTTGTTGTATGACTGTGCATCTTTTGGGTATATGCCAAAGAGTGGAATTGCTGCATCTTGAGGTAAACTGTTTTCCATTTTCCTGAGGGACTACCATACTGATTTCCAAAGAGGCTTATACTAGTTGGCACTCCCACCAGCAGTGGAGGAGTGTTCCCTTTTCTGCAAATCCTCTCCAGTATAAACTGGTGTTTTTGATTTTAGCCATTCTGACAGGAGTAAGATGGTATCTCAGAGTTGTTTTGATTTGTATTTCCCTGATGGCTAAGGATGCTGAGCACTTTCTTTTTTTAACTTTATTTTTTCATTTTAGAAACAATCTTATTTTACACATCAATCCCTCCATTCCATCACCCTCCCATCCTCCCATGTCCCACATCAACCCCCCAAAGCCCCCACCAACTTCCCAAGGATAGTGAGGCCTTCCACGGGGGGGGGGTCATCAAAGTCTATGTTGAGCACTTTCTTAAGTGTCTTTCAGCCATTTTAGATTCCTCTATTGAGAATTCTCTATTTAGTTCTGTACCCCATTTTTAAATTGGATTATTTGATGTTTTGGTGACTAGCTTCTTGAGTTCTTTATATATTTTGGAAATTAGCCCTCTGTCTGATGTGGGGTTTGTGAAGATTGTTTCCCATTCTATGGGGTGCCGTTTTGTCTTGTTTACTGTGTCCTCTGCCTTACAGAAGCTTCTCCGTCTCAGGAGGCCCCATTTATTAATTGTCGATCTCAGTGTCTGTGCTACTGGTGTTATCACATAAGCTTTTCTTAATGCTCCTGTTTTGTCTTTAATAAGTTTTTTAGCTGTCTATGTCAAAAGGAATCTCCACTCTCCTGAGGGAAAGATCAGAGTAGGAACTAAAAGAAGGAACTAAAAGTAGGAACACACCCTGGGTAAGAAAGACAACAACATGGAGAGTTGGGGATGATTAGATCCGGTGAAAGATTGGTCGATTTTCAATAGGAAAAATGCAAGTTAGAAATATTTTGACATCAAATGAGGAACGACAATGTTTCAAATAATAGAGTTCTCACTCCTTTATTTCTTCCTTGATGCTTTCAGATCATCAACATCAACAGACCTTTGGCATTCTGAATGAGGAAAGGTAAAATGTGGTTCAATGGGTCTTCCAGAAGGCATAATGTGAACTAGATTTTACCTTTGTCTCTAAGAGCCTTATGGCTTCAGTAAGAATATAGGCATGGAGAAATCTACTGAGGCTGGTTATGTAAATGACATAAAATGTCAATGCAGGAATCAGGAACATAGAGCAGGAAGACAGTCACTTGTGAGGCTGTACTCCAAAAAG